>NC_134380.1:2121212-2424242 GCF_035582795.1 Mycteria americana | reverse complement strand
TCCTTGCATTTCTTGCCCCATGCACAAAGCTTTAGGGGTTCAACCCTCAGACTTCCCTGGTCCCTCTCTTTGCCAACAAGCACAGGGCTGCCGTATTCCTGCTCCTGTGCTGCATTGTCACCTGGCACAGCAGGCATTTTTGCATCCTGTTCCCAAGCTACAGGTTTATTCACTCTCACTTTGAATGTACCATGCAGTCCAAAACAACTGCTGAAATACACTACCGGGGGCACAGCAGCTCTAGAGCTGTCGGCAGGTGATGGATTATTTAGCAGTGTAAAAAGCCTCCAGGTCCCAGAAATATTTAATCCCAAATCAGCACCAACAGTTGAAAGATCGTGTTGGGCAACAGCAACATGACCATTTCCTAAGGAAGCTACCTTGACATGCTGGCAGATGTAGCCCCTCGCTCCCGGCTGAGCCAAAACACAGTCCCCAAGCCTTAACATCCCCTCATAGGAATCACAAAGCTGCAGGATCTCAGCAAAGGCGTTCGGTTCTTCAGTACTGTTTTTCACCTTCATTTACTCACAAATAAAAAATTGTTGATGCCCGCCAATGATAGACTTAGGCAGCAAGCATTTTGACCCTGAAGGAAGCTGAAGTTAGGAGGCTCAGAAACAAGTCAGGAAACACCTGCTTGCACCAGCTGTTTTCCTCTGTGACCTGCTGCATAGGGCAACAGGGGGTTTAAGGGGTGACCAGCAGCTCTTCACACCTCTGCGTCCTTGGGGCTTCATTGGGGGGTTCGTGTACCCTGGCACACAAGCCAAATGCTTACAAAGCCAAGAGACCATGCACTGAGTTGGAGCGTGGTCTGCGGTGTCCAGAGTCTACTCTGTACAGTTGTAAATGATGTAGATGGATTATAAGTTATTTGTATAGGTGTCAGAGATGATCTGTATCAGAAGGTGCAATCCTCTTAATGACAATTAAAAAAAATTAGAAAAAAAACCAGCAGAAACTGTCAGTTTGGTTGGTTTTTTATGTTTGTGTGTGGCTGGGGTGGATGGGGAATAAGCTGGTAGGAACAGAAGGACATCAGTGTTGTTTGGCCCTCTATGGCTGATGTCTTTTCCTCCCCACTTTGGGGCTACATGCTATGTTACATAGAGAGAGACTTCATGGCCAAAGAACTCTTTTGTGACGGGATGGGCAGAAATGGCTGAATTGCAGAAATTTGGAAGCAGGAGTCTGTAACCACCATGCCCACTGCCCCTCGATTCCCCCCTGTCCCTGCAGCCTGTTCCCCTCAAAGTTTGTCACTTCAAAGCACCCTATTCCCTTAGCGGGGAAGCACACGTAGGCTTGGGCTGGGAAAGGGGTGAAATGTTGGCTTTCTCCAAGCATCCTCTAAAGCCCACTGATCCTACTGACTGCAGGAGCTGCTCATTGATAGAGCAGAAACAGTTCATGAACTTGTGTTAATGAATTAGCACAGCTGTGAGAAAGAGAATTTCAAAGGTTTTATTTACCCCTTGAAATCACAGGCAGCTAATGCAGATCACAGAGCATCCATAGTACAGGGAGAGTGTTCAGGTATACCCTGTACTCAGGAATTACCAGCTTCAGAGGAGCTCCATCTCCTGCATAGGGTCTGGGTGCAATGCCTGGAGGAACATGGCAGATGGACCTCAAGGGGATAAGGGTGGATGCGATTGCCTGGAGACTGGGAAAGCACAGGAAACCTGAGTGTAGGGTGCATTCATAAATAACAGAGCCTGGAGGTAGGGCTTGCAGACGCTAACCCTTCTGGTACAGCTGTGTTAGGGGTTTTACCTGGCAGGATTCCCCACCTCCCTCCAGCTCACTGGAGAGACTCCCAGCCTTTCAAAGGCCCTCCTGAATACATTTATTTAAGGCATTATATCACCCTTGTCTTTGTTACACCAAAATGCCCTCAGCTCTTTCTGTGTGCCCAGCTCCATGCCGAGCAGAGACGCAAACAGCTCTCCAGCAGACGGTGGCTGATGCCGAGCTGGCTTGGCCAGAGTCCGTGTGTGTCCCTGTGTGGTGGCCTGCTGTGTCACCCCATGGTCCCGGCCGCGTCATGCCAGGTCTGGCTCCCAGCATGAGTCACCGCCACCTCCTCCTCCTGCACAAACCCGGACCAGCCCAGGCAGCAAGCAGCGCTTTGGCACTTACAGATAGTTAAGGCAATCCCCAGCCAGCTGCCTGTGAGCTCTGCATTCTGAACAACCTCCTCCTTCCATCACCGCTCCCAAAATACTGCCTAGGACAACCTGAAAACACCCACTGGCTGTAAATTATTAAACACTTTGTGAAAAAATAATAAAAATCACCTCTTTTCCAAGGAGCATTCTGCACCAAAATTAAAACCTTCAGAGGCAGAACAAACCCAGCAATAAGAAATCCTGGTATAGATCACTTTTACATATGGAAAGAAAATTAATTTTCCACCAGGTCTGTGTGAAAACCCATGGACTGATCAAGGGGGAGGACAACGCTGCATGGCCACCATTAACGGTGGATCAATGTGTCTTCATTATCTGACGTCCCCAGCAGCACCACTGCAAGGTGCCGGGAATAAATCAGCTCTAACAGCAGTGTTCATGGCCCCATCCATATTTCATATCCCACCGGGGTGACTTCAGCAGCTCAGGCAGCTCTTCCCTTTTCTTGGCTGAACTCGCTGAGCCCTCCACAGGCACCCAGTGTCCAGGTGGTTCTGCCTGCCTTTGCCCTGGGGCACTCAGAGGACAGACCGTAAAGCCAGACGAGCAGCCTTCAAGCACTGCTGGGATAAATACAGAACAGGGGAAAAACCCCTCTTAGAGGTGTTTCAAAGCAAGGAGAATGCGATCTCCCCATGTCTTGCTTTGGGTTCCCTAAAATCGAGGCTCTACTGGTTTCTGTGCTGTGCTACGCTGTTGGTGTGTGTTTTCTGGGTGACCCCAGGGGCTGGAAACAGCTCCATGGGACGTCAGTGTCATGACGGCTCCTGTGAACACCGTTTGCATGAACACGCGGCACAGCACGCAGAACAGCCGGCTGCAAAGCACTGTAGTAAGGCAGGACTATGAACACATCACTCAACACATGGGAACAAAAACGAAGTGTCTGTGCTGAAAGAAGTGTGTTCCCCATCACGAATGATGATTTAAGAGATCTGACCTCACTGAGCTTCTGAATTCAGTGATTTATGAGCCAATTTTTATGTGTTTCCTTGTATCTTGCCCACTGCCACAGCAGAGGCATTGCCACATCTGCAGGAACTGCTGGAGACCACCAGCACCTGAATAACTGTTCCCTTGTGTAGACACATGGTCTAGGTGCTCGGCAGCCAGCCCTTCCCGAGCTCCGCAGCGCTTCAAAGGAGAGGAGCAGAGTGAAGGCGTTAGCACCGAGAGGAGCTGTGGGCGGAGAGCTGTGGGGGCCAGGGGACCTAGCTGCAAGCCTGGGGCAGCTGCCCTAAAGCAGCTTAAACCATCAGGGTGTGAAATTCACTTGGGAACACTCCAGATAAGCCGAAAGCCAGGAGCAATGCAAAAAGGGATTGGTGCTTGCTGTGGGATTAGGATGTAAATTTGTTTTCTAACCTTCATAGAAATAAGCCCTAACAGCACTGGGAGCCAGACTGGCTGACTTCTAGAAGGGAGTTATGGGGTTAGACTACAGTCACCTGTGATAAGAAGGGAGCGGATATGGCTGCCCAGAGGATGGGGCGGTTACCTGTGAGCGGGCAGGGGATCCAGGCCAGCCCTGACAGCAATGGGGAGGGACAGAGGGAGCTCCAACGCCTGAGCAAAGCATCTCGAACAAAACCCAGCACCGGATCGATGCCTTATTCCACTGCAGTGAGCTGCTCCGTTGCCCAGGCTGGGTCAACGTGTCCCCGCAGCGTGGGGCTGAAAGCAGGAAGGTTATTTTGCAGGGGATTGGGCTGGGGAGTACCCAATGCCAGGGGCTTGCCTTGCTTGGAAACACGTTGTGTGGAGCTGATGAGATTTTATATGAAAAAAGGAAAGCGTTTCCTCTCTGCTTTGTGACCAGCATGGAAGGTTTTGGTTCTCAAAATCCATCCTGACTCTGAATTGAAGAGTTTAGCTTTCATTTTTCCACATATGGGGAAACACTGCAGCAAACAACGTCTCCTTTGGGACCTGAACTAAGTTGGAACATTCCTGCCACCACTTCAGAGAAAAAAATCCCCCATGTCCCTTGTTTTGTGTGTGAGAGGCAGCAGAGCCGCTCTGCTCCTTCTCGCAGCGGCTGGGACGCTCCGGCACGAATCTCCTGGTAGGGGAAGGCACGAGGGGAAAGACCTCTGAGCAGGCGACCACAGACATCCCACCGGCATCTGCGTCCTATCCCATGGCAGCCTGGGCCTTGATCTTAGCCAGGGTCTGCAAATCTCATTCCCTCCAGGATGAGGATGAAAATAAGTGACTGTAAGGATGGAAAACAAATGTTAATCTGGACAGGAAGCGTTAAATCTGAGCTCAATATTCAGGCTGGGGCTCACAGTCAGGTTCTGCAGGCCGCTGGCCATGTCGCAAAGCCTGGCTCCCTGCCCGACGCCCCCCCAACACCCTCCCGGCGTGCGTCGTGCACCAGGTGGGGCTCCTCGGCCCCTCCACGGCCCGCAGGACCCCTTTCTGCCCCGGGGAGGCCGCGGCGGGACGCCGGGGCTGAGGTGGCCGCTCTGAGGAGACCGCGGCGCGGGAACGGGGCGGGCCGCGGCCCTTCCCCTCCCGGCCGCAAGGCGGCGCTCTCCTGCCCACCGCCCGCCGTCTCCTGGCAACGGGGCGGGCCCGGGGCGCGGCCCCGCGGGCGGCGGCAGGTGCGGCCCGGGGCGGGCCAGGCCGGGCGGGCGGCGGCGGAGGCCCGCGCCGCGCAGGTACGGTCACCGCGGCCCGGAGGGGTGGGGGGGGCTCCCGGAGGTGCGTGTCCGCCTCGCCGGTGCCCGCGGGAGGAGCATGCGGCGGCGCCATGAGCGAGCAGTGGGACGTCGGCCGGGCCCTGGCCCTTTCCGGCCTCTTCCGTCTCCTGCAGGGCGCGGGCAGGGCTTGCGCGGCCCCGTTCCTGACGCTGTACCTCCGGCACCTGGGCCTGCCGGCCCCGCTGGTGGGCGTCGTGGCCGGAGCCAAGCACCTGGCGGCAGCTCTCTGGGCTCCCCTCTGCTCCCGCTGCCCCAAGGGCCGCAGGAAGCGGCGCCTCCTGGTTGCCAGCTCCGTGCTGGGCTCGGCGGGGGCCAGCCTGCTGCTCACCCTCATCCCACCTGCCGATGGGGACGCGGGGTACAAGTACTGTAACGCCAGCCAGCAGCCGGGTGACCGAGGGGCCGCCACCACGGTGCCCAGTCCGGGCTTGAGCAGCTACAGTGTTTTAAGCATGACTGCTATTACGAACGCAGAACCTGTGTCAAAAGAAACGATGAAAACAACTGCTGATGTTTTGATAGCGAGCAGAAAGCCAACACTAACCAGTTCAGCCTTCCAGGGATTATTTGGCCTGACAGATATGCTTGAGAAAAAAGGCAGAGGGGTTGGTGAAGGTGATACAAAGACAAATGGCTACTTGGATGGTCCCTCCAGCTGGATAACTTCTGTGAAAGCAGTTAACTGGGAGACACGAGAATCAGAAATGCTGGCTTCCTACAGACCTCCCTTACGGGGACTCGAGAAGGAAATGAGCAGTCTGGGTTCTGCTGCAATAGATCTTGCTGATAATGCTGAAGAAAGCCTTTATGTTACTGAAAGTAATGAGCTCTCTTTGTTTAAAACAACTCTTCCTGCTGTTGAAGATGCTTACGTGTCTGGAAACCTTTCAGACCACCTGAAAGACGCTCAAGTTGTCAGCTTCGAGGCAGTGCAAAACATTTTTCAGGACAGAGAACATCAGATTTTTCTTATGGTACTGGGTGCTGTTGTGCTTTGGGAGCTGTTGGCTACTTCTCTGGAGTGGACAGTGGATGAGAGTCTCTACGAATATCTCGACTTCGTTGATGCGACTGACAGGTATGGCAGGCTGTGGATTTGGAGTTACCTGGGTGCATCTGTAGGCGCCTGCAGCATTGCCATATTCGTGGATCAACTGAATTGCTTCCTCAGCGGTACAATCACCCGCCTCGCTGTCCATTTCTATGGCTATGCTCTCCTGATAACACTCTCGTTGCTTGTCAGTGTCTTTTTTCCCATCCATGTTCCCAAGAGAACCGACCGTGTTAACAAAACCGCCAAAGCCCTGGCCCTACTGTGGAGCGACGGCCGAGCGATCCTGTACACCATCACTGTCTTCCTCACTGGCGCAGCTGGGTCTGCGGTGCACAACTTTCTCTTCTGGCAGATGCAGGACCGAGGCAGCAGTGAGCTGTACATGGGGCTCTCTGTGGCCGTTGGGCTACTTGCTGAAATTTTGCTTTATTTCTTCAAAGGGAAGTTGCTGAGGACTTTCTCGAGCAGCACAATTGTTGCAGTCAGTCTAAGCCTCCTGGCAGTACAGCTTCTGTGCTACTCCTTCTTGTGGACTGTGTGGTCAGTTCTCCTTA
Organism: Mycteria americana; assembly: GCF_035582795.1. Taxonomy (NCBI): domain Eukaryota; kingdom Metazoa; phylum Chordata; class Aves; order Ciconiiformes; family Ciconiidae; genus Mycteria; species Mycteria americana. The sequence continues at coordinate 2,417,731 of NC_134380.1, read as the reverse complement.
TCCAGATTTTATCTGCCTTCAGTAACGGTGCTTTGTGGTGGGTGGTTAACATGATGGTGGATGACATAGCCACTCCAGGCATGGAGAGATGTCTGCACGCTGTTCTCTGGGGCCTCTGCTACGGTGGAGGAGCAAGCTTGGGCAGTTTTGCGGGAGGATTTGTTGTGAAGCACTTTGGCCTGGCAGTTCTGTACAGGGCGTGCTGCGTGTGGCTGGTGCTGTGGCTCTTCTTGTTCCTAATCGTCCAATCTAAATTGCCGCGGCAGAAAAAAATAAATTATTCTCGTCTCCTGGCTGCTGATTCCAGTGATATGAGTGACTCTGATGAGGAGAATGAGAGGGACTGGCTGGTAAAAGCTATGAAGGATGAAAGCTTTAATAGGAATTGATCACAACAGCATGGAATCAACTAATCTGTACTTGAATGTAGGGGGTGGAGTTGTAATGCGGTATGATGAAGATGCCCAGAAATGACCATTAATTCTAAAGTGCTAAATATATACAGTATATATCTGACATGACAGATTTTTATTTAAAAATTTTATAAATCTTTTTATTAATTTATAGCATTCTTGTAGTAATTTTTCCTTTTTAACCTAATGATTTTGCTTCCAAAATCATAACAAGGTATTTCAGATATACCTTTGCTGAAATGAATGTAGCTAAGTTTTTAGTCAAAAAGCAAACTTGAATTGATTTCTTGCTCCTCAGAGCTGATGCTGTGGAAACTGTGAACGAAAGCTGTGACCTGTACTTTGACATAATTGAATGAAAAATATTGTAATGCTAACAGCACACTAAACTTTTTCAAGGTGCTATGTCTGTGAACTCCTTTCGCTGAATAAGGGATGTGAATAAAAAAATGGTTCATTTGCTCTGCTTTGATTTGTAAAATGAGGTTTTGCTACAGACTGTTTGTCTTCTCATGTTTTGGGATTTATGTATGTTTCTGTATCGGCATCTATTGGAAAAAAACCTACCATGTCTGCTCACAGTCAGTGCCTGCTGGCTATCCAAATTCAGCAGAGCAGCCTGCGGGCCTCCTTGTCTTTATTTACCCAAGGTGGCACCCAGGTATTCAGGGTGACCAGGAAGCAGTCTGCCCTCCTGGTTTGAGTCACTTCTGTGGGCTGGGAATTAACACAGGGGCAATACTCATTCAGAAGGAACTTGGCACTGACTGAATTGATCTGGTTGAAGCTGGTGATCCTCCCTGGGTCAGTCTGGCCTGAGGGCAGGCCTCTTCTCACGTTTCCTATTTAGAACTAAATTTGTGTCCTGAACAGGGCCGGCTAAGTCCAGAAGGATCCTCAGGCTGCCTTATCTGCCTTGCCTTAACCTCAAAAGCACACAGGTTTCAACACCTCTTCAGTAGGTAAGATTTGCTTACAAATGAAAAATTGGTGGTCTGATCTCATCAAAAGATCTGTGTCAGACCTTAAATGGGGCTGACGGAGAAGCTTTGAGCCTTACAGTCCTTTCAGCTACCATCAAAAGCTGCTGTCAGTTTATTAGGTACTTCCTTGGTCAAGGAACTACATCATTCCTTTGCAGAGGGATAGATTTTAATAACACCTTCCGAATGTTTTACAAGCCATGAGACACCTGCAAAAAGCAGAATATTTACTTAAATGCATATTTAATATGTAATATGTAAGTGGCATTGCAGTCTGTCACCCTGCTGCATTCTGGACTCAGTAGAAAGAGGTTGGAGACAAGGAAAAGCAATGCCATTGAAGGTAATCTCTTTCTCTGTATGCATCGATTCCAGATTATCTGTACATCAAATGCTTTCAGGGCAATTAGCTCTCTGTTTTCCTGGCACAAATCACTATGCCATACAGAATACTCTACTAGAATGACTCTATAGATAGAATTGTCCTCATTCCAAGAATAGTTGGAACTTTTTATTAAGATGTTAGCTTCTCGCAGGAATTCAAACTCAGGTTGAGAACAATTTTAGTGTCAAGAGTTTATCCCAGCCTTATTATCATGTAATACCTCAGGAATTCTAATTACTTGTTAAAACGAGTATCTGACTTCAGTCTTGAGTAACATAACTGCAAGCAGCAAATCGTAGAGCCATCAGTGCTTTTGTGAGATGAACGCTGCAGAAATAGCTGGAATAGTTTAAAATGCGGTTGCTTCTTTAGCTGGAAATGACTGCCCTCATTTGAAGCCAATTAAATGGGTGATATGTGCTCTTTTTATCTGCTTCAGCACAAAATCAGCTGCTGTAATTCCAGTTTTGCAAAGAGAAACCTTGAAATGAAAAGTGCTTGTGCAATCCGTCCTGCGCCCGTGGCGGAGGGGTGATAATGGCCGCCTGGCAGAGCTGTGGTGTGACTCCCCTGGGCTCTTACCTCTATGAACAGGGAGGATTTAAGGTATGGCCCAAAGCTTAACTTCAGTGTAATAATCTTGCATAATAAGATTTTTTTTTTAAGTTATTAATCAAATAAACACATTTGGTGCTGCTTCAGGGGAGAATCATATTTATACAGTTTGGAATATGTTCTGAATTACAAACCACTATGGAAGTGGACGCGGCAGAGGACTCATTCACTGAAGAAATTGCACCAATTTGATTAAAACATTTTCCACTGGGGTTCACACAGTTTCTGTGTGTGAGCTCTACAGTATTGGTGACTCAATTTCTTCTTCTCTGGTGGTCACAGACCCTGCAAGCCAAAACGGTAAGGAAGGAGGGGGGCTTAAATTGTTCTGTGTGAGACTTCTTTGCTCTGAGCATGGCTTTATTGTTCCTGCAGAAGTAAGAACATGCTAAGGCATTTAATGCCATTGAGAATAAGATGTAACAGAGAAGAACCAAACTGCCTTTGGGGAAAATAGATTCTCATTATGTATTTCCAACCACATCAGCAGTTATTTTTGCATTACTTTGCAACTATTTGCCAAAAAAATTGATGTCGAAACTTCTGTTTCTTTAAGTTTTTATTCTTAAACAGCAACTGTAAGGTTAAAAGCGATTATAAAATCACATAAGATTTTACTGTTTGCCTACTTCATGGTGAACTTTAAGCAAATTTCAGAGGATTATATGTAGAAATACTTTTTTTTTTAATCCCTTAGTGTCAGTCGAGAGTCTAAGCTGAGCTGTGTCCTTCTCTGAATACAATTAGATTTAATTGAGCTCAGGAGGCGAACCATAGTTAACGTTGAGGAACAAGTTCCGCACAATGATGGTCTTTGTAGCTCTTAGATTTTAAATTTCACATAGCTCAATGTATGTGTACTTTGTGAGAGGTTTCAAAGGATCTACGTAAATCAGTTTTATTAGGTGAGACACCATTTGCCAAAAAATGACGAAGGCCTCTTTGCTTATCATGAAACAACTTACAGACCCTGCAGGTAGTTTCGGTATACAGCTGATGCAGCTGAACTGGAATCTGAGTAACTCATTGCATCAGACACCTTATCTTGCTTTTTAAAATTTTGTTTCTAAGTTATAAGGGAAGTAAAATTGCACATTCTGTCTTTCTAGCAGTTATTTTAGGATGGGATATTGCAGATGTTTCCTTCAGCTCCTCTCTGTGTGCACCTCACATCTGTGGTTGACTTAAATAGTGTGGCGCTTTCAGAATATGAAATTAGGTAAAACTCAGTGGGCACTGATCTCTAAATGTTCATTTTTCTTGTGGATCTGATCAGCATAGTAAGATCCTTTTGAGTGTTCTCCAAAGATTCCTATAATTCAGCAAACCACCACAGCATGTTTCTTTGTGGACTGTAGTGAAATCTGCCCAGATGAATTCACAGAGAGGTTTTTGTATTTTTGTAATGAGTCGTTTCCCAAAATTATAGATATGGTCCATTTAAGGTAAGTCCATTTAGGTGTAGTTTCACAAGAAGGGGAGAATGATGTTTTTGAGAGCTGTGGAGTTATTCTGCATGTTCTGAATCTTAAAAGCAAGAGCTCTTGAATTGTCTTTTCTTCCGTGATGCGGTGTAAAGCCTCTAAGGCACGATCCGTGCTGTCTTCAGTGTTCCTAGTAAAAGTGTTTCTTGTTTTGTTCATCTTTAAAGTACAGATGAGACATTCCCACTCTGATTTGAACTCTTAGGTGAATTATGATTACAGCATGATACCGAAATTCTGTGCCTTTATAATATGGGTCCCATACAGACTTCTTAAAAGTATTATAGGCAGCTCCTGACTATTACTGGTGTGAGCACTAAGTGGTACTAATGCAGAGGAGAAAAAAGAGTCTATCTTGAAATATCTTGACGCTCCCAGCTTGGCATCTATATTGCTGTATTTATCAAGAGGGAGCCAATGTAAGGGAATCTGCTAATTTAGGCTGTACATTTCTCAGGGAACAGATAAAATTTTTGTGCATGGTTTCTCCCTGGGGCCTGGTTTTGCTGTAATAAATTACTTTTCTGGCCAAGGGCAATTTTTTACTTTTGGTTGTTGAGACCATAAAACTGTGAACCCAAATGGAGAGGTGAGTAGGAGGCAGCTTTAAAAGTAACCTTTGCTTCACCTTTAATATTTAGAAATCTTGCCTGAAGAAATCAAGGAACAGAAAATGTAGTTATCTTATCACCACCTCACCAGTACAGCAGACAGGGAAGTTGTTGGGAAGTCGTTGGTAACATGGCTTCATTTTTGAAACTTTGAGAACTTTTCTACTTCTAATCAGGTTGAAAAGTCAGAGCTATGGAGGCAGTTATAACACCGAAAATAGTAGGCTTGTGTTAACACGGGTTTTTATTGTTAGTAAAAGGAATTTTGAGCCAGGAAACACAATCACATGCTAAATAACTTTAATATTCAAAGCATGAATTGAGAAACATGAACCTGATTTTTTGACAAATACTAAGGAAAATAAACTTATTAAATAACTCTAAACCAGTTGTTCTGACATGTACATCCCTCCACAGGAACAGGCATTCAGGTCCTTGGGACCACAGTCCTTTCTCAACAAATAACAAATTAAAATATTCAGCTTCCTTCTGTCATCAAGATGCGCCTAATTGAGTTGGCAGCCAAAGGCCCTGTGAGCATCACCTTGGAAGCATTTTTGAAGACTTGGAATTTGTTGAATGTACCTTAGCGGTATCTGTTGTTTGCTGTTGCCTACTCAGGTTGTTTCTTTAAAGAGCTTCAAATGACCGTGTCCATCCTAATGTCCTCCAAGCTGCATTTTAATTCTCTTTGTATTTGTCAGCACCTTTCAAGTGCCTGGGAGATTGTATTACTGTTGCTTGGTACTGGATGATGTTCTGTTTATAAACTTATAATGTATGTGTACTTTCTATTGTGTAGGTGCTTGATTTCTACAGAAGTGACTGTATACAGGGAAATACTAGCACTTTTAAGAAACGTTTTGCTAGTGCCCTGAAAGCGTTGCTGCTAGTGACTCTCCTCTCGTGTAGACCAATGTGAAAGTCACCTCAAGACCCATTAAAACTTATCAGCCGTGGATTCGAGGATGCAGAGCATATCTGGGTGAAGGAAGAACCACAGGGTTCGCCTGTCAGGCAGTTTGCCTGGGGCACGCTGTTTCTGTGGTGCACTTGATTTGCATTTACCTCTGCAAAATGGATTTGCACGTAATGATTACATTCAATATGGCAGACCAAATAGCGTGCGTTAATTGGATCATAACTCTGGACTGTTTGAATTAATCCCATGGTTTTATTAAGAATAAAGTGAGCATATAGAATGTGTTGAATTCAAGTTGCAGCCCACAGCAGATCTGGCTACTCATGGCAAAAGTAATCCGTGGCAAGAGTATTCGACTGAAGAACTGATTAAAATATTTACATGTTCATTTTCTCTGCATTGTGGAGCAATCAAAACGAGGTGAGTCACTTCAGACCGGAGTTCATAATTATAGTGATGGCAGATGCTCATCATTTAATGAGCTGAGGAACAGCCAGTTGGTGGCTATTCTTACCTTTCACATTAAAACAACCAAACCACAAAATCCTGAAGTGTCTGTGTCCCTCAGCTGGGCTTTGCCTGTCTAACTGGGAGCCTGGGAGTTAAAATTTCAGTGCAGCTGCCTTACAAAACTCAGGGCATTCCTCAACAATTCATTCAAAACTTTGTATTTGTCAAGAAACACCATTTCAGCTCTGGGGTGGGCTACAGCACAGTTCCGTGGCCTCGTGGCTTTGTGTTGCTCCTGTCCGAGAGGTGCTTCTGCATTCTCAGAGGATTGCTGGAGCAAGGTGCTGCTGTGGCTACTCACAATTCACCGGCTCTCAGACGCTGCTGCTGCACTTCTAACCCAGAGCAGCAGCTCCCATGTCCTTTTTTTTTTTTTTTTCCTTTTTTTATGCATAGACTCTTAATTTTTGTCTCCTCGTTTTGTTTATATGCCACAGTTATCCTCAATGAATGAAGCACAGTCTCCCTTGCACATGTTCTGGTTTAAAACACTGGACCGGATCAAAAGTCAGCAGCTCCTCTCTGGTTTTTGGAGATGGAAATTCCAAGATTTTGCTCAGATTTATGTCAGTTCCAGTAAGGATGTTTCATACGGATTAGCTCGGCAGCCTGTTTTATTGGGGAGGGGAGTAGCTCGAGACAAGGATGCTGCAAGGTGCTGATAGCTGATACCACAATCTGGTATTTCTCTGCAGGGGGTGATCCTCTGGACCCATCCCTTATGTGGCCATGCCTCTGTTTTGCTCACCGATAGCTTATTTTATTGCATTGACTATTGACCTCTAGCAATGTCCCTGCCAGTCAGGTGGGAGGACGGGGTGGCAGGATGAGAGGGCAGAACCCCGCAGCTGCTCCCCCAGGCCTGGCCCTCACCTCTCCGCTGCCGTCGCCCCTGCTGCTCTCCAGCCCAGTGACTTTGTGTGGCACTTCCCAAAATGCGCTGGAAGGTGTCCCTGGGCCCCTTCACGAAGATGGTGTGCCCCTGAGCGCAGCCTCACCCGCGCCTTGGACCCGTGCTCTTGCACACAGCCAGCGTGGGGACATCAGTGCCACCTGCAGGCACGTCCTAGCAGAGAAATGTGTCCAAGAAGAGGACGCGTGTCCCCTCCGTGTGTTTTGGGGAAGGTGGTGCTGAGGTGTGTGCCTCCCCAGAGGACAGCAGGTTGTGAATCCTCAGTGGAGTAAGCGCTTCTGGTACCTGTGAGTGAGAAGTGTAAAACCCTGTGAGCGGGAGGGTTTACAACCTACACCCCGTCCTCTCCTTCCCCGTCCCAGTTTGCTGGGACAAGCCTTCAAAATGGTGGGACTGGTCCTTGCTGTGTCCCGCAGGAGAGCCCGGCCGGAGGGAGGAGAGGGGCAGCGCTCATCGCCGAGATCCCCGTTGCTGTGGGTGCTGCCAAGGTGCTACCAGCAAACCTTTGAATGTCAGACCAACACATACCTTTGAACATACCTTTGTAAAGACTTGCTGTTGTGGTTTTTCCATAGGGAAAAGTTACTTCTACTGGAAAGCGTAGCTGCCCTTGCTTACCTGCTCGCAGTGTCTTTGGGGGGGGGCTGTTCCATGCCGTGCCTCACCCACAGCACGCCCCACGTCCCACACAGGCTCTGCAAAGCCTAGCTGGCTTTACTCACAGGAGCAACGCGTGGGCCCCCCCGAGCATACCCACCAGCAAGTGTTTTCCGCCCCTCATCTGGTGCGCCAGGCGGGGCTACTTTTATTTTTTCTGCCTTTATTGCTGCGGCTTTCGGGAGACTTGCGGGGGTGCGGAGATGCGAAGCAGCCGGTCTGGGCTAACGGGGGGCCGTGCCGCCGGTGCCCGAGCCCCGGGGAAATAACCCGGGTGACTCCGCAGGGGGGGACCCGGGGGCTCCGGGGGGAGCGGGGCGCTGGCGCGGGGGGCGGCGGCCGGCAGAGGGCGCGGAGCGGCGGGAGCGGAGCGGCGGGAGCCCCCGCCCGCCCCGGAGGAGCGGAGCGGCGCGGAGCGGCGCGGAGCGGGCAGGGCTGCGGCATGGAGGGGAGCCGGACCCCCCCCCGGTACGGATCGCTGGAGTCCACCCGGTGGCCGCCCGCCGGCGCGGGGCCAGGTGAGAACGGCGGGACCGGGACGGGCAGGGACGCTGCCGGATCCAAACTTTCCCCCCCTCCCCCGGTGGCTCCGGGACTCCCCGGGCACCCGAGCCCCGGGAGCTGGCGGGGAACCGGCGGCTTCATCCACCAAACGGAGCCCCGCGGCTGCTCCCCGTACCGGTAGCGGCACCGCCGGAGCCCCCGCGCCGCGGCCACCGGGAGCGGGGCAGGAGGGATGGCGGGGGGTAGACGGACGGAGGGAAGGGGTGGATGGAGGGGAGGGATGAACGGAAGGGGGGATGGAGGGAGGGAAGGGCTGGATGGGGGAGAGGAGTGAATGGAAGGAGAAGGGATGGGTGGAGGAGAGGAAAGACGGAGAGAAGGGAGTGGATGGGAGGAGGGATGGCTGGAGGGGAGGAAGGATGGAGGGAAGGAGAGATGGCTGGAGGGAACGAACCGGTGGAAGGAGGGATGCAGCCCGCCACCCGGCTGATGCTGCCCGGAGAGACACGGAGCCGCTGTGCTGTCATGCCCGGCTGTGGGCATGGCTGTGACCGGGAGGCTGGGGTCCCCACCCTGTCCCTCGCTGCCTTTTCCCCTCTCTGACCAGTTCCTCCAGTACGAAATGGGATGGGCAGAGGGGGGGGACACCGACCAGGGCGATTGTCCAGGGCAGAGTCCCCAACCGTGGGGTGGGAGGAAGGGGACCAATGCTGGGCTGTGGGCAATATCCTGGGGAGGGGAGGCTCCTGCAGCCCCTCTGCCATGACATCCCTCCGACCTCTCCTCTTCCCCAATGCTTTCTGCTCTCGCTTAGCCCCTTGCACCCAGCGGGACAGGGACAGGCAGCTGGGAAGGCAGGGAAGGAGGGATGGAGCAAACTCCAGCACCCTGCTTGGCACTACTGTGTGGGGGTGCTGCCCGTGAAGCTGCTCAGCTCCTTGGTGAGCTGCCTGAAGTTTTAGTCTTTCTCCTTTGTGCCTTTCAAGCATAGCAATATGTATCCTCCCCCCCCACACCTCCCCTGCCTGGGAAGAGTGTCTAGGTGGAGACCCTGCCCTTGGGTCTGAGCACTTCCATCACCTGGATCCTCTGCTCCCAGCAGCCGGGTGACATCAGAGTGGTCCAGGGAAGGGTCAAACACTTGCTGGGCTCAGGGTGCTGGGTATGGCCTGGGCATCCCCCCTCGGGTGCCTGTGAGCAGGGTTGTGGTGGCTGTGATGTTTGCTGGTTCAGTGCAGTTCTGTAAACTCCCAGCTCCTGGGGGACCCTCAGGCTGGGCAAGAACGTGGCAATGGTCGGTGTCTGTTTTTTGAATGCCGTTCTGTTGTTTCCTACCATTCCAGGAAATCTCAGGCCAACCCTGTTAAGCTCTGAGCACACGCAGCCTCTCGCCCTGCTTGTGCTCAGGAGGTGACCAGGGGAGTGTGCACACAGCAGCAGGGTGTTGCGGAGGGGCTACACCCCTGGTGATATCCCCTGTAAGTCATCCTGGGGTACCTCGTCTGTGAACTCTGGTCTTTTTTATGGCTGTCTAACATGGCCCCAGTGGTGCTGACTGTGCCAAGGACTGCACAAACCCAGCCAGAGAGATGCTGCCTGGCTGCAACAGGCCAAGGCTGCACGTTTCTCCCTGGTTTACTAGAGGGGGCACTGGCAGGGATACGGGGCCGTGGGTTGCAGGCTGCCTGCAGCTGTGATCTCTCCCATCTGACTATGATGCTGCCCTCTGGGACCAGCGTGCTCACCCGTGCATTGGCAGTCCTGGAGGCTCGTTATCGAGCTTGCGGAGCTAGGGCTGATTTTGATGGGCTGAATGCCCCCTGCCCATGCTGCTTTCCATGGCAGAGAAAAGCACACGGCTAAGTTAAAGGCCTCTTGGGATGGAGCCCAAGTAAAGAGCTCTGACCTCCTCCCCAGGGGGCTATCAATCCATCGCCCAACTTTAATCATGAAGTAAATCACTTGAAACTCAACCCTGCGCTGGTTGCTGGCTGTGACTCATCTCAGGCTTGCTGCTAGCTGTCTAAATGTTTTCACCAAAGCCATATGGAGTGGAAGTCTCCGGCTATTATACTCCTCATTACCGATACTTGCTTCCCCTGGGCCATGTGTGATCTCCAAGTTTAAATCGAAGCTTTCTCCCCTTCCTTGGTTTGCTGGGTTGAAATGGTGCCACTCGGTGGTCCTTTTGCTCAGGCAGCGGGGTTGATTTCTGTGTCTGGCTCCGCTGTCATGTGCATAGCTGTGGGTGCAAAGGGACCCCTGGGCACATGGGTGGGGTGTAAGAAACTTGTTCTCAGCTTTGGCAAAACCATCTCCACTGAGATCTTTTGCCCAGCTGTCTGCTTGCAGGATGTGCCTGGTTTTAATCCCTCATGAGCTCTGAGTGTCTGTACTTGCCATTTGTGACTACTGTATGGTGTCACTGCCATCGCACAGGTTCATGGGTGCACGGTGCCCTTTGGTCTCACCACCATCTCAGGAAAGCTGTGATCTGGCCCATGCCTGTAGCTGCTGGGGTTCGGGAACTCAGCATCACCCCATATCTGCCTGGAGAAAGCATCTCCTGAGGTAGCAGGGAAGATCCATGTTCTGGCATCCCGACCGGTTGTCACAGACTGATCTCATTACATGAGAGGAATTTGGATCGAGAGGGACCTCTGGGGATATCGAGTCCAACCCCCTGCTCAAAGCAGGCTTAGTAGTTAAATCAGGTCGCTCACAGCCTTGTCCAGGAGATATTTTGGACCCAGGATGGAGATCCCACAACCTCTCTGCTCCCTGTTCCACTGTCTGAACAATGTGAGGAGAAACATTTTCCTAATATCTCACTGGACTGTCCCATGTTTCAATTGTGCCCATCACCTCTTGTCTGATCTTTATGTACCTCTGAAAGGAGTCTGGTGCTGTCTTCTCTGCGTCCTCCCATTAGGTAGGTGAGTACAGCCATGAGATTCCCCCTTCACCTTCTCTTCTTTGGGCTGAACAAACCTGCTTCTCTCAGCCTCTCCTCATCCGTCCTGTGCGCCAGCCCCTGCCCTCACTCAGATGTTCAGTTCTTAGTCCTGAGCAGACACTGGTAGGTGGAAGGAGTCTCCATCAGCAGGTTCATCTTACCATCCTATCAGCTGCACATTAGTCACCTGTATGGATTCACTGGTTTCTTGTGAGGTTTAGTGGATGGTTTTGGTGCAGAGGCGTAGCTCTGTGTCCCCTTCTCCAGGTGCTCCCTCCCAGGGTTCATGGGCTTCATTTTGCAGGAGCAGTCACCTGGGACTGCCCTTCCTCTGCTTCTGCCCTGAATTAAGCAGCTCCAGGCACATGACTGTCCTCTTAGAGCTTCTTGCCCAGGACTTACTGCTTTGGTGAGAAGTTCCCTGGCATGCCTGAGGACATGTCTTGCCTGAGGGACGCAGAGTGCCATGACTCCAACCACACCACCCTGAAGGCACAGCCAAGGGCTGAGGAGCTTCCAGCTCGAGTCCCACAGTCATTGCTCTGCTGCATGGTGTAGACCTGTCCGCTGTCCCCATTTTACAGGATGCTCCTGACCTGCAGTGGGAGGCTGCTGGGAAGCGTCCTACAGAAAGGTGACCAGGGAGGAGGGGTGCGTGAGGGCAGCTCTTTCTGAGCAGGGTGGTCCCAGCCATGCTGTATTCCCCGTCTCTGATGGGAACCCACCCACAGTCAAACCAGGAGCTTTCTCACTCTTGTGGGCAGCTGCCTACAGGCTGAAATCACGTCCCAGCCTCCTGCCACAGACGGGGGAGAGCAACCCAACATTGCCACCTTGTCCCTTCATGTAGACAGGTGAGGATTCACCTCTCCCGTCTGGGATGGCTTCTGCTAATGAGGTTCTGGGATGAGAAGGGAGAAGAAGCGACGCTGACAACTGTTTCAAGCCCTTGCGCTCACCCACTGGGAAACAGCTGGCTGATAACCTCAGCCAAATACTTCTGCCACCAGTGATCAAAGATATTCTGGGCTATTCACCCACCCACCCAGTCCAGGAGTGACAGTCCCCCTCCCCCAGACCCACCCCTGTGCTCCTAGGAGTGATTAGATTTGTCCTTGGCTAATGAAAGCTGCAGTAATCTTGTATCTTTGTTTATTGGAGCATCTGTAAAATAATCAGCCTTGTCATTTTAGTCTGGTCACAGAAGCAACACTGAGAGCAATGCAGCTTTTTCCTGACAAGTCTAGAGCTGCACTGAAGTACAGCCGAACCCCAGGGAGTGGCTGCCTACAAGCACACGCCGGCTGTACCGTCTGCACTTTCACATGTGTCATTATCTGCGTGCCCGCTGTCATCTGCAGGGAGATCCTGCCTGTCCCCAGCGCATGGCCCCAGCTGCTCGGCAGTGCTGGGTGTGAGTGCAGCAAAATATCCTGGGCAAGGGGAGCTCTGGGGTGGCAGAGCAGCAGGATGCTTAGGACGAGGGACCTTAGCATCCTGGTCCCCTAGCAACCGCAGTGCGGTCCCCTAGCAACTGCATCCTGGTCCTGTAGCAACCACAGTCCAGTCCCCTAGCAACCCTCTTCAGGCCGTAGAAGCAAGGCTAAGGGAGGGTTTCTGTGCAAATTTGCAGCAGAGCCGTTGAGCAAGAGCTGATGGAGGGCAGCGCATCCAACCCCACGTCTCGTCCAACCCATGTATTTGTTGGTCTGTCCTGGGCGGGCACTGGTTCCTGAGAGCATCCTGACAGCTTAGAATGGGGAATGGTCCAGGATTCAGCAGGCTGGTGTTGGCTGAATGTGGCCTTTGTGGCTAGGGGAAGAGGGAGATAATCTTCAAGTAGCCCTCATGAGTTTCTAAGACAGAAACGGTGGAAAGCTATTCTTCAAACCAGTCACGCTAACCCAAACCACTCGTATTTCCTCTATTAAACCTTCTCTGCCAGCAGCCTTGGAAACATGCCTCACTGAGAATGATTTCTCAAGCAGTTTTACATGATGATTAGAGGACCAGTGAGTGCAGAGTGTTTTGCCTTGTGCCTTAATGCCTTCCTGACCTGTAACACTCAGCACTGGCCTGGGTTCCGTTTGGGTTCCCCAAGCCACACGCTCCATTTCTGACATCTCCAGTTCCCAGATCTTGGCTGCCTGGAAGATCCTGCTCCCAGAGCTGGTGCTCCTTGGCTTTGCTTTCCCTTCTCCCTGCTCAGGGAGAGTCCCAGGGCTGCAGGAAGGCAAAGTCTCAGAGGTGAGATGTGTCCTGTGGAGATTCAAAGGAAGCAGAATTTGCCCCTGATGTTTGTGATTTTTAATGTTTTCTCATAGCCTGGCTTTGCTGTAGCTGCTGAGCCCCCCCTCCCCAATCTGAGCTGTCTGCACATCATAGGAGAGCCAGATTAGCCCGCGTGTGATAAAAGTGCTGCTGCATGTCACTGATAACAAGCTCAGTGATGTGCCTCTGAGAGCCAGACCAGGCTGAGGGGTGGGAGCTGGCCTGGGAGCAAAACCTCAGCTATCCCCATAAAATGGGCTGGGAGCCGCTGTGGGATGTGCAGGCTCGCAGGCACTGTGTGAATCAGCACAGCATCCTTGTGTGAATCAGTGTGACAGTCTGGTGTAAACCACTGGGACATCAGAGGGACATTTGTGTGTAAATCAGTGGAGAGGGGGAGGCAGAGCTGGTGGTGAGAGCAATGGATCAAGGTTGCTGGGCTCTTATCCTGTCTGTCCCTGGGATTGCCACTGCACTCTTCTAAAATATAAATTACAGCCCCATTTTCCTGCATTTTGCTGTGAGGCTCTTGCCTCTTGCCCTGAGTAAATTACATCCCCTTTCCCTCCCTCAGTTTCCCCAAGTGGGTTATAGAGGTGATGCTCAACACTCCAGAGGATGAGGAAGCCAAACTCGCCTGCTGGGTACCATGGGGCCTTTTTCCTCTGGTGAGCTGGGAAGAATGTGGGGAATCTTCATCCAGCCTGTGATGGAAAGGGACCAGCTATGGGATCTTCACCTCCACGACTCCTTAGGGGGCTGCTCTGTGCTATACGGGCCCAGTGTTTGGTCCTGGCACATACTAGAGGACAGGCTCATGTCTCTGGGTGTCTGTCCCTGTGCTGGAGATGCCTGGGGCTTATATGGTTCTGGAAAAAGAGAGAGATATTCCTGTCCTTCCCTCCAGCAGTTTTTAGCTCCCTTGGCCTCCTGCTGTTCAGCAGAGGGGAAGACCCCTGGAAATTTGGGGCTTTCTCAGCAGTGCAGAGCCCACCACAACTGGTGTGAGCAGGGTATGCTGCAAAGCCAGGACAAGCAGGCAAAATGATGCTTGTTTCAAAGGCTCAGAGAGCTGCAAGCTCAGATGAGGTGGCCTGCTGGCCTCCGAGGTCTTCTTTCATGCAGACGCTTCATGCATATTGCATGTGTGTTTGGAGCTGCGCTCAGCAAGCTGAACTGGCTTTGATGCTAACGTAGCAATGAGCAGAGCTGTTCCAGTGGCCAGCCTCACACAAAGCAAAAATAAAGGCAAAACACAGTCGCCGGCAGCTCAATGCCCTTGCATATGTCGGTGACTTTCCATGTGCTCATTGGGCTGTCTTCTCTTGCAGCACCCAGCAGGGTAGCAAGAAGCCTGAAAACGAGTTTAAAACTGCATGTGCTTAGTGGTTATGCTGGTCTGGTGTTTGCAGGGGGGTCCCTGTGACAGCTCTGTGGTCCCTGTTGTCCTCAGCACGTGTTTAACATCTCCTGCTGGCTAACGTGGCTCCCATTTTATTTGCAGAGGACGAGATTGTTTCCATGGCCGACTCCACCACCACCATCGATGACATTGAAGGGGAGCTCTTCAAAATCGAGAGGATCAGGGAGATCCTGGTGAGGAGGGAGTCAGAGCTGCGGTACATGTGAGTACCTGCCTCCTCCCGTGCTGTCCCCCCTTCCCAGGGTCACCCCAGTGTTTTCTGCCTGCCTGATCAAACATGGATCTTCCCTGGGGATGAGCAGAGCTGAGGTCGCTTTCCACCTCATTTTCCACCTGGAAGCGCAGCCTCTCACACTGCTCTGGCCTTGCTCTCAGAAGGGGCTTGAACGGGTCCCTGTTACAAAGCTGCCACTGATGCTGTGATGATTTGAGCTATGCAGAGTTTATGGCATGGGTTTAACTACACTAAAATGTTTCCATATTCAACCACAAGCATGCTGTCTTTCCAACTTTACTCTTCCTCAGTGCACGGCTCTTGGGCTGGCCTTGGGAAGGGACCTGAGGTTTGGTGGCTCATTGCTGCTCTCTGGAGACAACACTTTACCCCAGCATGCAGATCTCTGGCTGTTGAACAGCAACACGACCACAGTTTTCTCTCTCCACGTTGCAGTATTACACATCCTGCCAGCTCCTCCTTTGCTCACCCATCCCCTGGCTGCTGGGGGACATCAGGACGCATCGAGGCTGGACCATCATCGGTACCTGATGCATCCTGCTCCACACTGCATCCTGCTCTCCACTCCTAGCACAGACTTTGCAGCCAGATGCAGAGGGAAAGATCTTCTCCAGGGTCCATTTCAATAATCAAAGCAGTTTTTGAGTAAAAATCCGGAGGCCATTTAAGGCAATCCAATAGTCACTGTGTGGCAGTGGTACTAACCAGCACTCAGGGTGATAAAGAATATTTTCCCTGGGTATATCCGGGAAGAAAAGGACTGACTAGCATTCATAGTCTGGGTTGATTAAGCTTTTTAATACTACTAAATTGCTGCAGTCAGCCCAGTCCTGGGATCTCAACACAAAGCCTGGGATCTTTTACTGGTAGTGGCAAAAATAATATTTACTGGGCTGCAGCACTTGATATGCTGCTTTTTTAGTGTGGCTGGGTCCCCACTGGTACCTGCGCTACAGGGATCACCGAAGCCTGGAAATGCCTGTGTAAATCCATTGTCTGGGGAAGCTGTGAGCTGGACTGTGGTTCAGAGCCTCAGATTTGGAGTGATGACCTCTTTGAGGCACAGTTCCCCCTGAATATATTGTTGAAAAGGATTTTTTGAAATCATAAAAAGTGTAGTTCTTAAATGCTTTCCATGGCAACCGGTACCTAAATCTCACAGGTGCTGTCAAAACTCACATCACTTGCTTTTTCTTATCCCTTTATTTGTTTTCTTCCTTGGCTTGCACTTGGAAAACAAAAGGAAGTCATCTACAGAAGCCACATACTGGGGTGGGTATGGATGCAGAAGTGATCACCTGGAAGTTTGGAAATGCCAGCATTACATGTCTGTGTGGTTTGCAGGCGCTGTGGGGAACTCGAGCATTGGCTCTGCGGAGCGCAGCAGTGGGCAGGAACCCAGCGGCTCTGCAAGGCAGGGAAAGCTGAGGGCTTCTCTGAGCATCGCTGCTGGAGAAGAGGGATCCCCAGACCTGGGTTCGGCAGGACAGGGTTAAAAAGGTTGGGGACCTGGGGCTGAAAGGGACTTTTTTCCCAGTGTGGGGGGGGGAAATGTAATATTCAGGATCGGTTGGACTGTGGCGCTCAGGGCGATGGACGTCTCCACTGATGTACTGCCAAGCAGAGGAGTGACCTGTCTGGTCAGTCGATAGCAATCAGTGTTTTCTTCTTGTTGAAAATGTCAAACTAAAACGTACCAACATTTCTGAGACGTCTGTGCTGTGGAAAACAATGAAGCTCCCAATATTTCTCCTTTTATAGGGCAAAAAGAAGGGTCTGAAATTCCTGTGGGAGATTCAGCTCTGCACCTCACCCACTCAGTGCTCTGATGTGCTCCCTGGGGCCAGACAGGGGTAGCACGGCTACAGCTGATGCTGCAATAAGTTTTATCACCCATGGCAGAAGTAATCTCAGCTCCAGCAGCAGTCTTCTGGGTGCTTGTCTTTGCAATCTCTCCCAAGTTTTATTGAAATGAGAATTTTTATTATTGCCCATTTATTATTCTCATTATCAGTTTTTACAGAATTAAATTTCAATTTAATTTTAATAATATTTCAGTTATCATTTGACTGTTTATTTTAATTTTAATAAGTGTATCACTAGCGATCAGCCTGTTGCCCATGTGTCCCGTGCAGACCGCCCTGCTGGTGCTCTTTGTACAAGCTCAGGGCTCAGCCACCGTAGGACTGTGAGCAGGCAATAAAAGGACAAACAGACCTCTCTGTTCTCCACGTGCAGCTCCCAGACATTGGCATCGGTGGACCTGCTCAGTGCGATATGCAAACAAATGAAGACACTGTCAGATGGAGCAAAAACCTGACAGAGCCAAGAGGAAGCCTTCTCCTCCGCCTGGGTTGTTTTTCTCCTACAGCAATATCTCACAGGGTCCCTCTTTGTCAGTCTGTTTGTTTTCCCTTCCCTAATTAATATTTCTGGTGTCTTTGGCTCAGCTGACAAAGCTGCATCTTCAAGTAGCTCCAGCAAATATGACTCATCCCAGAAGGGGTGGACGGCATGACTCAGTGGAAGGGCCAGCAGGATTATTGAAGATGCAGACAGGGCTTTTAGTAACGCACGCTTCAAAGGGAACCAAAGGCACATCTGTTCAAGGTGGCACCACCTCATGAGTCAATCATGTATTATCTGTAGGCACAGATTGTGTATTAGGGTTTCTTGTCACTCACAGCCATGGACCTTGCTAGAAATCTCAGGAAAATGGGTTGGCTGATTCCTTGAAGTCAACATTTGGATATGCTGCTCCTCAGGGAGTCTCAGTCCAGTTGGGTTGACCCTGCGGTGCTGGTGCTTACCAGCTTCTTCATGAAACTGGTCACTGAACATGATGTTTAATGGGGGCAAGTACTTCCCATCCCACCCCATGTAGGCAAGGCACTGTGCACAGGGCAGCACAGGGCCAAATCCTGTATGGGTACGTCTGGTCTCCAGCTGAGAGGTTTGTGCCGCCAGATGTTTTCCCAGCACAGACTGCTCATGGTTCAGTGCCCACGCCTGTTGTCTAAAACATCAAGGGCTGCAGTCACAAGTCTCTAAGGTCTGGGGAGCTCTTAGATACAGGTGTTCCTGAGATATCAGTGGATTAGTTGCACTTTCATAAGAAAATACTTCTGTCAGAGTGTCCACATCTACCTCAGGGTGATGACTGGAACCACCTTTTCTGCTGGTGGAGCTGCTCAGCACCGTTTGAATGTGCTGCCTGACCCCAGACCCCCTGCCATGGGGCTTCTGGTGCCTTTGCTGTCTCCAAGCTCCTGGAAGACATGCATTGAGAGCATGAGGACTGATGTGTCAATGAAGGGGTTGCTTCATGGATGTACCAACTGAGCATATTCTGGTCCTGGGGGCGTGGGAGCCTGTTACACCTGGAAAATCTGGGGCTAGATTTTGGATGGAGACAGTTTCTTTTAGCTTCAGGCCAGGTAACAAGAGGTGGGGAGATGCCAGATGGTCTGGCCAGAGTAGCTCAGCCATGACAAGGTAAGCCTGGATAAAGAAGAGAAGCAGCCCAAATCCCAGCTCAACAGTCCAACCCTGATCAGAACATTGAGTGCCTTGCGACAGAGTGCAGGGGCTTTAAAATACTCTTTTCAAATGAGCCAACAGCCAAAATCCCTGATCAGGGACTTCAGTTCCTGGGTAGCTTAATGGCAAGGAAATGGTGCTTCACTGGCTGCTGGCTGGCTGGACTGTGCTGAGGCTTGGGATGCCGCTTTTCCTAATCTGGCTTTTCCTAATCTTCCCAGTGAGGGATAATGTATGAGGAGCCCAGGGAGGGCTCAGAGCAGGAGCAAAAGTGTCAGATGGGTTGGTCTTGTCATGCTTTGGTTGGACATGTGGCTGGCCAAGGTTGGCCCTAAGCTGATGCAACCTTGGAGACTGCTGGAAGGGCAGACGGGGCTGGGCAGTCCTTAGGTCACTGTTCGCTGTGCGTATGAGTTGCTGGCAGAAAGCAGGAGGACTTTGAGGAAAGGACCCTAAAGGGAAAAGCAAGAAAGTCTCTAAAGCCAGAGGCTGCTGGCCTGAGAGTGGTTGGGAGGTGGGGGAGCACGCCGGGCAGACCAGAGGCAGCTGTGGGGGTTATATTGGAGTTGTGACTTGTCTCGTCTTCTGCGGTGTCACCTACCCAGCGGAGATCCTCAAGGATGGCTTGGTTTGTAGTGGAGAGAGGTCTCAGCCATGAGCGCTGTCTGCTCTTGGGGTTTCCCTCACCTTGGGTGAGTGCATAAAGCTCTTCAAACTGAAACCCTGATGCTCGTCATGGCCAGACACCATCGTTCCTCAGACTTGCCCAAGCAGGGCTTTAGTGAGGGCATAGGCATGCAATTTTTAAAAATAAATCAATAAATAAGTTGGTTTAAGTCTTCTCTGCCAGTCCTAGTGAACAGCAAGCAGCACTTGAGCTGCTACGCCCATGGAGGGGGCTGAGCGTCTGTGGTGCTTCCGAGACATCATCGAACGACCTCCAGCACGGACAGGGCCATGCATCCCCCATTTGCTCCATCAGCAGCTGCTGCTGACATTTGAGTTGAGCCCATCCTGATCAGTATCTTGCTGCTGTCGTGTGGTTTGAGCCAGAGATGATTTCATTGCCTGTGGCTTCGGCAGGCTTCTTTTCTCCTGTTGAAATGACCTTGTTTCTCAGCGGACACCTGCAAAGTTTGCACATTTCCCTCCTCTGTTGTGTTTCATTTTTCTACCTTTTTTTAATTCTGCAGAAAGGCAGTATAAAAATGTGAGATCTTTTTATGGGGCAGCAGCTTCCATTTGTTTTTGGATTTTGCTGTTTGGGGATTATTTTTTGGGAGAAGGAGAAACACAGCTGCTATTGCATGGTGGATGTGCCAGGTTTTAATAAGGCTTCATTGTCATTAGAGCGATGAAACTTTTTCTTTGCCAACAACCAGTGACACAACCCATGTAGCTCCAACAAAAGCTCTGAGATGAAGTGGGCTGCTGTTTTGTGTGGGAAGGCAGGTAAATCTGTGCTCCCTGCTGTGGGCACTGAGTGCATTGCCTTCCAGTGTTGGTTGGGTGTTGCTCTTGAGGTTTTGAACCTTTCCTCTCCCAGTCTTTTCCTCAGTGGTTTCATTTGTGTCTCTGCAGGATGGATGACATTCAGCTTTGTAAAGAAATCAGCCGGCTTAAAAAGGAGCTTCAAAAACTCATAGCCCTTCCAGGTAAGGCTTTGTACAGCTTCAGAGAGCTGCACCCTGCCGCTGCAATCAGCAGAAAGGTTTCCATGAAATACAAGAAGCTCTTGAACAGTTCCCACCCCGGGATGCTCCCAGAGACACTGCTGCTGCAAGCAGTGCGTGAGCATCAAGAAACGTGGCTCCTTGGGTCTGACCTGAGATCTTTCTTGAGAGCTTTGCTGCTTGCAGTACTTCTAGGGAGTCCTTATCCAGGCATGGGCTGAAGGGCAGAGGAAACACAAAAGGAGAAAAAACGAGTCCTTTGAGGAAGAGCATGGGTCTGGTACAGCAGAAGGACAGGGGCTGAGTGAGGTGGCAATGAATGCTGACACAGTGGGACCTGCCACATACACCGAGGAGGATCCCCAAACGAGTTGAGAGGACAAGCAAGGGACATTGTCAGACCACACCATGAAGGGGCCCCTTTGGAGGCAGCAGGAGGGGAGATGCCTTCAAAGGCCTCAAGTACGTGAAAAACAATGAATTCTTGCTGTGGGCATGCCAGAAATGTGTCGGTGATGAGGCAGATGGCAGCAGCTGCCAGGGAAGGATTCCTGGTTGCAGCCAGGGTAGGATGGGTGCTAGGGGGATGTCATGCCAAAGGGGGTCAGTGATGTCCCTGATTTAGGTGAATTCATCACTCAGGATGTTGAAAAGAGGCAAACAGTCCAGGGCAACATATGTGAAAACTTCAGCTGGGAGGAAACACTGCTTTTGTCCCCCGCCCTTACCATGACCAGTAACCCTCCATGTCCATGTCGCAGCCAGAGTCACCCTTGACCCTTCACAGCTCAGGAAAGGCCAAACTTTGGTTCGCTAAAGGATCCCCCTCAGCCAAAATATTCAAATGAAGGCACATGCCGAACATCTCAGGGCTTGAATGAGAATGAGCAAGAAAGGCTTCCCCACAAGCTATGTCCATCACTGTTCATAAGGCTATGCCTCCTCCTAGGACACCTTCATTCAGCCCCCAGTAAGGACTTTATGTGTGTTTTCAGAACCAGATGGGAGACATATCCCTGCTTATTTGCACCCATCCAAACATTAAGAACTGGACCACCACAAGTATCTCTCTGAAGATGCTGCACTCACTGAGACCAATGAGTGTGTAGCAGGGGGCAATGCCTGGGTGCAAACAAGGGACCAGCTGTGCACATCTGTTTCCCAGAGCAGCAGCTCAGCTCATTGGTTCTGTACTCAAGGTTATCTCAAAGCCAAGGGTGGCAAGAAACCTTGACCCTTTCTAATGCCATAGTTTCGCTACGCTGTGTGTGCTTGTGAATCTTCAGCACATGGTTAGAGCCCAACTGCTGCTTAATATGCAGGTCTTGATCAGTTTAATACAACCTGGCTGCATCCAGAGGGAGGTTCAGACAGGGGAGGGGAGGGTTCTGCCATAAAAACTGGAGCTGCTTGCAAAACGTAGACCCAGATCTCATGTGGGCTTTTAATTCAAACACCTTCTAGTTCATAAAACAAGACTTGACCTTAACGATGGCTCAGGACCAGAGATAAACTTGGCCTTTTCTGAAGCTTGAGAAATGTAGCTGGCTTTCCTTCATCTGCTTTGGTCTTTCATTTCTAGCCTTTTCATCATTTCCAGATTCAGCTGAGAGCAGAAATGCTGTTTGCATCAGGGATGCTCTTTTTGTCTTCTTTATAACTTGGGTCAAATCAGATTGTGCTGGAAAAATCCTGCAAATCACTGGTCTTGTGAGATATAGCAGCAGATCATTCGTAAAAATGGGTGTTGAACTTTGATTCAGATAAAGATTCAAACACGTCAGTGCTTACTCAGAGCTCAGCCAGACCTGTGGCTTGAAATCTCACCAGACCAAGGTGCCTTTAATAATTCAGAGAGATATCATGGTCATGATGGACTCTGAAATCAGAAAGTTGGAAAAAAAGTGCAGTGTTTATACAGTGTGTATGTTAACTCTGACATGCTCTAACTCAGGAATGCAGATTGTTAATTAACTCCAAATAGCTGGTATGTTTGTGTACAGCCTGATGTTTCCAATTTGTATGGCATCCAAATGACACTGTAAAGTGCTCCTCTTCCCACCAGGCAGGTGGGAGCTGCTGCACAGGGACAGTGCCCACAGCCAGGCAACTTTGCATTAACTCTTCATGGTAGAAGACCAGCAGCTGTGGCCCAGACCGCAGTCCAGATCAACTTTCTCTGCCAGGAAGCTTGAGCTCAATCCCTGCACAAGACCACAATTGTTCGAGAAACCGTTGTTTGCTGGGGATGTTTCTAACAACATGATGATTATGAGGAGTTCCTCCTACTCAGACCCCTGCAGCAGCACATCTGATCAATATATAGCAGACTTTAAAATACAAATCAATACATAGTTTAGGTAACTGCTGAGACCCAGCCTACAGGGTTTGCTCCATACTGTGAATTTTGCTGCATTTTTATTTAG
The DNA here is from genome assembly GCF_035582795.1 of Mycteria americana. Classification (NCBI taxonomy): domain Eukaryota; kingdom Metazoa; phylum Chordata; class Aves; order Ciconiiformes; family Ciconiidae; genus Mycteria; species Mycteria americana. The sequence goes on along the minus strand of NC_134380.1, from coordinate 2,395,210 downwards.
CTGAAGGAAGACTGGAGATTGATCCACCCTGTGCTGGATTGATTTTGGAGCTGGCTGCTGAATTCAGAAATGGTATTAAATAGCTGCAGCACAGACAGTCATAGTTTCCTTCTAAGGTAGCTCTCCATTTATATTTAACACTCCTTAGCCTTATCTGCCATCTTCACATATCCCACTTACCATTATGTACCAATTTATATAGAACATGACTTCATAGTGATGTGGGAGTTTTCAGGTCTTCACTAACTCACTGCCCAAAGGTATGTGGCACAAGTAGGTCCCACTGTGCTCAAGGTAGGTCAGTCTGGGGCTTCAGGTGACAACCAAGGCTAACACATTCAAAATTATCCTGGCAGACACTTGTGGTCATCCTTGTCGCTGGGGTGGGAATGGGGCTGACAGTGATTTGAAAGGTCAGATGTAGAGGATGAGATCACAGGGACTGTGTTCAGCAAAGGAATAAGGCTACAAAAACCAGTGGATCATATTGATTTTCATGTCTCTGTATGTATGGGATAAACGGTGGTGTGAGGTGTTCCCAAGGCATCTGGGCATTGTTGATAATACCCTATGCCCCTGAATCCTTGGCTGGTATCTCAGCCACATGGAAGACCTGGCTCAGAGGTCTCTGGACCCCTACCCAGCTCAGGGCCAAGCTGAGACTGGTTGGGTGTGCTGGCATGGGACATGCGGGTTAAGCATATCCTAGCTGAAGGATGACATCCAAGTCTGACATTTCTGAGCTTGTTGAGACTCAGTACCCAGCCTCTTCAGCAGTGCAGGGTGCAGACCCCAGGCGAGCCATGGTCATCTTCCACCAGAGAGGTCACCTTGTTGAGGGGCCCTTCCTCTGCTCTGCAATGCTGACAGTTGCATCTTGCAGTACTCACCCATGAAAATTTTGGGGAGAAGCTAAAAATTCAAAGTTTGATGACACCAGACCTGTCTCCTCCCAGCCAGGGTGGTTTGGGATGAGCTTGTGGCTTATTTAGTAGCCTGTATCTGGATCCAGGTGCTTACTTTGGGTTGGCTTTTATTGCCACTCTCCCATCTGCTCCCGGGTCCAGCAGAAGCAGAGCAAGATTGGCCTTGGCACGGGCAGGATGGCTCCTGTTGGTGGGTTAAATGTGTTCCCTGTGCTGCAGAGAATGAGAAGTCCAACGAGGAGAAGCAGAGGGAAGAGGAGCTGGTACAGCAGATACACAAGCTGGTGGAAACACGGGATTTCCTGGTGGACGATGTGGAGTTTGAGAGGCTCAGGTAGCTGGGTGCAATTTATTCCTTGCACTGAGGACGGTGCAGTCTGTCCTGTGATCTGTATCATGCCTTGCCAGATGGTCCTGAATGCCTTGCTGCTCCTTTCCTGAGTGCTAATGAATCTCTTTGTCACAGGGAAAGGGAAGAAGACAAGGAAATGGCAGAGTTCCTGCAAAGTAAGCTCTCCAAAAGCTACGTCCAGAAAGCAAGTAGGTGGTTGATGAGTTTTATTCCTCGCATTGAACCTCCCTGGCAGTTTCTCCCCTTTCCTAAGCACTCTGTCCCCAAGATTTCGTTCCTCTGCATGGGGCTATCTTACCTGGAGGCCATCTGTTGCTGAAGGAGGGTGTGGGGAAATGGCAACTGGGTGCTTGTGCTTGAGATCACATTGTGGAAACATCCTGAATCGGTATCAATATTATGCTTCCATTTCCCTCCTGGCATTTCCCTATTGTCCTATGAGAATTGGGTTGGGTAGGTGTCCTTTTATGGCTGATGCACTTCATCTGACCCTTTCCAACCAGCTTCTTACATTTCATCACACCATTAGCTAAGGTCACAAGTTGTGGTATCCATCCAGTCCTCCTTTCTTCATGGCCTCTGATGGCTACCCTCTTCCCTGTTGCTGGAGGAACACCTCCCCAGTGTGGTGGGAGGCATTTCCAGCCCAGGGTCCCTGTGCCTGTAGCACACATGGTGATGTACCTTCTGGATGCAGGAGCTCATGCCCAGCTGTGGGTCTGAAGAGGGTCAGCATCTTAGCCCTGAAAGGAGCTCTAAGAAGAAGCGATGGGCCTGTGGTCTTGTCACCAAGCAGACACCGATTCCTCTTTCCGTAGCTCCTGTCAAAGAGAAGAAAATGACTTCCAGGGGCCAGCAAACCTCCACACCGTACATGACCAAGACGGGCCTCACCCTGCTCAAGGAGTGCTGTGGCTTCACCTGCTCCATCATGTAGGCCAGCCCCCAGCTCCTCTGCACAGGATGTGACCATGGTAGCGTACACGTTCTGGGAAGCTGGGCTGGGCAAGACGGGCTTCCTTGTGCTGAAACAGCCAAGTGCCTGTGTGGGTGGGTGAGTGCTGATGTCTGGGACACGCACAGCTCCTGGTGCTGCAGGTGTGGGGTGTGAGGGACCACCAGGCTGCAGCCCTGCTCTGGGGGGCTGCCGTCAGGAAAAAGTGCTGGAGCCCCACCGAGTCCTGAGAGAGCGTCTGGAAGGGAAGCAGCAGTGGTTGTGGCTGGGAGGAGGACGAGAGGATGGAGGGAGTTGGATGGAGGGGGAAGAGAGATGAAGGGCAGGGCGGAGCAGGGCCAGGCGCACTGCAGGTAGCGTACCCCAGGCACCAAGACATCTCCTTGTGAGCACGTACAGGAGGGAGGTGTCGGTCAAATGTACCACTGCTGCGCACACCTGGTGTTCATGGAGTTACACCGCCAATGCCTTTGTCTTCCTGTAGCATCTTCTCTGAAAACCTAAGAAGCCATCAGGCCTTTCTGTCCTTGAGGGTCCTCACATGCCTTCTCGCTGACCCTCCCGCCTGCTCCTTTTCAGCCGGCTGCAGTTAAATCCCTAGCATCTGCTGACAGCCACAGCTGCCCAACCGTAAAGTGATGTGCCCATTATTTTTAAAACAGAGTTTACTAAGAGCCAGGCTGTGTCAGTCGTGCAGGATTTTCCTCTGGCTGCCGAGGGGCAACCAGACATGTCCCCTTCCATTTGCCAGTGGTTCAGGACATAAACCCATTGCAAACATTGTCACTCTGTAGAAGTCTCAGGGAGTGGCAGACCCATAGAGAGGTGCTTCTTGCCAGTGCAGCCTGGTGTGGACTTCCCCACCTTATCCCAGGAGGAGGCTGAAGTGACCAGGCTCACAGAGGTGGGTGATGGATCCCCACTGGGCTAGCTCTGCCTGGCTCAAGCTGCCTCCCTACTCTTATGCCTATGCATGACACTGCTCCACAGCACATGCTGCCAAAATTGATGTCCGTGGGGTGCAGACAAGTCAAGCAAGGCCTAAACAGCTTGGTGTGGGATGGAGCAAAGGCTGAACTGGTGATAGCTGGTGAGCTGAGCTCACTCCTGCCAGAGCGTGGTGAGGACACAGGTGAAGCAAGTCACATCTGAGATGAAGTTATGTCTATAAGGATGTGCTTTAATACAGTTGAAGTGAAATTCTGGGCTCCAGCACCACAAATCTGAGTCCGAACCTTACAGCTCATCACAGGGCAGTGGCAAGGAGGTGAAACCACCTACCCACTGAGCTCCCACTTTCCTCCATGCCTGGGCTTCACCCCGTAGGTGATGAGCATGGCCAAAGCTGAGTGCTAGGTCCTGACTGACAGCATGTGTGACAAGCACTGTGTAAGAAGAAGATGATGGTAATAGAGGTCCAGTGGGCTGTAGTCTCTGTGGGAGGATACGTCTCATCCTTAATATGCCAGCGACTTCCATTGTGGCAGGAGGCCTGACACCCAAGAGTTAGTCTCATTGGCATTAGGCACTCTATAAAGCAGGGTTGGCTCTCTAGCCATTGGAGAAGGGAGGCACCAAGGGGATCCTATGGTTGCAACCCATGGTTTCCTATCTCTTGCCTTTCCTCCCCAGGTCTCCAGCCAGAGTCCACAGTCTGCTCTCCACTGAGAGTTTCAACTTCCCGTCATTGTTCATGCTTCCCACTGCAGCACCACCACCTAAGAGACTTCCCAAGCAGGCTGGTGCAAGCTTGAATGATGGCATGTGTCCTTGGTGCCACATCAATGGTCGTCTCCTCCATGACATCAACACCAAATTCCACCCAAGCTCAGCTTGGAAGAGGTGTGTGCAGCAGCGGCAAGTGAGTCCATGACAAAGAGGACCAGTGCAGTCCTTCACTTGGACAGAGTAATAAAACAAGCACTGTGAGCTAATGTTTGGAGAGCATTGTGCTCCACCATCCAAGACATGCTGTGGCCACAGACAATGTCTCATCCTTAGCCTTGTACCACCTTGTGAGTCTCTATGGGATGATTCCTGAGGACTCTTGGTGGGAAATGTCTCTGGTCTGAGTTTCATTGTGCTTGCATTGGTTTTATTGCAAGGTGCTCTATGGCTCTGGGTAGAGCTGAGCAAAGCCTGAAGGGCAGTCCCCAGAGCTGGCTGAACGAAGGGCTAATTCTTGTGAAGTTATCACCTGAGCACAGACCTGGTGTGTTGAACTATGGGCAGATGAGTTGCTTTCCCCACCTCACTATTACTGGATTCAGTTTTCAGCTTCAAGAAAAAGGAGGAAATTAGAGCAAAAGAGAAAAGAAGAAAAATTCAGAAGAACAGGGCAACATGCAGAAGGAAATGAAAACCAAACAGGAGTCTGGAAAAGTGGCAGCGGAAGGTGGAGACAGCAGGTGAGAGACACTCTCACTGCCAAGAGGGCATTCAGTCCTGCCTTCCAGTGCCCCAGCCAGTGCCTCTGGGTTTGACACCATGAGCTGGACGTAAAGTCCTGTGCAAAAGACTCATGGTACCCTGAGGTCACCCAGTGTCTCAGTTCCTGTTGTCCCTTCTAAGCATCCATCTGTGTTGAGATAGCACAGCCAGGGCTGTTAATGCCCATTGCAGCAGGACAGGGGCTCTCTTTCTCGCTGGGTGTGAAGGCTTCTCACATCACCCATGCTGCACTTCTGCCCTGTAGGCTGCTATGGCTTTCCTGGGTGTCTGGGGTGGCTTCCCATTTGGGTGGCTGCCCAAGAGCTCTGGTTGCCCTCTGGCCAAAATGCTCAGCTGGATTCCTCCAGCTCAGTCCTGCTGCATCTTGCTGTAGGGTCTTGAGGTGGTGTTCCTGCCTGGGTCACTGTCCAGCACGCCCATGCCAGTGAGGTGGTCACAAGCCATCTGGCTCTTTCCATTGCACCTGATAGCACATTCATCCTTATAAAACACAATGCAGGTGGGATCCTTCCTAGTGCAATGCCATAAGCAGGTCCAAGTTCCTCCTGCATTTCTTTATCATCACTGCTAGAAAACCCAGTGTGTGGGAACCTGTTCTCTACCCTTTGCAAGGGGGTCCTTCCTGAGCAATCTCCTCCCCATATGGATCTTACCAGCAACCAGAAAAGTCCACAAACTAAACCAGTCCCTCTGCACGCTCACAGACCAGGGTGCAAGGCCTGAAATGGCACCTGGTCATCTCTAGCAAACTTGACCCCACTTTGGTTCATGTTACCTCTGAGTTGACTTCAATGGTCTCAGTCTGAAGCCTGTTTACATTTTGTGCTGCTTATTGTTAATGACCTACAGCATCCTGCGAACACCACCTGCCAGTTCCTAGTGCCCTCCTCGCCTGGGGGAGGCTTCAGTGTGGGCTGGAGGGAGCACCCTGTAGATCACAGGGGCAAATTAAGTCAGAGAGAGCTCCTCTCTGCTTTGCCAACCCTGTGTAATGGAGTGAGGTGCAGTACACAGCTGGGGCTGTTGTCCAAGGAAGGGTGACAGGCCATTATCGGTAGCATCCATCCTGGAGTTGATGGGACAGATTGGGCCACTCACTCCCTGCTCTTCCAGAAACTGTCCAGCAGCTGCTTTGCTTGGTCACTCTGCAGCCACACACGTGGTGCAATACTGGTGTTTGCTTTGATCCCCATGGACCAAAGGCTCAAGACCTAGAAGGCCCCCCTCACTGTCCTTGCCTTCCCCAGGGTCTTCTTGGGAAGGGTAAGTAACTGAGCCAGTTTGTTTGGTTGGACAGAGAGGGAGCCAAAGGCAAGGAAGAGCCCTTGATTCAAAACTTGCTCCCCTAATTCATCCCTACCTCCACGCCACAAGGCCCCAAGACCCAGACTTCAGCTGCTGAGCAGTGCTTGGGCAGGCAGGGAGGATGGCTGGGCAAGAGAGATGGGCACGGTCCTGGCCTGTTTTGTTCTGTGTTTTCTGGCTGTGTTTGTGTGGCTGGTCATGGAGAAGGAGACAGGCTGCTGTCCTGGTCATACGGTACTATTTGACCTGTATTTTAACTGATGGCAAAGGTGCGCAGCACACGGGAGCGACACTGTTTCATGTGCATTGATTTCAACCCAAACAAATAAATGTCTGTTGAAAGCTTGGTTTGTAGATATTTTCCCCACCTGGGACCTTTGCAGAGAGATGTCTCAGGCTGTGTCACAGCAGGGTGGTTGAAGTGGAACAGAAACAAGATCCTAAAAAGTCAGGCTGGACTTTGGAGTTCCCTGGTATTGCAGGAGTACAGAGCAGCTCCTGCTGCTGCAGCAAGATATCCAACCCTTCCATTTCTGGCTCTTGATCTAACATTTCACTTTTGATCCAGGCTGAAAAATCTTTGGAAAGGCAAGAAACTGCCTCCCTGGGTTAATAGTTTTTAATGCTCAGAGCCTTGAACTCTTTTGATATATTTGTTCACTGATAACAGCCTTCTGTCCTCACCAAGCCTCAATGGTAGCGTTTATAGAGGGGTTGTGGAACACCAAATGTCTTCTATATGTGGCACTTTGCTTAATGGAGTGCCGAAGGGGGTCTGGCTGCACCATCTCTTCTCTTGGCCCCCTGACTCTCCTCCTCCTGTATCCCACCCCCCAGGTGCTCTCAGGAGAAGGAGCAGGACTGGCAGGCCTGCAAACTGTAGGATCTCATGGTTTTTGGTGTTTCCTGTCCTTGGGATGGGTGATTAAAGAACATATGAGAAGCATCTCATGGTGGACATGCTGGAGAAGACAAGGTGGGAGATGGGCTGAGTAGGAGCAGGGAGGCAGGACAGAGTGCGCTTTGCTGGGTCTCACCAGTTGTGTAGGACCAGGGAAGCGTGCAGTCACTCACAGATGCGACGTGCTTTTATGCCAGTGACTGCTGAGAGGGGACCAGGCAGCTCTGGCACCCGCATCCTCTCTTGGATCAGGTGGCTGGAAACTGCATGTACAAAAACAATGCTGTAATTCAAGCTTAATGACTTCCATGTCTTTGCCATCTGGCACCCGATGGTGCTTGGCATGCCAAGTCCTGGATAAGTGCTAATCATGTCTTCTGAAGTCGCTGCTGAAGACAGTGGTCAGGGCGAGCACAGGGTTGTCCCCACGCCTCTTGCAGAGTGCCTAAGAGGGGAGGTAGCAGGTCTCCAGGTGAGAGCATGCTAAGGGATCTGGAGCTGACAGTGCCTTTCCGTACAGCTGTGCTCTGTGTCAGAGCATGTCCCTGTCACTCGGACTGCACAGTGGCCGCTCTGCATCTGGCCGCTCTGGGGCACAAGCCCCTCCAGTGGGAATCCCACCATCGGTGCTGGGGCAGAGCTGCCCCGCAGAGCAGAGAGCGCAACGGTGAGTACCAGTGTTGCTAGCTCATGCCCACACTGATGGAACAGCAGGCTGCTCCGGAGGAAATGTTGACAGAGTCCAGATTAAACCAATAACATCTCAATGTGCTGGGGATTTTCCATCAACAAGAGGCAAAACAGACTGCGGATTTAGCCAATAGTTTAATAATCTCTTCTCTGTGCCAAGAGAAAGAAATTTTACAAAAAAAATCCCCACCCAAACCCAAAAAACACAATGCAAACAAACCCAAACCCTGGAATTCCCCAAGGAGAAGGCAGGCTATTAACACAAAAAACTTGTTTATTTTACACAGCGTCACAGAACTGAAACCCTGATACCTGATTAGGTAATTTTAGTCTTTGCTTCCATATCCCATGGCATCATGAGTCACATTGGTTTTGCTTTGCCCAAGAAAGCGAATAGAGCTGGTAGGGACTGCATCTTTGTGATCCTCGGCACACTGTGCTCGGGCAGTGGGTCCTTCCATCTCCTCTGCTGGTGCTGATGTCCCTGAGCCAGCAGGATGGCTCCAGCAGGCAGGAGAAGGGGAGCATAGTGGATGTTCCAGGAAACCCTGGCAACCCTGATAGTTCCCTCTCTGGAGCAGGACTCCAGGACCAGCTTGGCAGCTCCAGCTTGGCATCTTCTGGTATCTCACAAGTGATGAGAGCAGAGCTTGTCTTTCTGCTAGGCTGGGGATGCCTTGGCTGTCTTTGCCTTAGCTTAGATAAGAGGGTTTCCTTCCTTTCCAGCTCCCCAGGGAAAGGGAAGAAGAAGGATGAAATGAGTTTCACAGGCTGGAGCAGCCAGTGTCAGTCCCCCAGACCCCTGTAACCCCTAGTTCCCCTTCCAGGCAAGCCTGACCAAAGATCCCTTCACCCCAGTCATGACAGTGTCAGCCCACACTTGGGGTACCACCTTGTCCCCTTTACCCCATGGGCACCATGTCTTGCCAAAGCTTCTTGAAGAGGCATCTTTAGGGGCTCCTAGTCATGTGAGGGGAGGTGAGGATCTCGGGTTATTTAGACAACTTGTAGCCATCCAGGGCACAACCTGTACTCCATAAGCTGGCCAGAGCCTCTCCAGTAGACTCATCTGTACAAGGACACTGAATCATTTGGGCAAGTCAAAAAGTGCTGTTGTGGTGGTGACATCTCTCTGAGTGTGCTGCTGGCTATGAAAACTACTAGACATGGCTCAGACAGGAATCAAATCTCCTCTGGAGCAGGCAGGGAAATACCTTCTTGTCATGCCTTCCCACCTGGGAGGCAGCCAGGGACAGCACTTCTGTGTCACCCCCGTCTGTCCTTCCAGCAGCTTGGCTGGGTCTAATCCAGGCTGGTGTCCCACCACCCTGCTCATGACAAAGGCATCTGGGGATAACTCCCTTCCCCTGATGTGCCCACAGATAGAGATCCCTGGGATCCTGGTGTTTCCCTCCACTAGCTTGTCTGTGATCCCTGTGGTAGACAGCCTGACATTGTCTCTTTTCAAGAGCTTGCTCAGCTGGTCAGAAGGTCATAGTGCTGCATCTGAGGAGCAATGCCATCTGTCCAGCTCTATGGAAGAAGAAGAGTTAGTTGCAATGCCTCCCAGCAATTTGGGATTTGAGTATGGCTTACTCATACCTGGGTAATGACTTCGCACTGTGGGGGATCTGCTATTTCTGCTCTGCTGGTGTGGCACAAATGGCGCACTGGCAAATGCGCAATGGCAAAATCTGCCCTCAAGTTTCAATTGCTGGTCTCTGACTTTCTAAAACCAGGCATGGATGGGGCCACAGAACCAAGCAGTTCCAGCAAATGATGCTGCAGAGCAGCATCCACACATGCTGTGGCTTCATGTTCAGGATGGTGAGGGCTGCTGGGGCTAAGCAGGAGCAGACAGGACATCAGGACCAGTCAGGAGCACAGGTCTTCAGCTTGGCCTTTGAGTAGAACTGTAAGGGACATGCTGCGTGTGATGTACTGGCTGACAGATGGACACTGCCAGGCCCAGTCTACTGAATGAAAGGAAGAAAATACATTGAAACAGATCAGAAAGTGCCTGGTTGGACCAATGTGTCTCATCTTTCTGTGCCGTGCTGAAGGTTCCTCAGAAGAGCTCAGCTCAGACATCCAGATAAGAGACAAGTCTCTGAACTGGCCAGCACTCAGTGTCCAAAGGCCTTTAGGAAACCTGGCCCATCAGGTCTGTCTCCTCCATAAGCCCAGCCTGGAGACAGCCATGCCCTCAGACCACCACTCGCAGAGTGGCAGGCTCAGAGCTGCAGCCCCGTCTTCCTCAGCGGCTGGGCAGAGCTGCTCCTCTGCCCTTAGCTCCCATTAACTCCCGTGAGCTGCCACCAGTGAGATGCATCAACGTGGGTGAGGGGGTGGCCGTGGGTGGAAGGTGAGGGGACAGCTGAGTCACCTCTCAGGATGGGTGTAAATGCTTCTGGTCCCTTTGGGTATGTCACTGCCGAGACAAGATGCAAGGGCACAAACGCACAACATCGTCTCTGCTCGCATGAGTCATGAGTTGACTTTTCCAGTGCAGGCAGCAGCTCTTGGTATCATCACCAGTGCCTCTACGAGACATTTACCAACCTCTAGGACCCCTGAGGGCCTCAGCAAGGTTCACTCTCTCCTGTTTGTTTTTATTCTCTCTTCTGCTGCTGTGTATTTGGTCTCGCAGAAGAGCAAGGAAGGCCAGCATCCTTGGATGCTGCTGACTGTGGGGCAAAGGCTCTCAGATCCAGCCCTGGCACAGAGAGCTGCTGTCTCTGCAGAGGTGGCATGCCCCTCGTGAGGCCCAGTCCCAGGGCTGAGCACTAGATCACTCCATGCAAACAAAAAGAAATATATTTGCTTCCCATTGAGAAATCTATTTTCACCGGCCTGAAGTGCTCTGCATTACCTGCCTCTCAAGGCCACCTCTGCAGTCCCAGCCATGCAGAGAGTGCAGCCAGGCTGAAGGTTTCTGCTGGCTGGGGAAGGAGGCCCAGGCATGGCAGCAGGAAGGGTTTGCCTTTCGGGATTTGTGGGAAGTTCTTCCCATGCAAGGAATCACTGCAGATCCACAGCCCCCCATGTAGAGTCTTTACCAAAGGCCCCATCTCTTCTTCATCCCTCTTATCCCCCTGAGCATCCCCCCACAACCCTCAGCTCCTGTCCCTAAGTCATGGCCTACTCTGTTCATGTGGCAACTAAATACCCCTCCTTCTGGATGGCCAATGGGTAAGAAACCAACCTCTTCCCAACTCTGTCATTCAGCCCCTGGCTGACCCTGGGCTCCTCTGTGCTGTTTCTGCTCCCAGACTGGGCATCTCTTTCTTCCTTGCACCCTGCAGTCCCTGGAGCAAAGACTGTGCACGTACACACTAAGCAGAGCAGAGCCCAGACCACAGTACTGGTTTCATCATGACTTCAATAGGACATGAATCTGGGCTCCTGCCACAAGAGGTAATAGGGCTCTTCGCAAACGTCAGCACCGTGGGGCTCCCAGCCCACTGCAAGGAGCTGTTAATGCCAGAGCTCTCAGTGCACCCACGGGCTCTGCAACGCGTTCCCCACCTGCCAGGGGTCTGGTTGCCTGTGCTCAAGGTCAGCCCTGATGTGGGACAGCCATGTAACCTGCGATCAGACTGCTGGAAAAACAGATAAGGCGTGAGAAGGAGCTGTGTGGAGCCTTCAGTGGAGCTTCCCTGGCTTTGCTCAGGAGCTGCAGTTATGCTTAGATCCTTGCCTTGCAGGTAAGCCTGTGACCAGCCTTGTACCTGGCTGATTCTCACTGTGCCTTGCTGACTTGACTTTCTGGCTTCACCTTGGATCTGCCTCATCACAGTAGACTAGTGTGGGAATCACTGGACGCAGCCATGAACCCCTCTGCTCTTGCTTGCATACCATGGGGCTGCATCCTGTCAGTGAGTATATCCTCCTGCCGGCTTTGCTGCCACCTTAGCTCCTTCCCTTGACACTTGCCCCTTCCTGACAGTTATTCTACCTGCTTTACAGAATGAACATAGTATAATCATTAAAGTGTAGGCACATGGTGGCTGCATAAAGTTGCAACAGTTCTTACTTTTCCTTGCCAGCTGAAATGCAAACTGCCACTCACCTCCCACTGCTCTGGGGATCTATTCAGAAGAACACAGGGCACGTCGTGGCCCACACTGCATTTACATGTCAAGGTTTCAGAAAGAAATGAGTTCTTCTTCCACATATAGCAGCTGAGAAGCAATTACTGCCCTTGCCTCTGCAATGGAGGCTTTCACTATTGTGTTTTCTTCTGCACTGGCATCACACTGAGGACACTGCACAGGGTCATTTTCTGCTGATGGATGGTAACAGCTTCAATGGCCCAACATGGGTCTGAGCTCAGAGGCTTGAGAGAAATTGGGTTTCCTGGATGAGTTCTTGCTGAGACCTGACCTCAGGTACTGTGTTTATAATTGAATTTATTCCTATGAATTCAAGCCTGCAGAGACAGCAACAGCAAAGACATAGAGGGAGCATCCTCTGTTCAGACTCTGCACCAAGTGCTCCCGCCCTGAACCCATCCTTCCTCTGCTTTCCAAACAAGCAGCCAGCACCAGCTCTGGGGTGCATCTGTTTTCCTTGTTGCTCATGAAAGCACAGATTTGGGGAAGGGAGGGAGTCAGTCTCTGCCTTCCTCACTCTTAAAGGAAGCGGTCAGGTGCCTGAGAAACCCCCAGGCATTATAAACGTGGACCAACTGGACTCAGACTTTTCTGGAGGATGCATTAGCTGAATCCACTGGCTCAGGACAGGAGCATCGACTGGAGAGAAGGGAGCAAGAGCATGTGATTAATGGTCTCTTGCCTCAAAATCTGTAAGCTTATGTCATTGGGTCCTTGATCCATTAAAAGGTCCTCCCAAAAAGACTCTGAGCCTGGCCTGAACTCCACAGAGTGTCTCCAGAGCCATTTTTAGTCCTCTTGTTTTGTATTCATCATGTTAGCACTCACGATGAACAGCTGGATGTTCAGTGCAATAGCTTTGGCTGGTTCATCCTTCATCTATATCCATTCTCCACACTTTCCCTAACAGCTTGAGGGGGAAGGTGAGTTTTAGTACATAGAAATCCACACCCACGGATGTGCGGGGTGTGGTGGTGGAAAATCTCTGAAGCTCTCCTGCAGCACAGTCCCCCCACCCCGTTGTGACATCCCTCTCAAATATCTCAGAGCTTAGGCTGAGTGGGATGTCCAGATGTGAACACTAGTACTAATCCCTGTTTAAGACTATATTCCTGTCCCAGCCTGCTCTCCCTATCTTGCATGCTTTGCTGGGACACCGTCTCCTGCAACCAGAATCCCATCTGCCAGAGAAGGCACCCCAATGGCATTTGGGGTGGAGCAGTGGGATGGAGCTTCTCTGATGTTTCCAATCCTCCCAGGAAATGAAGAGACATCTTAAAATATTTGGTTATTTTTAATAGTGTAAAAGGTGTCAGCAACTGTATGGAACAGAGGAGCCAGAAAGGTATGAAGCTTCACTGGTGTAACCTAAGGTGGAGTCTACAATATCTGTAGGGCCCTCTGTCCTCCTCTTTCCCTTCCCACCCTGCTGAGCCTTTGCTGGCAGAGCAGGTCATGTTGGCATGTCCCTTACAGCTCTGTAGGTATAGCTGCTCGCTGGCAATTCTGCATGTCCTTCTGTTTCATCTCCATAGAGATGTCTGTGAGGTCTTGCATAAACTGCTGAACCTAGGGTGGGGAAGAGAGATGGCAGAGCTCAGAGCAGCGATGGGAACAGGAGGCAGAGAGGAGCTTGTTGGCCCTTTTGGAGGGCAAATTTCACCAACCAAACTGAGCAGGAGGATAAGGCATTTGCCTTGCTGGATCTGCACCACCAGAATGGACTTTTGTGGGTGAGTCTGAGTTCAGGGCAATGGTGAATGAAACCAAACCTTGGCCATAGGTTGGTCTGCATCCCCTGTATCCCCTGCCCCAGCCTGCCTGGTTCCCACTCCTTCTGCCCCCACAGGGACCCACACCCTGCTCTGCATCCTTGGGTGAGACAGGTTTGCCTGGTGTCCTCTGCCCTTTCCCCATGCCCAAGACAGAGCCCAGGTGAAAAGGAAGGTGTCTGTTGGGCACATGGATTTCTCTGGGCTCTCCCCTCCCTTTGGGCAGCTGAGGGTCATTACTGCTCCCTCTTTCTGGGCAGGGAGAAGGGGTCTGGCTTGGCTCTACCATGTTTAGCTGTCTGTAGGTGTCATCCACCGGCACATTCAGGTTTGCTTTCAGCTGCATGCTCAAGCACTGGAAGAGGTTGAGGATGGCCATCTTGATGGTCCCCAGCTTCAGGGTTTTCTTGGCAGTTGTGTTCTGGATGTCAGCCCAGCGAGTCTCCTGAGAGGAGAAGGAGACATGCAACATGGAGACATGCCCCAGCAAAGATGCTGCTTCAGCACTGGAGAGCCTGAGGCCTGAGCCGTGAACAGTGGAGACCATGAGACATGCCACACTGAAGCCCCATTACAGGGATGATGCTGCAAGGAATGGTGAATGGAAATGAGTATGACCAGGCTAGACAAACCCAATGGACACGTGGTGGAGTATGCTTGGGTTTTGTGCCAAGGCAGATCTCCCCAAAGCCTGGTTAGCTGATGTCTTTTGACTATGAGTTCAAGCAAGAAGTGAAAGATCACGATGGCTGTGTGAGGGCCTTGTTTTAACCCCTGATGTAACCTGCTCCAGACCTGCTCTGTCATTCTTCATTCTACGACCCCTTTGAGGGACAAAATTAGGTATCTCCTCCAATTACAAAGGCTGCTACTGGGCCTTGCCATGACCCCATGGCTTAGGGATGGGCCATCAGCTGGTCTTGACATAGCCAGGCCTTGGAGATCTTCCCCTGCCCACCCCACATTTCCTCACCCAGGAGAGGACGTCGCTTTGAGCCTGGTCAAAATGTAGTTGGAGCTGCACCAGCTCATTTTTGTACTGCAGGATCTCAGCTTCTTTCTCTGCTGTGTACTGGTCCAGGAGCACCTTGGCTTGCTCAGACATTTCCTTGTGCCCCTGTTGTGACTGCAGCAGGTCCTTCTGCATCCTCACCAGTGTCTTGTAGTGCCAAATGACTTCCTGCATCTCCTGAAACTGCAGCACAGAGCTCCTGGTGTTAGTAATCCCCCCGCCCTCCCCTCATCACGATTGCAAGTCTCGTGCTGTTTGGCACCCTGCCCTGACCAGGGACACCTCCCCCAGCTGAAAGATCTTCCCTTCCTGACTATTGCCCCAATTGGTTTATGAGCATCGCCACATTCCCTCTGTGATGACATCCCACTGTGCCAGTCCAAGAGCTGTCACTGCCCATAAGCAAGGGGAGATATTGCACCTCTTCCCCAGGTGAGCAGTGCTCTGATAAAACACAAAGCACAACTACAACTGCCAGTGCTGAGTCACCTAGACATGGGAGGGGGGCAGCTGGGACTGCAGGAGTATGAGCGATGCATGGAGTGATGCCTGGGCATCCTTGAGAGAGGGCACAGCTTTTTTGACAACTGCCTGGGTTCCCATTCCTGGGCAGCTTTTCACTTCTCCCAAACTATCAATGTGACATGAAACAGTGACACAAAGGGGTCTCCATTTCCCTTAGCCCTATGCTTTTCCCCCTTCTAACATTTTTTCTTTGGTTTTCTCAAGTCTTCAACTCCTTTTCTGGTTCTCCTCCCCTAACTCTGGTTCGCTTGGCTCACCTTGGTTGCAGGGAACCTCTTCCCATCCCATCTCAGGTCTCTGGGTTTGACCAAGTGTTATGATTTCCCTGGACTTGCCTTATCTCCTCTAGGTTTAACACCCACCTCGAGGCCATGATCTGTCTCTCTCATGTCCAAACTCACCTGTGAGATCTTCACCACATCCTCCAGGTATTTGTTGAAGATGGAGTACTTCTGCACTTTGATGCAGAGTTTCTGGTGCTTATTTCTCAGGGCTTCCAGTTCCCTCTTAGCTCTCAAAAGCTCACTTTCCTTTTGCATCTTCCTCTCTCTCTCTTTGCTGGCTTTCTTCAGAGCTTGGATTCGCATATTATCATTTTCCTGGTGGTGTTTCCCCCACCAACACACATACACACACACACACACACACACACACACACACACAGAGAGGGAAAGGAAGGCAAGGGAAGATGGAGCTGGGTCACTCAACAGCACTGGGAGGAGATACCTTCACAGAGCAGAAACCAGTGCTGGAGCACCCCTGGGAGCATTTTCACTCCCTGTTTAACAGGGCCATCCCTCTTCCGTTGACCCTTCAGTCTTGGAGACAGGCACCTGGGATGGCACTCTGATTTTCAGACCTACTGGTACCTGTCCCTGGAAGACACCTGGGTGTCAACAGTGGGCACAGGCTGAGACCCTCCTTGGGGGATGTTTGGGGCTCTCAGGAGATCACACTGGTACAGAACAAGCTCTCTTCCTCCCAAGCCCTACCAGGGCTTTCCACATCTGTAGTACGAAACCCTGTGCCCTGCCAGTCCTGGTCCTCACACTGCCAGGCTCATGGGAGGCTTGGACAGACGTGGTGGCCCAAGACTGTCTCCCCAAGGGAGGGGAGGAGGTGGTGGTGCAGCTTCAGGGTCGTGTCAGCCGAGCTGACAGGTGTACCTTTAAAATCCTGCCAGATTTCTCCATGTAGGTTTTCAGCTGAGCCTCCTTGGTGTGGATGTCCCTCCACCGGCAGGTTATGACTTTCATCCTCTCCCTGAAGGCCTGGCAGCATCAGAGTGAGCGTGACATGGCTGCCCGCACCCGGAGCCAGTGACCTGCCCACTGCTGCCCTTCAAAAAACCACAAGTCCTCCCAACCATGCCCCAGAATCCTCCCATCTTTCTCACCTCTTCCTTCACCTCCAGAGCCTTTTGCATCAGTCGGGCTTGTTTCTTCTTCTCCTGGAGGCGAATAAATGGAGACAGGGAGTCCTCCTCTGTCAGTCTGAGCTTCCTGCCACAGAAGTTTTCCTCGAGGTTACATGCTGGGTCTAGTACCTTGGCAGAGTGTTGGATCTCATCTGGCAGCATGGCATCCCCACCCCTCCCCAGCAGGGATCCCACTGACAGAGCAAGGGGGTGTTACAGGGAGGAACAGTGCTGGAGAAGGGAGGTACAAGAGGGGACTGAAGTGGTGGACATAAGGGATGGGAGTTTGCCATGGTAGGGGAAAGAGGGATGGAGGAGACAAGAGAAGAGGATGGAGGAGATGGAGGCGGGTGGAGGAGCCCCCTCACCTGAGCAAGGGCAGGAGGTTCTGCCTGTACTGCATGCGGAAATATGCTGACAGCTCCTCATCGCCCATGGTGGCCATCGCTCCAGCCACCAGTAGGACCCAGAGAGCCCAGGTCCTCCCAGCACTGCTCCTCTCCCAGGTCAGCCCAGGAGCTGCCCTGCAAGCCTGAGGGCTTGGTGGTGCGTGGGGAGAGGCAGCTGGGCAGGGGATGAACCCCTAGGTGCCTCTTACCTCTGCTTTCCCAGAACCTTCTTTGCCCCAGTTGTGCCTGTGGCCACCGGCTGTTGGTGGCCAGTTGGCATGGCACGGTTGCTGGGGACAGTTGGAAGATGCTCAGGCGGTTACTTGGCAACTGAAGCGGGGCGATGCCCCCACGCCAGCGAGGGAGACTGACAACTGTGTCCAGGACCAGGACCCTTCAGCACTAAAGGAAAGCTGAACGAATGCGGAGTTCCTTCTCTTCCTTTCATTTTCTCTGGTTCTTCCTCTGCTAAAAATCAGCCCCTGTGTCCTGTGACCTCTGCTGTCTTGGGCAGTGCCCCTGGCATCCACAGCCCGCTGTCTCAGAGCTCAGGGCAGGAGCTTTCTCCTTCTCTTCCAAAACACCAGATGGAAAGACAGTTAAACTGGGGCACGTCCTCAGGAATGCTTGATCACTGTACTGCCCATGGTTCCTTCTTTGTGTGGGACTAGGTCTACCATTCGATAAAAATTAACTGATTTTCTTTTGTATTTATTTTATTCTTTTCCCCAGGACAAGGCATTTGAACAAGGTCCATTGCCCAAAATAAAGGGGTGGTATTCATGGGCCAGGTGGGGGAAAACCTACAGATGACGGTGACCCTGGGGTCTGCTCCTTCCACAGGAGGTTTCACCCTCTGATGTTTGCTTCTGTCAGTCTCTGGCTTCCTCGCTGGCTTAACATACAAGAGCATTTCTGTGAGCTACTGAAGCTGAAACACCCATGGCTTGGTGGAAAAGGGTATGTATCTCTGGGGGAAGAAGTCTGCATGTCTGTTACAACCCTGACATGTGTCAGGGAAATTGTTTTCAGGCAAACGTCACCCCTTGCTCATTATAAACCACCAGGAGCTGGGGAAAGTCTGCCAGATCCGTCTGGCACTTTAAACAGCAAGAAGATGTATGGCCCAGGAGGGGGCCATTTGTTATATGAGAGATGCTTCATTTAGAGACAAATGACCCAAGGCAAAGCAGTGAATACTCTTGGCTTTTATTACTGAGGTTCAAATTGGTCCTGTCAGTGACAAATGACTTCCCCTCTGTCCATCCCGAGGTCATCATGTGGCTGTTCCCATCCTGACAGGTCAGGCAGATTAAATCTGGTCTTCTGGAGCGGTTTCTGGACCTTGGCAGGGACAAGTCTTACCTGGGAGTGGGACAAGTCTTGCCTGGGAGCAGGGCTTGTGCCTGCCTGCGAGGTGAGGGGGCTCAGCCCTTCCTCCAGCAGTCAGGGATCCTCTCTGGAACAGTCCTGCCCACCCTTGCATCCCCTGGGTTGGAGGAGATGCTGGTCCCCAGCAGAGCATGGGAACCCACCGGACGAGCAACCAGGAAGGTCTCAGCACGTCTGAATTTCAAGTACTTGCTGCAGAGCTGGGAATTGGGACAGAGTCTGTCTGGGAAGCAGCAGTGGCCTGCTCTTTCACACAAGCAGAGCTGCGGAGCCATGTGTGTCCTTGCCCTCCAGTGGCTGAACTGTGCCGTCTGAAATTAAAAAAAACGTACAGTTTTGGGGAGAGCAGTCTGAGGCAGGTGCTGGGCACCAGGATCAGCACTTTAAGCAATTACAGTTCATTATCATTATGAATAATTGGAGACAGACATTTCCAAGGGGAAGCACTGGCTGACTTCCCAGTCTGACTGAGAATTCCCCATTTTATGACATTTTGTCACACAAATGACAGACAGGCTCCAGGGAGCAAGTGATGTCATCAGTCACCTTCCTGCTCGTTAGGCACGCGTAACACCGAGGGGCTGCCCCTGTCCCTTTGGCTTCATGGTATTCCGTTGTTCCCGAGGAGGTGCTGCCCTTCCGCAGCAAGGATAGGAAGTGCAGCCCATAATAAAATCCCTGCGGTTTTACCTTCCTCCGTAGATAGCTGTGGGATTATCACTTTCCACACGGAACACTCTGAGCAAAGCTATGCTGCCTGCAGGCTTATGAACGGAGAAGTCACCACCAGGTTTTATTCTTACCCATCAGTAGAAGCTGCAGCTGAGTCCAAGGAGGGTCAATCAAATGGTAGGGGCCTCAGGGGGGTTTGGGGATCTCCCAATATTCTTGTGCCCAGGGAAAGCCCCTTCCTGCGCATCCTTTTCACCGCGTTCTGGCAGTGGGGAGCTGCAGTGCTCACTGGTTTAGCACAGCAGAGAGCCAAGCTCAAATCGCTTGTGTTACTCTCAGCCTTTCTTGTGTGGCATCCCACAGACCAGGTATCACCAACTTTATCTCATGGATTCCCTCTGCTTTTGCCTCCACCTCCCCTGTTTTGGCAGACTGCAGAGCTGCTTGGATCGGAGATCTTTGTGTGCCTCATCTGTACGGCACCTTGTGACATTCGCTCCTTGTCATCACCGCAATGCCATAATGACTAGATAAAATATATGCACTGCAGCAAACCGGTCTGATGCCATTGTCTGAGGCTAGGAGGCCCCAAAACTTTATTCAGGGGGGTCATTTGCTATGTGAGACAGTGAGGTGGCTGAGGACAGGACTATGAAGTCCAGAAGATGTGGTGTGAGATGCCCTGTCGTTACCAGGGTACCAGTGATGTCTGCTAGGGTGTTAGGAAGGTGCTCTGGAGAGCGGCTCCCATGGACTCACCTTGATGGGTTTCCCATATGCCACATGGGGCTGAGCCTCTCCTGCCACAACCCCAGGAGAAGCCTGGACAGGGTGGCTGGATCTGTCTGGGTATGTTACTGGGAATCCCTGGTCTGCTGTTGTTTTCTGAGTTCCTCCGTGTTTGCACTGATGAAGCTTGTATGCGCTTATGGCTTTCTGTGGTGGTCCCCAGCACGGCTAGGCCAGGGTATCACTCAGGGGTCCCCCCTGCCAGTGTTTCTCTGGGCTCTTTCATGTTTGCAAGGATGGTCCCTTTCATATATTACCCAACGGTCATCTCCAGCGCATCCAGGCTCTGATGGAGCCCTTCATGCTTGCATTGCCCCGGCCACAGCTCTGCCCAGAACAGCTGTCTGCTGTGGCGGGGACACTCGGGTCCAGCGTCTGTATCAGAAAGATTAGTAAGGAATCAAAAGGGGGACTAGCGCCAAACAGCCACTATCCTGGGGACATAGGGACAACGTAAGCTAGGAAAGGTGATCTCAGCCCTCATGGCTGGGAGGGGAGGAGGAGGAGAAAGCCGTGCTTGGAGGAGGAAGGTTCAGGATGGAGGGAGAGGAAATGCTGTGATGGCTGGAGAGGAAAAGACATGGGTGACCAAGTGGGTCTGAAAATACACTTTGTGTGTATTTTTGCCTGAAAGTGAAAAGGCTGCTGGCTGGCCTAACACAAAGAGACCTGAATTTGAAGTACCCAGTGATACTGCCATGGAGCACCATGGTGCTCTGGGCATCTGCACCAACTCCCTCCTCTGTCTCGTAGCACCCTCATCTGTGCAGGACGGGCGAACCCAGCCCATGAATCACCCAAAAGCGTGTGTTCTCCTGGCTCTTGCCTGCTCTAAAACCAACAGACCCTATCAGTGGACCTGCTTCCTGGAGTGCTGGACCCTCCTGGGCTGGTGTCCGGTGGATGGAAAATGCTGAGCTGGGATCGGTCCTCTGCCCACCTGGAGGGAAGCCAAGCAGGATGAGAGCATACCCTGCATTTCACAGCTGCGGTGAAAGTGCTTGCAGACAGTTTTGTTTTGTTTTTTTTTTAACGTTCCTAATCACCATTTGCCACTTTTGTCCTCACACCAAGGTTTTATCTTCGACAAATGCTTTCCTCCTCAATACACTATTTATTAAAAAAGTTTCTTCCTATTATGCTCTCCATAGCAACTGCATCAGCTTGCCATGAATAAATTACCTCTGACTTGACATCCCTTATTAGAATACAGAAAATGCCATTTCTGAGTCATAGCTACCTAGGAGAAACCTTTTCCGTTCATCCCTTAGGTACATCCCCCACCTTTTTACTCTTTGAAGGAAACTGCATGATTTTTTTTTTTCTTTTAAATCTCCTCTGATCTTGAAGCCCCTGGAGTTGAAGGCTGATGGAAAGCTGACACAGACTTTCCCTTCTGGCCTTCAAAAGCTCCCAGTGCAGTACAAAATGCCCTTGGTGACAGCCGATTCCTCTAAATCACACTGGGCTCTGTATTGTCATGATTTTGAATGACCAAATCTCTTCCCAGCATCTTTCCCCAGTTCTTAGGTCCCCAAGGGACAGGCTTAAGGGAGCATGGGGATGTTCAGACATGGTATCTTCCTTGAGTGCCCAGGGCTTTTTGGAGTTGGGGAGCAGTTCCCATGTGGAACTGGGACCGTCTGGAACCGAGGGAAGGTCCCTGCCCCGCTCCAGGGGTCTGGCCAGCCTGAGATACCTCCCAGTTTGCCAAAGCACTCGCATTTTTTCTGGAAGAGTGTGGCCACGGCCCAGGAGAGGGAGCACTTATTAAACAAGTGTGCAGTCCCAGATGCAGTCCCAGTCCTGCCCTGTTTCCTTGCCCTGGGATAACTGCAGGAAGCCTTTCTGGTGGTGGGCAAGGGCCCAGCCCTTCCGCACAGCATACCCTTCCTCTGCCCTGTTCCCATCCCAGCCTGCCCCTTCGATGTGAATGCAGTTGCTGCTGATGGCAACGCAGGATAAATGTGCTGATGTGTAAGAGGGAAGGGGTAGGGGAGCCTGAGTCACTGCTTGGTGCCTCTCCCCCACGCCACTGTGCTCCCCTGCTACCTTCTCTCTGAGTCATCCAGCACAGCAGGATTTCAGCTTAACCCCCAGAAAGCCAAGGCTGTCGGAGATGCCCATCTCCTCTGAGAACCTCAGCACCTCTTGGGCAGGCTGGGCTCTGCTCTGTGGAGCAGATGTTTTCCCTCTCCCAGGGTTCCCTGACATGGATTTGTCCCAACATCTGTACCTGCACCCCAATCCAAAGGGCACCTCAGTGTGCACCTCCCACATTGCGGCTTGGGGGAGGAGGAGGCTCAGGCTTTGGGGCTGATGCAAGAAGCAGCAGGAGAAGGAGCTAAGAAGTGATTTCTGAACACCAGACTCTCCACCTATTTGCAAACTAGCACACCCTTAAATTCACTCAGTCATTTCCAGGCACCTGAGAGACAGCATGGGCTAATGGGAAAGCACAGGGCAGCTCTGCCACCAGACAGCCGTGTGGCCACAGGAAATCCTTGCCTGCCTCTGTCTCTGCCATTCGGATCAGAGTGAACCTTTTTGCCTTGTGGCCTCAGCTTCCAGCATTGGCCCTGGCCCCAGACCTGCCCTTGGGGCTTCTGCAAGGCAGTCACTGCCTACTGCTTTCTCCAAGTGCAGGTGACACGCTAAAGACAAGATTGAGTTGGGAGCACCAACCTTACCAGCATGGTGGTGTCATTTCAGGAAATTTCCCTGTTATGTGAAGGTTTCACTGTCAGTCCGTGTGTGTTTATATAGGGACTTCTAAAGCCTGACCTCCTGGAGTCGTGGGATTATGTGAGATTATCTTCAATCTCCATTAAACAGAAGTTTCCAGTTAAGGAACCCCCTGTAAACTCATAACTCCAAAGCCAAGTGCATACGTAGTCAGGATGCAATATTTTGTGTTTAACTTTTTGCCTAGTTTTTTCATTCCATAAGACCTGAATCACACAACCTTAGGGATTAGCCATTCCCAAATGCTATGGTTATGCCACGAGTTTTGCGGTGCCTCCTGAAATCCCACTTCACTGTGTGGCTTTGAGCAGAGCTGCCTGCTTTTCCCACCTGTGTCAGTGGGAAAGGTTGGTTTTGGCTTCCTGGGCTGCTATGGTGGGTTTCTGTGTGCATCAGGCTTCACTATCAGGGCAGTAACTGGTCCGGTTTCTTTCTTGCAGTAAGTTATCTCTGTTCTCACTTAGCTGGGTTGCAAAAAGGAAATAGACTGGTGAGCCCACTAATGAAATAGGTGCGTAAGCTTCATTGGAAAGGTTTATTCCACACCTCCCTGCCATCCCTGGTGCTTCAGCTGCTTGTTCCCATGCTGGTATGGTTCAGCTTGTTTAGAAGAAGGGTGCCTGCACGTGGCAGTGAAGCAAGGAGATGGTGAGTATTTGCTGTCAGCTCTCAGTGCAAGAGAACAGCAGCCTGGATATTTGGGCGAATAAGAGAAAAAGGGAACACTCTTTCTGATTGGAGAAGATCAATTCAACAGGGGTATCCAGGGATGTTTCCATTTTAAGACCTCATTTATTGAGCAAATCTTTATAGCAAATAAAAGAGATCAAAAAGGATAGTTTGCTCTTTCATACACAGAGTGGTCCATAAATCAAAAAATAAGGATGACGCAGCAGGAATAAGAAGTAAACTATGACTCAGTGTCCAGACATCCCAGTAGCAGCAGCAATCATTGGACCGTGTTAAAATGGGCTCATTCATTTGCTGTGCAATGGGGAGGATGCAATAGGAGGGGGAGGGGTAGGTCTACTTCCAGCCTCCAGATGTTGCCTATTCTCCAGCTTTGAGAGCTGGTCCTCAGGCCCACACATCTGGACACAAAAGCAAAGCAGCAGCAGACATTTATTTTTCTCAGGAATAGTTTGCTGCTCCTTTTTTACAGCCTAAACTGCTCAAAAAATGCATTCCCACCAGACAATGGTGAAGGCTCACAGGTCTGCCCCAAGACAGGTGCAACTATCCCTAAGGGTTTCAGGGCAGCAAACTGCCCTTACCCTGTTTCACTTCAAGTCGGGATCTGGACTGTGTCTGCCAAGAGCACATGTAAGGGTCATTATCCAACTTCATGATAGATGTCTTGAATCGAGGTATCTCCATGGGTCAGCCCATCCCAAGCTCCCATTGTAGCTGGTGAGAGGGATAAGCACTCCCAGGGCATAACACATCTGATCCCTTAAGGCTGAATGAACTTCTGGAATCTCCTGCTTCTCTCCATGGACTATCCAGTGCACCTGCCATGACCAGCTCACATAGATATATCCGATTTGGCCACCTTGAGCATCCTTGCCAGGCCCTGCAGCCCCTCACTTGGCCTGGGACCTGCCTAATCACTGGATTCAGCCCAGTCCCCCAAACTCTCCCTGGGACTGACCTGCAAACAAGAGGTCTAAGGATGAGGACAGGAAGTCTGCCTGGCTGGAGCTGTGGTCTGCAGGGGGGAAGGATATCCTGATGGTGTGGGTAGACTTCATGGCTAGCCTTGCTGGAGGCAGGTCACTACGGGTACCGAGACATCAGTCCTTGCAGAAGTAGATGCTGAGACTCATATTTTGGCTATGAGCTCTGCTAAGGATGTGAGAGTAGATTTTCATGCTCCAGTTGGACTTCCTCAGCCTTAAGAAAATGACCCCTTCCAAGAAGCCATCTGAAACCTTGTGTGCGTGGAGTGGGCTGCTGGAGGCAACCGGCCCCTCAGTTCGGGCACTGTGGTTTAACCCAGCCCACTATCTCTGAACAGCCCTCAGTGAACTCCTGCAAGCTGCCCTAAACCAAGCCTTCAGCTTGGTATCCTCTCCAGGAGCTGATGGAGACTTGGTCCTTGGTGGGTGTCACGAATGAGTGATTTAGATCGCTTAAAAAGAAAAATCACTGTCAAAGGTATTAGCAAAAGTGGTTTTAATATGATTTATAAAAGTGTGACTTAACAAAGTTCCATGGCAAGATTCACTCTTTTAATTACTGCATTGAAGAAACATACACAGGAAAATGGGGTTACACTCGAGTTAAAGTGATTCACACTGAGACCAGACACGCAAAAGGGTAAGGAAGACCCTACCGTTGAGTCATGAGGTTCAGAGCAGACCCCCTTGCTTTCTAAACTCCTGATGGAGCTTAGGTGCGGCTAGGTCCAATCTTAGTCTCAGACTTGGACAACGGTTTATGTCTAATGGAATTATATATGCAAAATTTATCAATTCAGCATGCAATCAAAGTTACCAAGACAAAAATAAAAGTTAGCATACTACAAGGTTATGTGCGATATCGGTTGCTTACCAAAGATCTGCCGTTGGTAAAAGGTCTCTCTGCCTCGAGGAGCAATCTTGAGAGGTGTGCCAGCTCAAGGGGAGATCACCACCATGCAGCCACGCTGCCTAGCAGGGAGAGATCATAAAAGGCTCACTTGGCTGTCATATTTAAAGATAAAGTGGTTGGCTCGTAGTCAAATTACATGCAATAGGAAAGATGTACCTGAGACTCCTTGTACCCACAAATTTCTTTGTTCCTTGATAAACGAGTCCTAGAAAAGCCACCCGCTATTCATGCGTTAACTGCATGATCGGTGTTCCAAGCTCATATGCATCGATGCTCACTGTGTCACTCTGCTTCTTTGTGGGTTTTCAGAGAACAGATCAGGACCAGAGGAGTTCTTGGCCTGGTCACATCTCAAGCCTTTACCTTCTTTTGGACCCTGTACCAAACTACTGCTAGGTCGAGTGCATCTGTTACAGTGGGAGCATTCAGGCTATGGGGCTGGGGACGTGGCACTAGCCCAGGCAGTCAGAGTTCATACATCAATTAGAGCAACGCAGCATTTGCTGTACACACACCTCTAGGACCTCTCTTCTGGCTGAGTTTTAGCAATAGCTCTGTCATGGCTCTGGATTTTCATCTGACAGGGACACCCAGGGGTGCCATAAGCCCAAAACCGTCTGAGTTCATCTTTTGTGGTGCAAATGATCTCAAACCCAGAAGCATCAAATAAACAGTTGTTTCCCAGGGAAGCTCTGACAAGCACAGCCAGCCTTGTGGCAACATCAGGAGGGCAGCACTGGAGGCATCAAGGTGAAAAGAAAGTGCCTTCTTTTTTGTCTTGGATTTTTTTTTGCTGGGATGAAGCAAGTCCTGCGATGTGGCACCAGTCTGAAGCTGCTCTCATACTGCCCAGCCTAGGGACAGAGATGGTGACCTGATCCCCAAAGTGCATCTGGGCAGTTGCAGCTCCAGAGAGACCTGCCTTAAATAAATCCCCCCAGCTCCAGCACTCAGCTGGTTTCCAGCACGCCAGAGTTTTTTGGAGATAATAAGCTTCCTGCACTCACATCAGTTGAAGCTGCCTCATCTGCCACAGCTGCTGGAAAAGTCTTGCCTTCCCTTTCTTCCCCATCAAAGGTTTGATTTCAGCTCCAAAGGAGCTCAAATACACAGCAAGATAATTGCAAAGCTGGAGGCCTTCAGATTTCTTTGGCTGGATTCAGCTCTCTGGTAACCAAGAGGAGCTCAAAGCCCTTTTCCAAGCACTCAGTCCTGGGTTAGTTCTTGCTCTTGGGCTTTGAAAATGCTCCTGCCAGGCCTGGTGGCACCAGACCCCACATGTGACTCCACTGAGCCCATCAGAGGAGACCTGGGCAGAGGTGGCACCATGGTGGTGAACACCAGGCAGACGGCAGAGCTGCTGGACAGGAGGAGAAACAGGATCCTGGTGTGGTCAGAGCCCAGGGGCCATAACAGAGGGATGTCTGGATGTCTCAGCTGTGACCATGGCTCCTGAAGAGGACCAGACCTGAGAAAGGTGAAGTCCTTGTGGGGAGGCTCAAATCAGCAAGGCCATAGAGCATGGATGAAGTCCAAGGCTGCTCTTTCACGCTCCTCGCACCAGGCAGTAGCCATCCCAGCCTGCAGCTGGGGCAGAGCCTCCCAACCCTCAGTGCTGCAGCAAGGACCAGGCTCAGAAGTGAGATCAGCTCTGGCCTTTGGCTTGAATCACATCGTCTAATCACAGATGTGCCGGGCAGGATATTTCCACAAGCTGAGAGGCTCCGTTGCCACTCCCAGTTGCTGAGGAGGGAACATTTTTGCATGCAGCTGGGGCTTTTCTGAGTGCTGACACAGCAGGCATCGTGATCAGCTGGCAATGCCGTTTCCATGGTATTGCCTCATCCTTAGTTGCAGCCCAGCATAGGTCTGACTCCATCCCACCATGCAGGTTATGACCTCAGGGGAGGGCTGATGCAATGAGATGGGAGCTGCTCACAGGCTGGGATCACCTCTGCGAAGGGGATGCTCAGGTGTTTGTTACCCTCTGGGAGACCAGGCTTTTCACCATGAAGCCCTGCAACAGTGCAGAAGCCTTCTCAAGTCCTTTCCTACTGCTCCGTAGTGGTGCACCAGATCCTTCCTCGCTCCTACACATGAACAAATCCTGCTGAAATCAGTGCCGAGTGAACAACAGAAGATTTCAGGATTAGACCTGCCCAGGTCTAGGTTTGCCCAGTTTTGCTTTTGGGCACTACAGACTCCTCTTTAGCCTGTGACCCCCACAGCACCCCCCTACACACACACACAGCCTGGACCCACTCTGGCTGTGCTGCCATTCCCACACTGTATTCATGCAGCCGATGTCTCCTCCAGACCTGCATTTCATACCCTGAGTGCTTGCAGAGCTGTAAAGCCCAAATCCACGGATTTTACTTGTGCATTAGAGCCACATCACCTTAATCAGGAGAGAAAATACAGTCCAGAGGTCCAGGAGAGAGCCCAACAACCTTCCTCGAACCAGTCTTGCAGCCTGACAGTCACCCGGGGGGGGCTGGATTTTGATGAACGTGTTAAGCTGCCATAATCCGTCCGTGCCTCCTGGAGACACAGACTGGTCCCTCATCCCCAGCTGCTCATTCCCAGCCCTTCACACCCCTTGTGCTGGCACAAGTGTTTGGGTTGCCGTGCCCTGGCTCAGTTCAGGGAACCAACTGCCTGGAAAATATGGCAAACATCAAAGACCCATTCAAGAGCCCACAGAGCACTTGTGTGGATGAAAACTTGTGTCCAGGAAAGGGAGGGTGTTTGAGAAGTGGGGCAGTGTGTGGGGAAGGGGAGGACATGGCTTGTCTCCTGGTGGCAATGCTTTACACTGATCCCCCCAGCCTGAACAAGGTCTCCCCCGCGCAGGGCCGATGCTGGGGTTGCGGTCCCCTTTAGAGACGCAGGGCAGCCCAAAGCATTGATACACCTCATAGCATCACTTCTTCCTTTCCATCAGGCCATCAGCCCTGTGAAAAGAGGACATGAGGCTTATTTGGTGTGAATTGATCATATTAGTGTTTATAAACCATTTAATAATTCACCCCGATTTGGCCTGCTATCACTCTGATGATGGGTTGCTAATTCCTTCCCTTTTTCTGGCTGGGTTTGTTCCTCTCCACCCCATCTTCCTGTTCTCTCCAGCATCACCATGAGGTCTCCCAGACCCCCCACCCTGAACACATCCCATGCATCTACTTGCTCCTTTATCCCACCTCCCCTGTTCTGGCCTGTTTTCTTACCTCCCCTTTCATTAACTATCTGGTCACGTCTGGATTTTTTGAAGATTAAAGCTAAAAAAAGAAACCACCAAACTCCTCTGCATTCCCTGCATCCTCCTCTGTTTGTTCTTCTTTCCCACTGAGCAGCGAGCTGGAGCTCTTCTTCATCTTCCTCCCTGCAGATGCTCTTCATTCTGCCTGTGGTGCCCCTGCATGCAGCAGCCTCTGCTTTCCCATCAACATCCCTCTCACTCGTGTTATCCCTCCAGGTTCAGCCGTGCTCATGTGCTCTTCTTCTCCTCGATGCTCTGGTGTTCGAGGGCTTGTGCAGCCCTCCCCCTCCTCTCCTGGCAGATCCTGTGTTTCTCTGTGAGGCAAACATTTCCCATGGAGCTGAGATAGAGTCCTGCTCGGGAGCTACCGGCTTTCCTGCTGTCCTTGCCCTCAAAGATCCCCTGCCAGGAAGGTCCCTGTGGGCTGATGCCTGTTTTTTCATTGACGTCCATATGCCATGACTTTTGTCCTTGTGTTTTGAATCCTCATGTCCCAGCTGCACCACCCCTGAAATTTGCATTTGTACCTTTTCCCTGGTCAACCCTTCCTTGAAGCTGAAAATGAGTGAAGAGCTCTGATTTAAATGTGGCATCTCTTTGTTTTCCACCAAAACAAGCCTCATCCACACACTCGCTCTCTGCAGGGCACAGCATGTCTAGTGTAGAGGACACGGGAAAGCCGTCTGCCTCCAGCTCCTCGCCACACATCCAGAAAAATGAGGAGGTGATGCCATCCCCAGGCTCTGGGAAGAATAGCAGAGGGTTTGAACAGCGAGAAGGAGATGGGCAGCCGGGGCACACACCCAGGGATGGTGGGGACCTGGGGGTGAGGAACCAACACTGGTTTTCATGGCTGTCTTCTCCATCATACAGCCCTGGGTCTCAGCATCCCCCAGCATCTCGCACGCTCTCTGCAGAGCTGCCCTTCAGTAAGGCTGGCTGGTCTGCAGGGACACGCAGCTCCTCTTGCACTGGCTGCTCCAGGCTTGTGCCCTCCCAGCAGACACTGGTGTGTCACTGGAAATCCCCAAAACCCTCCATAGGTCTGTGAGACTGTGCAGAGCCTCTGAGGACAGGTCTTGAGTTCAAGCTGCCAGGCTGCAGGCTGAGGTGTGACCTGGAGGACTTTGTCCTGCCCTGAAGATGGAGAGGGAAGGTAAGCTGATGCATGGTGGTCCATGGAGACCAGGGGAAACACAGCTGCCCAGACTGAGCCAGAGGATGGGGTTTGCACACAGATCTGGGGTCTCAGAGCCCATCAGGGAAGAACGTGTCCCAGATTAGACAATTTGGATGTTTTTAACTGATGTGAACAGGGCTCTGAGCCTGCTGGATGGAGCTCAGCTGGGTGGGTGTCTCCACCTTCCTTTGATGGAGCTGAGGAAACTATGGGCAGAGCAGGATGCTGGTTTGATGTAGGGCTGCAGGCCCTCCCTACCATCCTGTCCTCTTCCTTCCCTTCCTTCACTTCTGAAGTCCCCAGACCTTGTGGTCCCCACCCAGGGACCTTGGCAGTGAGGTGGCCACGCTGCCCCTGGGATTTGGGAAGTCCCCTGGGATTTGGGTTGGCTGGGGCCAACCCTCTAAACAGGGCTGTGCTCCACAGGTACTGGGCGTCTCTTCCCTGTCCTGGGGTTTAGGCATCCTTTATCTCAGTCCCTTTTATCTTGAGGTCCTGAACCCATATTGGCAGGTGATTTCTCCCGTTATTGGCAGGTACAGCCAATAACTCCCACTACAATATCCCTTCATCGGCTGTTAAAGACCCCACTGGAGCATTTAAAGGGGGAAGGACCACCAGGGCGAGGGTGGTGTGGGGTTTTCCTCCTGTTTAAAGACACGTGGACAAATCTTTTTCACAGAACAAGTGTACAGCTGGAAGTCTATTAAGGCAGTTTTATGGGAGCTCCCACTGAACGCTCAGATTAATTAGCTGGCAGTATTGCTAATGATCTCCACCGTAATGAGTTGTGCTGGGAAATGCACAGCTCCGAGGGCTTCAGGGAAGCAGGTCTGATGGCAGGGCATGGACCCTCTCCAGACAGGCTGTCTCCCCTTGCACAGACAGAGCTGCTCCCTCCACCTGTATTGCTGCAGACATATCTGGCCCTCCCAGGCTCTGTCAGGACTCTCCTATTTGTCTCTCCTCCATCCCACCCATCTCTTGAGATCCCGCAGCAAGTGGTTCCAGTCCTCAAATAGTCTGGGAGGACCTTCCCTGCTTGCTGGTCCTGTGCTGCCACCAGCAAGACTAGGGATTTCCAGGATGGTCCAAACTGGACTAGGACTTGGCTGGGGGCAGAGTAGAAGTGGAGAGTAACCATCATCCCTTGGTTTGCCCATGCCTGTGCTGGACTGTGGTCTCATGACACTGGGACGTCACCCTGGTGAGCCTGCGGGCCACAGAGAGCAGTGGCTCTCCCAAAAGGTCAGATGCTGGGGACAGTGTCACCAAACAGCTGGCAATCACCAAGCACTTCACGTATCTCATTTGCTCCCCGTTTCCAGCCCAGGTGTCTGTGGCTGGGACCAAGGACGCTATCAGAACCTGGGGTAAAAACTTGGCTGACTTAGGTTTAATAGCATCGCTGGTCTGAGGCTCACAGGCTGCTCCTTTCTTGCCTCCGAATTCACACTTGCCCTCCAGTTAGCAGAGCACGACTTCTCCCTAAGGGCCACCTTCTCATTATAAAGGTATCTGGAAAAAAGACAAGGTTCATTTGGGTCAACTGTTTTGTGCTGCTGCCTCAGAAAAGGAAAGATGACAGAAAAGCTGAGAAGCAATGTGGCATGACTGATGCTGGCTGGTGCACAGCCCCCCTTACTCTCCCTCCCCGTGGCCCCCAAGCCCTGGGGCCTCCGAAATGAGCAGTCCCCAGGCTCCCAGGAAGGGGGTGAAGGTGCCTGAGCCTGAATCCTGGGGACGGGAGGGCAGGGAAGGAGGGGTGCTCAGGAAGGGTGCCCGTCCCTGCTGAATATCCCCCGGGCAGAGAGATAAACTGCAGCAAGTCTTTGGTGGCTGCCCTGGTGACTGGCAAACCCCCTGCCTATCATCTCGGGACACTGGATGACTTTGTATAGCTTGTCTGGGCTCTGTGGTGTGTTTCATACTCTTCTCAGCTCAATTAGGGATTGGGGTCCCATGAGGCTAGAGCTGCAAGGATGCAGGGCCTTCGCTGGCAGCTGCCTCTGCATTTCTGATCCCTACACACATAAATAAAGCAGGGGCCATGCTCAAAGCCCCTGGTCATGCACTCCCCACGTCTCCTCGGCTCCTTCTCTCCTCAGCAGCTGTCCACTGGGAGGATGGACGTGTCTGTGAGATGCGAGCACTTGAAATCCTGCCCCAAAACAAAACATTTCCCATGTTAGGGAGCCAAAAGAGGTGAAATGGCCAGTGCTGTTCTGGGACCAGCCAGCTCTGAGTGCTAGTCCTAAGACAGACAGAAAAGGCAAGGCTGGGGGAGAAACCCAGCCTGGATGGAATGCCAGAGGCCACGTGGATGCAGGTAGGCTGGGGGAGGCTGAGAGGGAGAACCAGTGCTTGGTCCATGTTCAGTGTCCTGTCTCCCATCTCCCGCAGGCACATCCTCTCCATCACAGCCGCTTCGTGCAGGAACTGCTCTGGTCCGAGCTGGCCTGGGAACAGTGGGGTTCGGGATGTCTGTGACTCCCACCCCATGAAAAGCAAGGGGTGAGGTGGTATCCTGACTGCTGCCTGTGCTGGGGAAGGGCAAATAGGTCAGGTTGCACCATGGGTAGGTGAGGGTAGTAATGGGGGATGGATGTGCTTCAGACCCCCCCCCAGGGCTGCTGCCTCCACCCTGGAGGAGGGGGCTCTGTCCCCCTGCCACTGGGTGGGCAGCAGGCAGGGATATGCTTGCAACCCCCCAAAGTCTTGCTATGGTCTCTCTGGGGTGGCATCTGAAGGCTGCAAGGAGTGTGGAACTATACATAGCCCTGGATCACTTTATGCAGGAGCTTTTCTGTGGGACCAGCTGCCCACTGTGCCACCCCTGGCCTGCGAGGGGCCCTGGGGAAGCCCTCCAGGCACCCGTGGAAGTGTCTGTGCTGCTCAGGGAAGCAAGGAGTGCAAGGAGGTGCCATCCCCCAGCTTCCACAGAGTTCAGCATGTCCCGTGATTCACAACAAGGAAATTCAAACTATGCGCAGGGCAAGAGAGTTCAGAACAAGCCCAAGTCCCCAGCTGGCCATAAAAGTCTGGCCAAAATGAGGCAACGCAAAAACTAAACATTCAGGCGAGCAATGGATCCCAAGGAGCGCAGCAGCTCTTGGAGATGGTGTCAGCTCGCTTCTGCTTCCCTGATGAGCTGCGGCCTGGGGGCAGCCCATGATGGATCTCTATAGGGTCCTGCATGGGAACTTCAGCTCCTGGGGTGGTGCAGGCAGCTGAGATCCCTCTGCACCCCACAGCACTGGCTGGTCAAGGCTAGGATAGAGCTAAGAAAAGGGTAGGGGCCTGACCCTGATCTGCTGAGCTCTGGAAGAGCCACATGCTGAGATGCAGCCAGCGTTTTCCCCTCCAACCTTTAACAAGACCAGGACATATGGAGAGCCCTGAGCTAATGCTGCCTGTCCATATCCCTTTGATTTTCAGTCCACAGGGTTGCTGGAGGGGCTATAGGGGATATATTCCCAGGATACAGGGATAGAGGTCGCCCAGGGAAGGTGTCCGGGAGAGCACAAGCAGGGGAGCTGGCTGGAGTCAGCTTTGGAGCAGAGAATGGGCAGCACGAGGTGCCCCCATGCTCCTCGCCGTCCTGCCGCCTGCTGAGCAGTTTGCTCCCCATCCTGCCTCTCCCTGCTGCCTCTCTCCCCACCTCTCTGCCTTTCTTGCTGTTGAGATCCCTTTTACCTGCTCGGGATTGCCCCAGGCTTGGGGAATCTCCCTTCCCCTAAAACTGTGCAGTTGTGTGCAACCTGCAGCAGCAGGTGCAATGGGTGGAGCGGCGCTGGCAGAGCCCCGATGCCGTGTTGGACCCTTCCCCAGGGCCTGTGATCCTGATCCTCGTGGGAACTCCCTGCCACCCACCAATTCCCCTTCTTATTTATGTACAGCTGCTGCTCACAAATGGGCTTCCTGGGATGGAAACCTCCAGTAACTTTTCAGAGTGGAAAAGCATGTGAAAACCTGCCACGATGGGCTGCCTGCAAGGCAAACGCCTGTTTCTCCAAGGCTCATTCACTCCCTGGCTCACCATCCGGATCACCTGCAGCAGGAGAGAAGGGCTCTGCCTCAGCCACGGAAGCCCTGGGCTGGATGGTTGCTGGCTGCCCCCCTGCTCTCTGTGGAGCAAAGCTGTTCCCAGGGCTCCTGCCCGGCCACAGGCACCAGCATCTGGGGCACATTTGAAGCCAGAGCTCAGCCTGAACATCGCGATGGCCCATGGTGGGGCAGGAGTCACAGCTCTGTGCATCCCTGGCTCAACTGTGCCCGTTGGGTCCCCTCTCGTTTGTGGCTGTGTCTCCTCTGTGGGATGAAGGCTCTCATGAGAAGCAAGAGGCAGTGCAAAGAGCTTGGCAGACCCCTATTCCCAAGCTGAGGAGCGGGGATGGGCACCGGGGCTCAGCAACCCAGCACGAGATCCCCCAAGCCTGCTGAATCCTTCAAGCAAGCCTGCAAAGCTGGCCAAGAAAGGACTTGCCTAGGAATGAAGGGCAGATGAATGCAGTTCATGCCTCACCCTGCCTTTAAATTGAGGAGTGAGACCTGCCTGGTGCTGCTGCCTGTGGTTTCCTGGCAGCCGGTTCATGTGCCGGGCTGCCTGCCTGCCTGCGGGCAGCACGGCTGGGCTCGCAGGTCACCCGGCGTGTAGCTCTGCAGAGCAACCTTCGGCCACCCCGGGAGGTTGTGTACACACCAGGGTGGGACCTTGCACATACACAGGCTGCAGGAAAGCAAGCCAACCCTTCCCTGGCATGCAGGCTGCCGGGTCCATCCGGGAGGTCAGAAGCAGAAGGAGCCCAGGAATTCAGGAGAAGAATGTGTTTGTTGTTTGATTTTTCAGTAATACGTTCTGGGTTGTGGCTAAATCCTGTTTGCAAAGTGCTGAGCCTGTTGTGAGAGCCAGGAGCAACCCGTGCATGGAGGCAGGCAGGGGAAAACCCACAGCATGTTCCTGTCTCTCCTGGGCAGGTAGCTCTGTGCCCCTTCTGCTCAGCAGTGCTGGCTCCCCCAGCTGGGAATGGAATTGCTCCAGGGACGTGTAGTGGGACTGGGGATGGACCCAGGAGCTCCAGGGCATGTGGTCCCATCAGGTCCCCTTGCATGCTGGGGAACAGACCCATAGCAGGAGCAGAGCCCATTCCTACCCAAGACATCTCCCCAGCATCGCCCCTGGGATGGGGTGAAGCACGCTGGAGCCTGAGCTCCTGAGATCACACTTCCAGCAAACTCCCACTGATTTTGGGAGCCCATTTGGAGGCACGGGAACTCCCTCCCCAATTTTCAGAGGGTGCTGAGCCAAAACACCTGCAAAACCAGCCCTGCTGGGGCTGGGATCCTGCACTGAGAGCCCCGCTGCTCCCAGGTGAGTGGGGGCAGGAGGAGCCAGAAGGCTAATATGTTTTTAAGTGGGAATGTCACTTATAAGCATGAATCAATGCTCTCATTTCCCCGGGGACCCCAGTAGTGACATTTTCACTGCACGTTTTTTGGAAGGGGGCCAAGCAGCCAGGAGGACAGGAGCCAGCGCAAGGCCCATGAAGGAAAGTGGCCAGCCTACTGGGCTGGTCCTGGTCATGTGCTGCAGGGCCCTGGGGAGGAGGACAGCCCTGCCCAGCCTTGTCCTGCAGCCAGGGGCACGTGGCACCACCATCCCATTGCTGGTGTCCTGGTGGGACAGCCGAAGCGAACCACCCTCCCTTTGCTGCGGAGAGGCACCTCTGAGGGGCACAGAGGAGTCCCCGTGTGGCTGTGGCTTCATCACAGCACATCTCAGCCTCAACGGGGCTGTGTGACATGATGGAGCGAGGAGGAGATGACCCAGGCTCAGGATGGGGCTGCTGTGGTCCTCCCTGCACAGCAGGCATGAGTTGAAGGAGGGCTGCAAGGAGCTCTGAGAGCTGGAGAGGGCAGGGCCTTCCCCAGGAATAGGAACTGCACATTTCTCCAAAGGGGTCTCCAGGGTCACTCCCTAATGCACAAGAGCTGCTTTAGCCAAGCCACCCTGAATACGGACATCCACCAGGCCAGGACACCTACCTCCGCCTGGACACTCAGCTGCTCACAACCCCCGGTCTGTTTCGGGGAGGGCTGGATATTCACACCCACTGTGCTCCCCAGGTTGGGATAGCCAGGCACAGTCAGGGCGCACTCGCTGCCACAGCCCCAGCAAGCCGAGGAACAGCATGGCTGCCGTCCCACCTGTCCGCCTCTGAAATTCCCCACCACAAATGGCTGGTTTGCTTTTGCAGCTGGCTTTTCCTGAGGGACACCCACTGCAGGGTGCTGGATCCCCGCTCAGGCTGCAGCACAGAGAGCAGGGCAGCCCCGAGGCTCCTGCGCCACGTGTCCCCACACCCCCACTGCCCCATCATGCCGAAAATCTCCTGGGCAAAAGACTCAGGGAGTGGGTGCTTCTTAGACACTCTGTTCAGGGCCCTGTTCCCCTCTTTCCTCAAGCTGCCAGACCTCTTGCAATAAATCAGAGGATTTTCCCAGCACAGCACTCCTGCTGCCAGACCACAGCGCTCCGCTTGCACTTTTGTCTCTCATTCCTCATTACTTCCCTCCTGTTTGCTTCACTGTGGCCTTTGCTCTGGAGTTAACCCCCCCTTTTTCTCGGGAATGTGTCAGCAGTGCTCTCTCAGAGCTCTGGCCCCCACATCTCCCATCACTGCATGTGGGTTTGCACGGCTGAGGGTGGGAAATGCAGGTGGGGGTCGAAGCTGTGCCCACCAGCACGGAGGCCTGGCTCCGAGTAAGCATTTCCAGGAACAGTGGCTAAATTGTCCAGTTTTGGCTTCAATCCCCACGAGTTTTTCACCTCCTCTGGTTTTGAGGCATTCGGGGCATCCTCCACGTCCAGCCTGGCGTGCCTGACAGCACCGGGGCAGGGTGCCGGGGCTCTGCTCTCTGCTCCCACTGCCAGGCAGTGCTCCTCCAGCCAGTACAGCTGGCAGGCAGGGAGGGCTGGAGGTCGTTGAGGCTGTCCCAAAGTTTGGTAGGCAAATGTACGATTTGGGGTACAATCCCTGCCACCCTCCGTCTTCACCCATGCAGCATCCAAGCAGAGTTTGCAGCTCCACGGCTCCAGGTGCACAGCACAGGTCCACAGCTGTGCTGGAGCCAGTGGTCCCCTCCCTGATGGGAAGGACCCCAAGGCGGGGTGTGTCACCCCAGGACACTAAGGGACAGAGCAGTCTATGCTGCAGCACCCCTGTCCTGCATCTCTGGCCAGGGTCCTGGATGCCCTGCAGAGACAGAGGGCCACAAGGACAGGCTTCTCTGGGCTCAACCACAGCTTGAAACTGTCCACCGAGTACCCAGCGTGCTCTTCTGGGACTGTTGGAGGGCATTCACCCTGCTCTGAATCCTGCGTCCTCCTGGGGTCTAGAGAAACCAGGCATCAAGAAGTGGAGGGGCTGTCCCAGGTGACACCTGGGTCCACTGGTGACAAGCCAGCCTTCCCTGTGGCCCCCAGACCAGCCTGGCCTGCTGGTTAGCGGCCCCTGACTGGAGCTGGACAGGGCTGAGAGAGCATTTCTGCTCCATGCAGACCGATTCTCTTGTTCAGTCTGCAGGGAGGGAATTTACCCCCGTGTTTCCATGCTGGTAGGAAGAGAGTTCATCTGAAACAGTGCAGGTAGAAATCCTCACTGAGGGTGGCATCCTTACCCAGAACCTGCTCTGCAGTGCATGAGACATCAGAGGAAATACTTGCTCCTGGCGCATTGCGTTAGGGAAAGTGTACAGGTCAGCCCAGGTGAGGACTTGGTCGTGCCCAGACACTCTCTGCTCCAGAGGTTTGTCACTGGAGAGAGAAATCAAAGAGTCAGGAAGGGGATCACTGTAGCTCAGGGGGCACAAGAGGAAAACTTGGAACTAAAAGTCCTTCATCAGCTCAGAGCCTACCATGCCCCTCCAACAGCTGAGCTTTGCTAGAGCAGTGAAGCAGTGCAGATAAGAAAAGATGGTCGGCTCCAGCAGTTTCTCTGGAAGACAGCAGCCTTGCAAAGCAAAGGCTGGCCATGAGGGCTCCACCAGCTGCGCTCTGCTCTGACCAGGAGCCGTTCCCAATATCTGCCTGGGTTTGTGATGAGAGGATACAAAGAAACCACGACAGAAGCAAAACAATCTGCTGTCCAAGGTTCCTCCCATCTGAGGGACAGGAGAGAGACATCTCTTGGCACTGCATTTTGTTTTCATCCCTTGGGAAGGGCTTCGACACAGCATGATAGAAAACAGAGCAGCCCCGAGTCCTGCATGGGTGGGTGGGAGCAGGCTCATTGCTCGCTCTGCCCCAGCTCCATGCCAGCAAATAGGCACCAAGCTCAGTAGAGGGGAGGATTGGCTCTCCCATCCCGTGGACCATTAGTATCCCATCTGGGGAGGTGGCTCGCACATGCCCTGGGCTTGCATGCCTTCTCCTCTCGCAGTGGGTCAACTCAACCTGGGCAGTCTGACCCAGATCACACCAGACCAGTTGACATGTCCATGAGTGGATCTGGTACCCACTTCCCTTCCCCTGGGGCTGCAGGGTGCCTGCTCATCAGCATTTCTGAGGCAGCTGACAAACGAGGACCCCCATCACCCTGCCCAGGGCCTCTCCCTTGCTGCAGCTCTGCAATTTGAATGAAGCCCAGGTGGCGACCGCCCAAGAAACTCAGACACATTGACGGAGACACAACATGAGGGGCCCTGTGCAATGAGTTGGTGGACATGGTGGTGAGCCCCTTCAGCAGAGAGGGGAAAATCCACCACAGGCTCCAAAACAGCTTCAGATTCTTGGAAAGCTGGCAAGATGGGAAAGGAAAAGGAGATGCAGGCGAACAGGGAGTACTGGATTTTTTTGCTATTAAATAGCAAAGCAAAGC
The DNA here is from genome assembly GCF_035582795.1 of Mycteria americana. NCBI lineage: Eukaryota > Metazoa > Chordata > Aves > Ciconiiformes > Ciconiidae > Mycteria > Mycteria americana. Next base: position 2,356,892 of record NC_134380.1, on the reverse strand, counting down.
AAAACAGTCAGTGTTTCCATTCCACTCGGTGTCCTGCTCATTTGGCCTGGCTTTTCATCATAAACTGGGATGAAAATAGGACTTTGCTGCAAGACTTCTCACACTTTTCCATTTAGAGAAAAGTGTTGAGACTCATTGATGCTGAACTGGTTAAAAGCAAACCATTCCTGATGCCTTTCCTCAGAGAAGGTGGTTTCTGAGTGGTGTGTGCTGTGGTCCCGTCATGGTGCTCTTGTGGTTCCCAAGACACTCCACACATGTAATTGAGGAAGACTGGAGAGCACCAAGAGAGGGAAATAATTGTTCCCCTTTATATGGCACTTTGGGGGCCACTTCTGAATTAACTGTGTCCAATTTGGGGGCCCCCAGTACAAGAACGACACTGACAAACTGGAGAGAGCCCAGTGGTGAGGCTCTGAGATGGTTAGGGACCTGGAGCACAGGACATATGAGGAGAGGTTGAGAAAGCTGGGGTTCTTCAGCCTGGAGAAGGTGAAGAGGGGGGCTGGTAGTCAGCTGTTTTCGAATCCCTAATGGGAGCGTATAGAGACAACAGCGATGGTCTCTTTTCAGAGGTGCACAGCGAAAGGACAAGTGGCAACAGACAAAAGTCACAAACAGGAAAATTCTGATGCGATTTAACAAAAAATCCCCTTCAGCATGAGGGTGGCTGGACCCTGGAATAAGGAGCCAGTGAGGCTGAGGGATCTCTATCGTTGGAGATAACCCTGACCACAGTCCTCAGCTAACCGATCTATGTTGCACCCACCCCGAGCAGGGGTTGGACCAAAGATCTCCAGAGGTGCCTCTGAACCTCAGATCTTGTGTTTTGAGGGCACCAGCCTTGCTCAGGGGAGCGCTAAAAGGACTTGCTTCTCCTACTGACTTCCGTGGTCTGTGAACCTCCCAGAGGCCAGGACTCGCAGGTTGCACAGCAGGGAGTCCTCTCTGGGAGCTTCCCACCAACAGCCTTTGGGTGGAAGAGCCCAGACTGATGCCACCTCACCTGGAGATTTGGGCCATGACTCCCTGGTTGTGTATCTGGCTAGTCAGAGCCACAGGCCCAGACCAGATCCTGGTCTTGAGACTAGAAAAACAGTTGAACTTGTTCACATGACTCATCCTAGAGGAAAGGGACCAGCATCCAGGCGTCCCATTTAGCAAAGTCCTTGATGCTGGGCTACAGCCAAGCCCTTCCTCAGTTTCCCAACAGCTTTGCCTTGTGCGTTTACAGCAGCTCTTTGGTGTCTTTGCTGCACACTGGCTTGTTCAGGCAAAGAAAGGGAGAGGGTTTCCACCCAGCCTTGCCAGGAGGTTGTCCTCAAGACAGCAAAGGGGTTGAACCTGGCTTTTATCTGCTTCCTAATCGCAGTCTTTAGCCAGAAGAGATGGCAACACTCGCCTCCAGGGGTCCAGGTCATGGGGGGCAGAGGGCTGTCAGGCAGACAAGGCAAGGGCAGAGACTCAACGAGGGTGGGCGGAAAATATGGTCACATCCTTCCAACCTGCTCACAGGTGGGATCTTCCTGCCTACCTGCAAAGCACCACATCCTGGACAGGGCTGGCCGCACTCTGCATGGCCCCATCCCTCCCTGGGAGGGCTTGCATCATGCTACAGGGCAGCCAAGCCTGCACCAGCCTTTGAGCTCGGCTTTACTCCCTGGAGGTGCAGCACCAGACCGGCCACAGACGGGCACTAACCCCTGGAGAGGGTGAGACCGTCACTGCCTGGACACGTCCCCACTCGCTGGAGGTCAGTTGCTGTCTGCGATCGCAGAAGCGAAGCCCGAATGCACAGATTAGTGGTAGGAACTGCTTTCAGCCAGCAAATGGTTGTTTGCAGATGTAGGGAGACAGGAAACATCTGCATTGTCAGAGCTGGCAGGTCCTCCGTAAACACAGGATACATTCATTAAACAGCCTATTTCCCTTCCCTGCCTGCTGGTAGGTGCCAAGTCAGCCTTTGCTCAGGTGGGACAAGTGAAGCTCTGCAGGCTCCCCTCCAACGTTGCACCTTGGGGCCACGCACACCTCGGCCAAGGGGGTCTGGCGGGGGGGCAGCCCCATGCTGGGACCAGCACTCTGCCATGCTGCAGCAGAGTGTGTGGATGCTGGGGCTCAGGGTGCTTGCTCCCCATGCCCCAACTCTTGGCCCTGACACACCCAAAATTGGGCAAAGCTGGGCTCTGCAGCAAATGTCGAGCCACCCTGCCAGAGTGGTACCAATGTTTTGCATCCTCTGGACATCCCCATCACAGCTTAATGCGCTCCCTCTTAGCAGTCCCTGACAATGCTCCAAGTTTGAACTCCTGATCCTGGACAGTCTGTCCACAGAGGAGCGATGCAGCAGAGGAGTGGCTGTGCTGCATGTGTGGTTCACCCTCTTCGGAGATAAATGGAGGACTCTCAGTGCTAAACTAAATTAACCTTGAAAAAGTCATGTCACAACTGACTGCAGCAATTAGTTGCTTTTAATGAGCTGCCTCACCCAGGCTGATGTGTGAAGGTCCTGGAGGAAATCAGTGTCTACCGCACATGCCCCCAACACCTGATGGCTGATAGGAACTGGCAGCCACCTTCCAGCCACTTCCCAGTAAGGAATTCCCACATTTGCAGCTCAAGTTTTCTGCACACAGGTTTATAAGCCCAAGTGCTTAGATGAAGGCTCCCAAGTCCAATGCTTTGCTGGTGTGCCACTGATTTTCAGGAGAACAGGAAGACAGTAATTTTTTAACAGATGTTGGGGAAGGACAAAGCATAACAGCATTTTTGTGTCAAATCCCCAGGAAAAGAGCAAAGAAATAGTGTTGGAGCTGCAGCCTGATGCAGGGATGTGCAACAGCTCCCCGGCTCTGCTGCAGTGCTGACCACGTCTGAGGAGGTTCGGGCACTCCAGCTAGGACCCAGCCCTGCAGGACTCAGTGCTGTGACCCTCCAAGGGACTTTGCTGGGGAAGGGGAGCGTAGCCCTGCTGGGCTCCAGTGTGGGCTGGCTCGGAGCAGGCTCCCTGCACTGCTGCACACTCCAGCTGCTCTTGGCCCTTAGCTCCTGCTAAGGTGGATCAGCTTCCCTGGGACATCCCATACCACACTGTCCTGGGGTCTCTGCCCTGCTGGGAGATCCCTCTCCACCATCCAGCCAAGACTGCGTTGCTGAAACAAAGCAGCAGCCTTGATCCTGGAGGTATGGAGAGATACCAGGCATTGCTGGCTCTATATGGAGAGCCCTGCAGAAGACACGCGCCTAACTTGTTGACCTTGTTCCCATCCCCGTGCCTCTGCTGTGCCCCAGCAAGAGGAATGCAGAGCACAGGCATACATTAGGGACTCGCAATGGTTTGGGATAGCTAGGGGATGCCAGGCTGTCATGCCACCCTCCCAGGTGGAACATCACATCAGCAGGCTGCAAGCACCTCTGACGTTCCTCCTTCCTGCAAGGAGCTGGTGCCACAACATCGCCTTGTTTCGGGGAATTCACAAGCCCATGCAGCTCCTGGCATTGCTCTGTGGTTAGTCTAAATCCACTTGCAGGCTGCAGAGCAGCTTAAACGGATGCTGGACCAGATGTCTGGCTCATCTTCCCCTGCCTGGGTCTGCAGTTCATTGCTCCCACGCTGCACTTCCCTGCCTGCTCTATCTCTGCATCCCATCAGGGGCCCCATGCCGCCCCTCTGAAGGTAGTCGCTATTTCCCGCTGCATCTCTTGGAGGCAGAGCTCCTCTGAATCAAATCCTACATCCAAACATGCCTCAACTCTGGAGGGCTCCTGTCTCCGACCCTAGTCCTGGTGTTCTGCTTTGGGCTCAAACGTACAGTAGCAATGTTGTTCAGGTGCCAGCGTGGTTCCATGTGTGTCTCCAAGCTGCAAGATTTGCTTTCACAAAAACACTGCATAATCCCAAACCTTGCATTTTGCTGTTTGCAGGTCCAGGTTAGAACAAAGCAATTTCTAGAGATGCCTGTGATTCTTTCCCTGGGTCTCCCTTCTCACTGTGGCTTAAAGTAAATACTAATAAATCTAATGTGAATTTCTTTCAAGTGTAACCTCCTCTCATATACGCCCTTGATTTAGCACAAAGGCTTCCAATTTTCTGTTTTAAAAGTTATAACCCCATAAAACGTCTCCTGTACCAAAAATTCAAAACAGATTAATATTTACTCATTAACCACTGGAAGAACACCAGTGTTTTATTTTCTTTTCCCTAGTGCAGTTTGCTTAGCTCTGAGAAGTCCCTGCTCTGTGCTTACACCCAAGATGGGCATACAGAGTACTCAAAACCCATCTATTTCTACTGGGCGCTCCATAAACAGTGGGTACGGCACGTGGCTAAGGTATTTAGACAAAGCTTTTCACAGCAAAAATGGCCTCATCCCGCAACCTCCCTGGTGGTGTCCTTCCACAGGTATCAGGAGGTCACTGCAGACAAAGCAGAGTACACGGCCACAGGGCAAAAGCACCACGTGTCAGGGGGAGCTTGTTCTAAAAATCACCATGTAGCTGTCATCTATAAACTTGGACGTAGTGCCATCAAAACCAGATTTCTCTAGCGTGGGGCAAACCTGGATGTAATTGAGCCTTGGAATCTGCTGCACTGTCCAATTTTCATGCCAGAAGTGTCAGAGAAACAAGAAAAGCTGTGGCAGGATGTTGTATGTTTTTGCTGTGATTCAGCAAGCCGCATGAAAAAAATCTGCGCAATGATTTGAAATGGACCAAGCCAGAATCTAGCCCGTTTGTTTTTCAAAAGCTTTGTCATTTCCTGGACAGTATCATTAAAGAGGGATTGAAGTGTTCAAAACCTACTCCAAATGTGGTAGATTTTGCAATCCTCCCTGGAGTTCTTTCTAAGTATGCACGTGCTTTGCAAGCAGAGTGTTCTGGAAAAGGACAAATCCTTCTAGGTTTGGCATTATTTGCTCAGATCTACTTTTCAAGAGTTGCTTGCCCATCACACCACTTCCCCAGCACATACCTGTTTGGTTGGTGCTATCTCAGGTGCTCACAATGGCTGAACCCAAAAGGGATTTTTCTATGCAACAGGGAAGCCACGAAGGCTGGAGCACCCAGGTCTGAAAATTACTGTCATCCCTCATGAAGCCCTGGAAACATCTCAGCTCCTGTGCTTTGATAACCCCAGACCTACAGGTCTCCTCCTTCTGCCTTGAAGTGCCCCTGGACTGCAAATGAGCAAGTCTTGATCAAGACTTGGTCCAGCACATCTTCCCTGCAGTTTTGACTTGCCTTAAGTCTGGGGAGGATCCTAGACTGGTGCAGACCTGATGGTGACACAGCTGAGTGGCTTATGCATGCACACACATGAAGAATGTCTCCTCAAAACCAATCCTTTCCCCCTCATCCCTGTGGTGTTAGAGCCTGACTCAGGGGTTGGGGCTCCTCTCCATGCTAGGCACTGCTGCTCCGGGCTGCAAAGCCCTTCTCCTCCCTCCTGGGGTGCAGCACACTGTGGGGACCTGCACGTCCCACCCCCGTGTACAGAGCACTTTGACTCCTGCAGTCCCACCAGCCACACCACTCACAGCCCTGCTGATCTCAAGGGCTTCGTGACTGCAAAGAGCCCTCCTGTGTTGCATTTCAGGACCATGCTTGTACCTCAAATAACCTGTGATATGTGATTTTTTTTCTTTTTTTTATGGCTCTTCAATGTCTGGCAATGGGGCTGAGCTCACACTGAAGACTTTCTCTCAATGGCAGCCCAAGTGTGGGTCTCTCTCTCCTTTCCCAGATTTTCCTGCAAGAATAAAATGTTTCTGACATTTTAATGTCTCTGTTGAGGCTGGTAGGAAGTGGTCAGCATATTCTAGCTGACTAGAGGCAGTGAACAGGCAGGCAGAGAGACAGCAGAATAGTTTAAGCCTCTGTGATAAAAGTGTCTTTTGCAAATATTTACAAAGCAATTCTCCCTTAGTCAAGTTTTTTTCTGGATCTTGTATCTTTTTGCCATTAAAAAAATAATAATAATTTGGGCCCTTTATGACAATAAATATGGATTTATTAACGATTTAGACTACAAGCTCCTTGAGGCAGAGCGTGTTTCCTATTCAGGGAGTTTAGGACCAGGAAAAGCCAATAAATCCCTTTGTTTGGCCTCCTGTGTATAATAATTTTGGTCCTGTATTGAGCTTGCAGCTTCTCTAACGGCTAAATCACACCCTCAGCAAGGTATTCAGAGGTGGGAACACCATGAGATGGAGCACCTGTCCTTCCTCCAGCTGGTTGTGGCTTGCTTTAGCCACCCAAACCCTGTGTCCCCTTTCCACTGGGGCTTTAGCTTGGCCCGTTTCTCCCAGGGGTGCCCTTCTCCAGGGCTCCTGCTGCCCTGTGACCTGGGGACAAGATCTGCCCCAAGTGTTAATGACATGGAGCTCATCATCAATGGTGCTGCCTCTGGGTACTGCCCCCAGCCCTTCACCCTCCTCGGGCCACCACAAGTCCAGCCCAGCTGGAAGTATGAGGAGCATCCAGCCGGGATGGGTGCGACCCAGGGAGGTGGGTGTCTGCCTGGCAGCACACCGTGACTCAGGAGCTTGTGCCACCTCGGCTGATACAACGGAGAGACCTAGAGGTGAATCACAGGTGAATTCCTCCTGCAGCAGATTTGCATCATGCCAGAGAGCCGCCGGCTCTGTCCATCCAGTGTGAATTGCTCTTGAACAGACTCTTTCTCTTTGGCCCAGGCTCACCCACCTGCATTTCTGGAGGAAATGATTCACTCAACTCGGGAGGACTAAAGATGTCGTGAGTTTATGCAGGGAGAAAATTAGAAGGGCCAAAGCCCAACTAGAACTTAATCTGGCTACTGCCATAAAAGACAATAAAAAATGTTTCTATAGATACATGAGCAACAAAAGGAGGGCTAAGGAGAATCTCTGTCCTTTACTGGATGCAGGGGGAAACACAGTGACAAAGGATGAGGAAAAGGCTGAGGTACTTAATGCCTCCTTTGCCTCAGTCTTTAATAGTAAGACCAGTTGTTCTCCAGGTACCCAGCCCCCCGAGCTGGAAGACAGGGACGGGGAGCAGAATGAAGCCCCCATAATCCAAGGGGAAATGGTTAGCGACCTGCCACACCACTTACTTAGACACACACAAGTCTATGGGGCCAGATGGGATCCACCCATGGGTACTGGGGGAGCTGGCGCAAGTGCTCAGCAAGCCACTTTCAATCCTTTATCAGCCGTCCTGGCTAACCGGGGAGGTCCCAGTTGACTGGAGGTTAGCAAATGTGACGCCCAACTACAAGAAGGGCCAGAAGGAGGATGTGGGGAACTACAGGCCTGTCAGTCTGCTGCCAGTGCTGGGGAAGGCTATGGAGCAGATCATCCTGAGTGCCATCATGCTGCATGGACAGGACAAGCAGGTGGTCAGGCCCAGTCAGCATGGGTTTATGAAAGGCCAGTCCTGCTTGACTAACCTGACCTCCTTCTATGACAAGGTGACCTGCTTAGTGGATGAGGCCTTATCTGGACTTTAGTAAAGTCTTTGACACCATTTCCGACAGCATTCTCCTGGAGAAACTGGCTGCTCATGGCTTAGACGGGCATACTCTTTGCTGGGTAAAAAACTGGGGGGATGGCTGGGCCCAAAGAGTTGTGGTGGATGGAATTAAATCCAGTTGGCAACTGGTCACAAGTGGTGTTCCCCAGGGCTCAGTATTGGGGTCAGTTCTGTTTAGTATCTTTATCAATGACCTGGATGAGGGGATCGAGTGCACCCTCAGTAAGATTGCAATTACATCAAGTTGTGCAGGAGTGTTGATCTGCTTGTGGGTAGGAAGGCTCTACAGATGGATCTGAACAGGCTGGATCGATGGGCTGAGGTCACTTCCCTTCCCTTGTTGAGGTCACTTCCCTTCCCTTGAACAGGCTGGATCGATGGGCTGAGGTCACTTCCCTTCCCTTGTTGAGGTTCAACAAGGCCAAGTGCTGGGTCCTGCACTTCGGTCACAACAACCCCATGCAGCGCTACAGGCTTAGGGAAGAGTGGCTGGAAAGCTGCCTGGTAGAAAAGGACCTGGGGGTGTTCGTCAACAGCCAGCTGAATATGAGCCAGCAGTGTGCCCAGGTGGCCAAGAAGGCCAATGGCATCCTGGCTTGTATCAGAAACAGTGTGGCCAGCAGGAGTAGGGAAGTGATCGTGCCCCTGTACTCGGCACTGGTGAGGCCGTACCTTGAATAATGTGTTCAGTTTTGGGCCCCTCACTACAAGAGAGACATTGAGGGGCTGGAGCGTGTCCAGAGAAGGGCAGCGAAGCTGGTGAAGGGTCTGGAGCACAAGGCTGATGGGGAGCGGCTGAGGGAGCTGGGGTTGTTTAGCCTGGAGAAAAGGAGGCTCAGGGGAGACCTCATTGCTCTCTACAACTGCCTGAAAGGAGGTTGTAACGAGGTGGGTGTTGGTCTCTTCTCCCAAGCAACAAGTGATAGGACAAGAGGAAATGGCCTCAAGTTGTGCCAGGGGAGGTTTAGACTGGATATTAGGAAAAGTTTCTTCACTGAAAGGGTTGTCAAGCATTGGAACAGGCTGCCCAGGGAAGTGGTGGAGTCACCATCCCTGGAGGTATTTAAAAGATGTGTAGATGTGGTGCTTAGGGACATGGTTTAGTGGTGAACTTGGCAGGGCTAGGTTAACGGCTGGACTTGATGATCTTAAAGGTCTTTTCCAACCTAAACAATTCTATGATTCTATGATTCTGTGATTCTAGTTGGGGTGGCCCCTCACTCAGGAACCTGAGACACCCTGCCCTAGTCTAGACAGGTCCAGCTATAAATACAAGTCAATTTGCCCTGGAATTATCCAAAGACCCCAAGCCTCCTGGCAGCCTGGATGTCCTCTTGTCCCCCCAGCGCTCCCTGGGTTCTCCCAGGCACAGGCAGCTCCATGATGTGCTTCTCCCTCTTCACCGCAGGTGCCAGTCTGCCTTTCTGAAGGTCACCCATGCCTGATCCATCAGGATCTCATCTGCTTTGTGTGTCTATCTGGGCCAGGTCCCTGCTTTCTGGTGTGGGCTCCTGCTCTGACCATATCACCAAAGGGACCAGGGCTGTGAAGACCTGGCCAGAAGGAGAGCAGAGGGGCTGGAAACAGGGTCAGCAACCAGGCAAAGCTCTTGCTCCTGGGGCATCACAAGAATGATGCCCCATTTAATTCCTCACAGGGCTCGGGAGGCTGTGAGCATTGCCAGGCTCTGCCGAAGCAGATTTCTCTCCAGACACGGAGGAAAGGGGTAACCCCTAACACCCCACAGACAGCTCCAGGGCCAGGGTCCCTGTTTGTCTCCACTGCCACCGGGTATGGGATGCAGCCTGCCATCCTGGCCACAGCAAGCGCGGGCCCTGGAGGTGCGATGGCTCTAACAGCCGCAGCCGAGCAGCATGGGGAAAGCCATTCCAGAAGAGCGGTGCCAGGCTGCAGGTCTGCAGTGAGCCCTACCTGGGGGAGCTTCAAGTGGCATATCTGGACGAAGGGAAAGATCACAATGAGCTGCTGCAACGTCTGACACCACAGAGGCCCCAGGCAAAGAGGATGGGATGGGGTGGGATGGGATGGGAAGGGCTCTGCCTGGACACAGGAACTAGCCAAGGGGTTCTGGTTGTGCCTGGGTTACACAGCCTGGAGATAAGCCCCCTCTGGTATGCTGGCTCTGCTGAACCCTCACACCATGCATGCCCCATGAGCTGTCCCCAGCTTGGTGCCTCCAGAGCCCCAAGCACATTCTTCAGGATTAAATCATCCGGGGGGGGGAGGGGGGGAAGGTTCCCAGGGCAGTGAGGGAGGAGAGAAGGGGAGAGGAGAGGAGAGGAGAGGAGAGGAGAGGAGAGGAGAGGAGAGGAGAGGAGAGGAGAGGAGAGGAGAGGAGAGGAGAGGAGAGGAGAGGAGAGGAGAGGAGAGGAGAGGAGAGGAGAGGAGAGAGAAGGGAAGGGAAGGGAAGGGAAGGGAAGGGAAGGGAAGGGAAGGGAAGGGAAGGGAAGGGAAGGGAAGGGAAGGGAAGGGAAGGGAAGGGAAGGGAAGGGAAGGGAAGATGACTGCTCTGGGAGCAGAGGAGCCAAACTGTTTTAGGTATTCTGCATGGCCCCGGTTGGGTTATTTATAAGGTCTGAGGTCAGGATCTCTGGATCGAACATAGTCATTTCTCCTGCATGTGCTAACGGATCCAGGCCTCCAGGGCCCTGAGATCAACTTCCAAATACAGCCTGGTCCCCGGAGGCACGGAGCCACCCCGCCAGCCCAGGCTCACAACCTCCTGCTCGCTGGGACTCATACACAAAGGGGCCTTAGAGACAGCGCTGGCTTAGACCAGCTCACAGGGCAGCGGGACAGGAGCCAGGACCTTGGCCCCAGCTGCCCTGTTCTCAGCAGTGGCATGATCCTGCCTTCAGGGGTGGAAATCCCATTCCCCAAATTATTTTTTCGATGGTTCCCTTCCCAGAGGAGGGGAAAGGAGATCCACCATGCCTTCGACCCAGTTGGGACTTGGCCATTTGGCAAGGAGCAGCTATCCATCACCTCCCCTGCAGGAAGGACTCTCGCTGCCCTCCTCCAGGCCAGGCTGCTGCAATCCCAGCTTGAAGGCATCAGAGCTGGGATCTGAACCAGTCTCCCCCAGCACCACCACAGCTCCAGGCAGATCCCCTCAGCAAAGCCCGAATACACCGGGCAGCGAGACTCCCTGCTCCCACTCACCTTGCCATTGGCTCTGCCCGGGAAAAGGCAGGTGTGGGGTGAGACGAAGCAGAACACAAACATTGTGTTAATGCCGGCTGGTGCTAATCAAAAGCTGATGTTGCACAGGCCAGCCAACAAACATTGCTGGGGATCTGTGGGAAAAATGGGATCACATGGCAATTCACACTCCAGCTGCCACCTTATCTCCTGGAAATGTTATCTCATGCAAACTAGAGCTGGAGCTATTTTATTTTCAGCTGAGTAAAAATGTGTCAGTTTTATATTTATATATTAGGCCACAATCCCATGGGAAATTAATTTGCCCAACAGCAGAAATTCTGTCATCGCACGCATCAGTCAGTCTGGGAATGGGGATCTCCAGACCAGAGCCCTGAAATCAGGGGAATGGCTTAAAATAATAACCACAGGAGGATGCGGGAGACTGAGCAAATTATGAGAGCTCCTTCCCAACTGCAAATGTATTTAGGGGGCATTTCATGGTTGATACATAAATACAGAGCCAGAGGCTCGGCACGACTCCCATCTCAGTGGGTTTCCCCATGGGGAGGAAGGGGCTCAGCCCACGCACGCTGCAGGATGGGGAGGGACCGCTCTGGCCAAGGCGGCCCCCACACTGCCCCGTTCCAGTGGCAGAAAACAGGCAGAGCACTGTGGTCTGGATCCTGGACATCGCTGCATCCCCACCACTTGTGGCACAGCAGCTCTGGGTGCCAGGGAGTGCCCTGGGGAGACCCCCAGCTATGCATCCCTGGGTGCTGGGTGGTCCCAGGGGTGCAAGGCAGAAGCAGAGCCAAGCCCTCGCTTCTGCTGGGTGCTCTGGTGGGCGCCCTGCCTGGCAGCCAGTCGCTGGGGCTGGGATGAACCTGGCCCTAAAACTTCCCTCCCCCTGCAGATGTCGTGCAGCACTGGGTGCAGAGCCTCCCCCAGCCCACCAGCACCGCCTTGGACCTCCAGCATCACGCCCACCCCAGGCTGGGGGCTGGAAAGCGGTCCAGGGGCTGCTGGGACCGTGCCCCTCTGAACTGGGGCTATGCTGGCTTGGCAGGCACGCGTCTGCTGATCTCCAGCTGCTCTCCCTGCACCCAGCAGGTCCCCACGGGGTGACACACGCGTGCAGGGAGCCCGTCCAAGCCGGGGGGTGTCGAGCCCTGGCCACAGAGCTGCCTCGTTGGACTTTGGCAGCCTGGACAGACGGTCTGACGGCTGCCAAGTCACGTGGAGGCATTTGCTGCCTAGATGGGTATGTTTGTATGGAGGGAGCAGTGGGGCACGGAGGCCCTAGGGTGGCTGAGGAAATAGCCTAGGGGATGAAGAGGACATTTTAAGTGGATTCTCCCTGTTTTTTCCTTTGAGATGAAGGGAAGGGAAGGGAAGGGAAGGGAAGGGAAGGGAAGGGAAGGGAAGGGAAGGGAAGGGAAGGGAAGGGAAGGGAAGGGAAGGGAAGGGAAGGGAAGGGAAGGGAAAGGAAGGGAAGGGAAGGGAAGGGAAGGGAAGGGAAGGGAAGGGAAGGGAAGGGAAGGGAAGGGAAGGGAAGGGAAGGGAAGGGAAGGGAAGGGAAGGGAAGGGAAGGGAAAGGAAGGGAAGGGAAGGGAAGGGAAGGGAAGGGAAGGGAAGGGAAGGGAAGGGAAGGGAAGGGAAGGGAAGGGAAGGGAAGGGAAGGGAAGGGAAGGGAAGGGAAGGGAAGGGAAGGGAAGGGAAGGGAAGGGAAGGGAAGGGAAGGGAAGGGAAGGGAAGGGAAGGGAAGGGAAGGGAAGGGCGGATATGGGCTTAGGTCTCAGCAGTGGGTTCCCCAAGCAGGGCTGGGAAGGGAGCCCTGTTACAGGGCTGCTGTCTGCCGTGGCGCTGAGCCAGTGGTGAAGGACAACATGGAGCATCCTGGGCACGAGGAGCTGCTTCAGCCGGGAGCAGATAGGGCTCAGGTTGCAACTCAGAAAGTGCCTGTGCAGTGGCGGGCTGGGTCCTGGCAGTGCTGTGCCCCTGTGCCAGGGGGATCACACCTGCTTTGTCATGATGGGCAAGGCTGGGACCTCGGCAGAAGAAGGGAGCTCAGCAGGAGGAGGTGGTGGTCCGGCAGGGTAACGGGCAGGGCTGGATGGTGATGGGACGCAGCAGCATCACAGCTATGTGAGGTGCCCAGGAACATCCAGGGAAGGGACTGTGGCCCCAGAGAGGTGGGGAGCTGCAAAACCAAAGGTGTGCTGGCACATCCATGGACTGGAAAAGACGGGGGTGCCACTAGGTGTTGACAGGGTTACAGCCCACTGAGACTCCTTGTCACAACTAGCTGACACCCCAGAAAGGTTGGTTTTCTTTTTTTGGGACACAGCCTCCAAAGTCCACTGGGCAGCAGAGCTCCCTGGGACAGCCTGGAGAGCATTTGTCCCCCAGGCAGTGCCCATTGCAGAGGGTCAGAGCTAAGGTTATTGGTACCCCCAGTGGCCCAGGTAGCAATCCAGTGGCTCGACCCTGCCTGGCCCTCAACTCATGCAGCCAGCACCAGTGCTGTGTCAAAAATGAGAAAGCACAGTAGCCAGCATCTCCCCAGATCCACGTCCCCGTGCCACAGCTTCCCCAGCAAAGCCCCTGCCACCAAGCCAGGCCTGCTTTCCCTAAGCTAAGCCCCATTTTTTTATTCAACAAGCCACCTGAAAGCTCAAGACCTCCCTTCCTCAGCAGCCATGCAACCCCAGGTGCCTCAGTCACTCTCTCCATCCTGCTCTTCCCTTTTTACCCATCCTGAAGCCCAAAATGCCCTCCGAAGTGAGGGTGACTCATCCCACTCTTCACTGGGGGCTCCTACCCAGAGTCCAGCTGGGTCTGGGAGCCCACTGGGATCAGCTGGTGGAGGGGGATGGAGACCCCCTTCCCTTTGGGGGCAGCTCTCCCGCAGCACCATCGCTGCTTTTCTGTGCTTCCCAGCTCTGCAAATAAATTGCGCTTCTTTCTTCAAATCCACAGGCTTCCTTTAAGCCTCAAAATGTTGCTGGGAGCTTTTATCCTTCCATCTCTGCTCCAGCTGTGCAGAGTGCACGGCCTGGGCTCGGGTGCTATTATCTAGCCAGTTAATAATGCAGCCGAATCCCCCTAGGTTTAATGAATAAATCCAGCCTGTTTTCTCATGGAGACACTCCCACCATTGAAAGCGCCCGGGCTGAGTTGGCGGCAGCCTGATTTATAGCCAAAAACACCAAGGCCACGCCAGCCTCTTCTTGTCCCTCTTTTTTTTTTTAAGAGCAAAACCAGGGGCTGAAGGGGGATTCACACAGGGGGAGGCTGAGACGGGCAGATGCTCCTGCAAATAACGGGGCTTTGTGGGACCCAGAAGTTCAAGTTTCACATGGTAAATAGAGACTGGCAGAAGCGTGAGGCCGGAGCAGAGCTGGGAAGCACACTCCTGAGTAGCTCCAGCGCTGACGTAAGAGCAGCCCCGGAGCTGGCTTGCTCACCACATACCTAATTTTCCCATATAAGGCCAAGGAGAGCAATAACTCTCCTGGCAAGCAGATCAATAAAAACAGATGGTGGGCTCACAATTAGAGATTAAGCACATACCAATCCAGAACAAACAGGCCATAAATCATACGTGAAGGAGGGTATTTATAGCTTAGATCACATTCCTTAATTAATTCAAAATGGCCCAGAAAAGAAAATAATACAAAACTGCTCTTTTCTGCTTTGTTCCTGCCTTGGTTTTGCAAAGCTGCATTCTTTTCTCAGGGGGTGCAGGGGACGGGGCAGCCACAAGAAAGATGCCTGCGGGACGATCCGGCCTGGGCTGCTGGGGGAGGAAAGTGAAGGCTGCGGGTCTAGGAAAGAGCTGTGGAGCAGGCAGTGAAGTAGGGCGAGTGCCTGGGGCTTGACGGCATGCAGGGAGAGGGCTGGAGTATGGCCGAGCACTGGATTCATCTGCACACCCCTGGGTTCATGGTACGCCTTCCCTCATGAGCACATCACCACTGCCGTGTCCCCGGGGTGGGCTGGTGGGACAGGACAATGGACCCGTGGGATGAAGATGCAGGGGCTTCCTGCATGCAGCAGCTCTGGGGGCATTTCCATGGTGGGGGATGCCCCCAGGCCACAAGTCGGGATCTCCTGAAGGACAACACAATAGACCATCCATTAGCACAAGTCCTGCTAACAGGGCATTTGACCTTTACAGCAATGTCCAAGCACGTTTTTCATGCAGACATTACTGCACTAAATTAACTTGCTCTATAAAATGATAACAAGCTCCTCGCTCTTGCGGGGACTGCCAAGCTGGAGGCAAATGCAATATGACAGAGAGAAAACACCAGCCAAAACTGATTAGCTCTGCAAATATACCTGGGCCTGAACCGTGGATGAAGGGTCCCAGGCTTTCTAAAGCACCTCTGTGACTCAAGTCCAGACCTCTAGGATAATTGGGAATTATTAATTTTAATGGGAACGAGGTACCTAAGGCCCCTGGGCAGTCAGGACTTCAGGAAGCCCCATCCGACTGCAAATCTTGCTCTGAACTCCCAAAATTATGTCAGGAGGATGGAGAGGTTTCCTCTTTGTGAATACAAAGGACTTCACCTGACTGTGGGAAGAACCGTGTGGAGCAGAGGATGGTATGGGGACAGCAGGCTGAGTGCTGCATGGCTGCCCTGTGCCCAGAGAGGGATGTCTCCCCTCCCTGCCTTCTCCTCCTCGTCATCCCCTCTGCCCCCCACCCTCTCTCCCAACGCATCCCTATTGTTCCAGCCCTTCTGCTCATCATATCCCACCAGCTGACTCCACAGCAAACTCTCTACATCTTTGCTGGCAGGGTTAGTCTTCTGCCAGGTTTGTAATTTGAATTGGCCTGCAGAGGGATCTGGTGGGTCCCTGAGCTGACCCATACTGCCTTCAGCCACATCCTGAAGCCCCACCAAGTGGCAGAAGACCCCAGGACACCCGGCAGCAGGAGCTAAGCCCCATCCCCACCACTTGCTCCCAGCCCAGGGGGAGCAGGGCTGTCGGCACCCTGAGGACACAGTACAGAGGGAGCAACTCTCACTCTGTCCCAGGCAGGAGAGCAGAGGGCCAAGCCAGGGCAGCCATAAATATAAACCAAGCCCTTTGAAGCTTGTCCTTCCATCCCTGCTCTCTGGAGCATTGTCAAACAAGCAGAGCATGAAAGAGATTGCTTATCTGATGGACCTGGAGACCATCCAGGACAAGGAGCGAAGAAAGGATTCAAAGCATGGCAGAGCAGAGGGCACCTGACCATCTGCCCGCTGCCCCAGTATCACCAGCACGTCCCTCTCTCAGCAGCCCCTGTGCCTTGTAAATTGGGAAACTGGGAAAAGGGTCTGTAGTGGCCGGAGCTGAAAACGGTCACTTGTTGACCAGAGGTAATTTGGGAAGAGAGGCCGAGCAGTGGTACAGAGTGGGAATCCACATTTGTTCATGTGAAGCAACCCCATTAGCACTGCCCAACCTGGGGACATCACAAGTGATCGACCTCAGAGGACAAACAGGCCTCTCTCCAGCACAGCTCGTTGTGCAGAGCAGATCTGAATATCTCAGCCCCATTTAAAGCCCCCTGCTGGACAGGGCTATTTTAAAATCTCATTTGCACCCTCTTCCCATGTTTCCCCACGTGCGAGGGCTACTGGTGGGGCACCATGCCTGTCCCCTGACGTGAACGATGACTTTGCAGATTGCCCCAGCACCATGCGATTTGTTGTCTTGCCGCAGCTCTGCATTTTGTGGGTTTGTCGGGGGGGTTGCGGACTCAAAGACATGAGAAGCAATCCCAGCCATGACACACTTCTCATGATAGCAATCGTGCAGACATTCACTGACAAGCAAGTCTAATCAGCATGCGAAATAGCTTGTTAGCTGCCCTCTATCATAACCAATCTGTTGACAACCTAGGCTTGCGTAATAAATCAGGACTTCAGATCATGAGGCTATAATAGCCCTCTGCAAACTGCTGCTGTGATGTTTATGGCAGCCCAGCTACTGTGCGGTGACATTCCAGACCTGCAGGAGTGGCGGGGTCAAGGCGGGCTGTGCATGTGCCATCGGGTGCCATCGAGGTGACTTCTCGGAGACAATGTTTCAGCTCTGCACTGTGCCTCAAAGGCACTCCTTTGAGGAAGAGACTCCACTTCAGAGCAGGTAGAGGATCCCCAAAGGAGTGCTGGGGGCTATTTCATGGGCAGCCAAGATGCAAGGGCCAGGATCTTTTCCAGGAACCGTTTAGTTTACCAGCAGGGCTGTAACCCATGCACCACCTACTCCATGTGCTGGTATCACTTGCTGGGCCTTTCTTCCAGCAGAGATGAGGCCCGTAATTGCCACCATTGTCCTGATGCAGACACCATTTGCTGCTTGCAGGACAGTCGATCCCTGACTGTCTCCAGCTCCCCCATCAGCTAGCCACCATTGCGCCCATCTCTCTCTCTCACACACACATAACTGCTCCAACAATTACCTTGGCATATGAAATGCACCAAAAGATGCCTCTGTGTTTTTGTTGGATCAAGGTGGAAGCAAATTTCCCCTCGAGACAACTCTTTGGGGGAAATGGTTTAACTTCTTTTTTTTGGCTCTTACCAAACCTTTTACATTTTTGCCCCAACACCTTTTCATGCCCTGAACCATATTTTCATCATTTCCATTCTTCTATTCAAAGCAAAAGGTACACTGAAATCTTTTATGCAAAACATTCACAAATGTTTAAACTATCAGAGGAGAGTCAAAGATACAAAGTTCTTGTAGCCTTGAAGCAAAAGCCATCCCTCGTTGTACCCGTTGTACTTGGTGCTGTGCTCTGCCCCAAAGAGCCTCTGTCAGAGGAAATAAGGAAGACCATGGTGCATTTTGTAACAGGAAAGCGATGCCATGGAAGGTGTCCACGGTTTCCTAGGGTGTCACACTCTGCTGAGACCCGGCAGAAGCACCCTGGATGCAGCTGGATGGCAGGCAGGATGGACTGACGGGTGGACTACGCCCGCCTAGGTCTTTGCAAGCCTGCTGCCATCCCAGCCCCATCCCTACTGTCTGTGGAGGTGGCTAACTGCAGTGTGAGGAGCTGTCGGCAATCCCCTCCAGGCAATATTTAGCAATCCCCGGTACTGGGGATGCAGACGAGGTGTGAAGTATTGCAGTTGCGTCTGCTCCCACACCTCTGAAGCGATCTGGGCCCTGGTGATGCCTCAGCTCTGGACCTGCTCCCTGCAAGCAGGTGAACATCTCTGTTTTCAGCCTCCTCCACCTCCACAGAAGTCCCCTGTGCTGGCTTTCACCCAGACAAACTGCTGATGGAAATGCCACCCATCCCATCTTCATTAGTCACAGACTTTCTCCACTGTTTTGGGCACCTGCTGTTCATAGGCTCAGCCGAACTTCCCCTGGGGATTTCTGGCAAGGAGAGGATGTCCTCTGGTCTGACAGCAGCTGTAGAGGGCTCGTGCTGGGTCGGGTCCAGACTGTGGCAGAGGAACCACCTCCCCGCAGGGCAGTTGCATTGGTGTGAACTGTGCTGCAAAGCCCATCTCCCTCCCAGCGCAGGCTAGCACAGAGTTATTTACAGGCTGTGTTAATACGATGGACACCATGCCAGCCAACGCACAGGGATTAAACCAAAGCCCTTCCAATGAACAGTGCAAACTGTTGCGGAGGGAGGAGGGACCCAGCCCTCCCCGCTGGGCTGCCATGGCCCCGAGCTGCCCATGGAGCTGGACACACTCTGCGGCACATTGTGCCGCCCCATGCTTGTGTGTCAGCTCCAAGCAGACAGACAGGTATATCAAATATGTCCCAATCAACAGGAATTGTAAGCTTGTCCATGTTCAGCACACTTGCTGTTGGTGGCTGTCCACTTGCTCCTGGGGAGCAGCAGCTCCTATCTGGCTGCTTTCATCTGGTATTAAATCACTTCAGGAATCCTCCTCTAGCAGTTAGTCAGCCTCCCCCTCCCTCCTGGAAAAAAAAGCTGTTTTGTCAGTAAATGCGATAAAAATCTCCCCTTCATCTAGATTCAAGGAGAAGCTAATAAAAATATTTACACAATCTTCATGATACTGCACTCTCCAGGGTTTTTGTGGTGTCCTGATTGCAGCAGGTCCCCCTCGAGCATTGCCCCAGCCCAGAGGAGGAAATCCCAGGCTGGCCGCTGCAGCCCTGGTGCCCACAGGCATCTCACAGTGCCCTTGTGGCTCCTTTCCTGGGCTGGCTGTCCCCTTCCCACCCTGCACTACCGGCTGCAAGGAGCTGCGTCTGTCAAGCAGCCGAAAGCCTTGCACATCCACAGGAGCAGGGCTAGGGAATGTGTTCACTCGCTCATCTGGCTGGGCTGGAGCAATTAAAAGAAAAGCACGTTAAAACCTGCAGTTCTGCACAGCACCAGACAGGAGACAGCGTCTCAGATGAACCCTGGCTATGGTCTGTCCAGCCGAGTGTGGGCAGCTTGGGGCTGAGCTGCCCATGCATCTGCAGATCTGCTTTTGCACATCCTGAAGCCTGAGGCTCCCTTGCCCTGCTGAGCCCCTGCCCATCTTGCTCAGGGTGTGTGGATACCCAGCAGCTGGCACCCATCTGGGTGGATGTTGAAATTTTGCACTGCAGCGTCCCTTGGGCAGGCGCATGGGCGTTTCTTCCACCTTTGTTCACGCTGCAAGATCAGAGTGATGAAAAGAGCCACATCTCGGCCAGAGATGCTGACAGGCAGTGTTCCCCATGTCCCTGCTTATGGGCACCACTCACATAACTGAACCACAGTCATATCAACCCTGGACTATCATGTAGGGGACTTGCTTGTCCCCCTCTGGGCCACCAGCCCTCCTGTGGTCCAGCAACTCTCTGTCCATCCTGCCTCATCCCACCATACCCAATGGCTGTCTGTCGATCCCACCTTGTCCTGCCCAAACATTCAGCTACTCCCACTGGTTGTGTTTGTTGCCAAAGACCTTCCTGGATGAAATGCCTGATCTGGTGGTCCCTTCCTCTCAGATTTGCAGAAGGGCTTGGTAATTTTCTGGATCATCCATCTAGAGAAGCAAACATGGGCTGCCTCCTGCAACACCCTCCAGATGGACATCATTGTCCCCAGGTAGATATCACCAGAGGTGTTTTCATGAAGCAGTGGCAAATCCTGACTGAGATCAGACCGAGACCTTGGTTTGCTTTTGTTGACGGCACACGCCTCCATGCCCCCCACGGCATCAGGTTCTGACAACATTCGTCAGCAGACGGGAGCTGCCTTCACCGGTACCAGTGTGTGATTTCACCATGTGGGCTGCAGCCTGGCTCCTCATTTTGCATCCGTTTACGAAGCTGCGGTAATGAAGATTAGATGCTATGTTTCTATTTCCACCTTTCACTGCAATTTGCTTAAATGTATTAGCACTGACGTGTCACCCAGCCTCTGCTTGGCCAGGTGAGCCACATCCACCAGCAATGTATGTAATTTGCATCCTTAGTAGCTGTGGTGGATCCAGGAAGGCCTTTTTAGACATCTGAGAATAAAGATCTAGAACAAGGTCATATTTTGGTTTGGGTTTTTTTTTTTTTTTTTTCAGGCAGTATAAAGAAAACTGTGCTACTTTGCTCGTGGAGATAAGCTTTTCCTGCTCCATTGTTACAGGCTATTTTCCTTGATGCACTCTATTTTTGGCACATGCAATAAGCCCTAACATCCTTCCCTATCTCTGTGTTCACTGGAGTCCAGTTTAAAATATTTCTGGCCTTTATCTTAGATTTTCCAGTGCTGAAGCAACACTATATATCCTTCAGACCTTATTTTTGTCTTATGAATCACCAACCTTTAAACAAGACCCTACTGGGTATAAAGAGCCCCTGCTAAACAACAAACAGTGCCGGGGTAATAACGTAGCAACTCCCTGCAGTCTCCTCTCCAGCAGTAGCTCTGGCACACAGTTTGCATCCTGCTGGAGTCTAGACGAGCGTTTTTGATCCAGCAGAGAAGTATTAGTTCAAGCTCTGGACTTTGCTCCCACACACTTTTATCAAATGCTCTTGAAGTACATTTGAAACCACTAAATCTTCTCCTATTAACAGCCCATTTGCAGATGGAAAAGGTATTTCTGCAGTCTTGTGGGGGCAGTTTGTCAAGCAGGTTTCACTAATTTTGGCTTCCTGTAAATAAAGACATGAAATATTCGTTCTGGTTTCTCCTTCTCTGGGGGTTTTGGTGCTCCAGCACCAAGTTGGTCTCCGGGTTCAACCATGTTGTTGCAAAGATGGGTATTGGTGTCCTCCTGGGGTCTCACTGACTGATGGCTCCTGGAGGCATTTGGCCCCCTTGCAGAAGAACAAAAGGGTATGAGCTGGCCATGGAGAAATTCCCTCTGGAAAGTTAAAGGGGGTCCCAGCTACCAGGACAGAGAGGGTCTGTCACGCACAGTAGGTCTTCATGGCCCAGGAGGTGCCTCCCAGTCTTGTATTCCTTTGCAGTTTTAAGCTTGTCTTGTATGAGCTGGGGAATGAGACACGCTTAATGCACTTTGTGGGCAGGCTGAACTTCACGCCTGTTGCATGTCTGTATGATTCAAGCTGTTACACTGGGGACGTGGTTCCCAACACCACTCACACTCAAAGGTTTGTTGTATTCCTCTGTCATTGGAGGGGGCTGCTGCCATACCCTCATCCTTATCTTTCACAGCTTGTTGCAATAACTTCTCACTCAGGCATATTATTTCCATTATAGACAATTTATTCTGTTGTCTTTGTTTTTTTGACTGAGCCTTAGTCCAGCAGCTCTGGCTGTTAAAGAGTGGCTCAGACCCATAAATCATGTTCCTCTACTCTTTCCAACTCAAAACATCACCTGTATAAAACGCAATGCCCAAAACACCATTATAAATGGCTTTATTTTTCTGTGCTACCCCCCAGTGCTGCCTACCACCCAAATGGCAGTGAGGTCAGTGTATCCTAAAGGAGAGCTCATTGCATATGAGATTGCTCCTGTTTTTCCAAGCCTACCTGCCAGAGCCCTGCTAATGCACATAACGTAAAAACATTTGGCATGGGTCACCTCCCCCAGAATTTTTCCCCTCGAAAGCAGTGGAAATATTCCTCCTACATATGTAGTACGTTGGGTCTGGGTGTGAGTGGAGAGTTGTGTCAGCTGCTTTCCCACGGAGATCACTGCACACATCCACCCTTCGCGTGGGCATCCAGAGCAATGTGCCGCCTGGCTCTTCTCTTAGCCCTTCCTATGTGGATGGACTGGGGCACCACTGGGCTCTTCTACCTTTTTGCACGGAGCTGGGTGTTTCTCTGGTCGGGGGAAGACCTCTTCAAAATCCTCTACAGCTCTAGCCCTCCAGCTAGCAAATGTGCTGCTATGAAATCTTTGCTCCTAGCACTTTCTGCCTGCTTACAGGTACTGTTCACTCTTACAATACTCTCAACTGTATATTTTTCAGTTTGTACCTTTATGCTCAGATTGCTCAACTCCTCAGTGGGGATGAGTATGGGATGGCAAGTCTAATGTCTCCCTCATGCCTACATGTGTGCCTTTTAGTTCACTGCTAATATCTGCTCCTGAAGCCACCCCAGCTGCTGCTTTAGGATCTAACTTACCAAAAATAAATGTCCTGATTGCTTACAGCATGCTGATCTGCTTGTCCTCTTCACCACTGACAATGTTCCTGTGAAGGATTTCCTGAGCTAGAGGAGCTGCTGCCTGTGCTGACACAGCCCTGAAAAGCAACAGAGTCCAGAGTAACTCCTAGCCATTCCTACTGGCTTCATTTGTGGTGTCCCAGGCAGCCCAAATTCAGAGATGGCAGAACTTTCCTTGAGTCACCTCCCCTGTAGTCTTTGGGTTTGCAGTCACCCCCAGGCAGGCTCCCCATCCATCCAGAGGGTTTGGTGTGGACCAGGTATATGTGCTTGCCCAAGGCCAGCTCTGGGGCTCTGGGGTTTTTACCCCTGGTCTCTGTTGCAGTTTGGTTTTGTGCTGGGGACTTGGTTTGCCTCCTTGCCAAACTGCATGACTGGCTCTCAGCCCCAGTCTGGTCTTCACCTCTTGCATCTTCTGCTTTAAAAGCATCTCCCCCTGGTCTCATTTGCCAGCTGAGTGCAGGATACCAGAGACTTCTCCAGCAGCTTTGTAAGTCAGCCTTTCACTGAGTTACACAAAAGCCATTAAGCGTGTCAAGTACTGAAATCAGGCTGCCTCCACCTCTCCCTTCCCATTGGTCTCCATAACCTGCGTACACAGAGGGAAGCGGTGTTTAAACCCTCTCTCCACACTCATGGAGTTTCTCCTCCAGAGCTTTAACTGCTCCACTCTTCCACTCCATATATATTTTCTTAGCTCATTTTCATCTGATTCCATGGGAGGCTCAGCAGCTTCAGAGCCCAGGGCTGTGGCAGAGACCTGCTTTGGTCTGATGGCTCTGCTCTGATGCATTAGTGTGATATAGAGAGCCTCTCCAACAGCCCTGAGCACCATTTCTCCCCCATGCAGTCCCACCTGAGGAAGGAGGCAGCGTGTGTGGGCACCTCTCCACCACAACCACAGCAGGAGCAGCCTGGTAGTGCCCCGGGGCTCAGGTGTGCTGGCCTGGGACAGGGTGAGACCTGAGCCCTGTTGGGAGCTGCACCCCATCAGCCCTTGCCTGGTCACCAATGCAGACGTCCCTACAGCATAACATCAGGGCCAAGCTGGCTCATCCAAAAACTCCTGCATACCCCACAACACTGTGGTCTGTCCCGTCCACTCACCTGGCTCAGACCCAACACCTCTGTGTCCCATGGCCACCACCGCAGAGCAGAGGATATCAGTGGCCCAGCCAGACCCTGCTCTGCACATCTGAGGAGCACGGCAGATTGGCTGGACCTTCCCCAGCAGTATCTCTGCCCCTTGGCAGCATCACAGTCACCAGCGGGGCTGCCCCCGTGAGCAGTCTTTGCTTCCAGAAACGCCCCATGCTGGGATCTGGCTGGGACTCAGCACAGATTCCCAGACTGAACCCTTCCCGCCTGGCGATGAAATCACCCATCAAAAGGCGCGCAGCGGTGCTCCCACTGTCAGAGAGACATCTGCCGTGGGCTGGAGGGGAAGGAGCTGGGAAAATAAACACGTCTTCCTGCATGTGTCCCTGCTGCTGGGAGGATGCAGTCACTGAAACCAAACCTGTCCTCACTGCCCCAGCTATGAGTGGGGCCAGCTTGACTCCTGGGCCATCAAATAAGCATGTGTCCCTGGTCAGCAGGTACCAAATTCACCTCCCAGGCAGGGAATTTGAGGGCCACAGGCAGAACCCTCTTTGCCTAATTTTGAACATACCTGAAACAAGAGGTTGTCAAAGGATGGGGAGGGGCAAGACAAGGAGGGAGAGAGGAATTCCTGGGAAATCACGGGTGAGGATGGCTGGAAAATCACAGACCACAGGATGATGACTGGGAGAAAGAGAGGAGAATGAGGGCAAAGGACATATAAGATTTGGTCCACCACTACATGGACATCCCCTCCTGGCAAGGTCCAGAGCAAGGTAACGCCTGCCTTGGCACTGCTCCCAGCAGCACAGTGACCCCTCACATGGCCCCCGAGCACCACTGGGGTCACTGCACCCTTGAGCCACTGTCACAGCAGCATCAGAGGGACGCTGGGTTTGACCAGCAAAGGCTCAGCCCCAGTGTCCATCTCCAGGGCTGACCTGGCCAGGATGCTCTCTGCCAGGATGTTGGAGAGGTGAGAGCAGGCTGACAGCAGAGGGACAAAGACAGCACTGGGCAAACCCCAGAAATAAAGAGAAAAACAATTCCAGGAACCCACCTTCCCCACCAAAATTGCATTGCTAATCTCATCCTGGCATAGCCTTCAGACCCTGGCTTTGCCCAAAGGCCACCCAGCTCCTAGCGCCCAGGAAGGCCCATCACGTCCCATGATGTCTCTTTGTTCAAGGAAGAGTTTCAGCTCCTGGAAGACACGAGTCAGCTCCTTCTTAATGTATTATGACTTAACAAGCTTGGACAAAGCAGCTTCAAGTTTCCCCCGGGGGGATTCAGTGAAAGCTGTGATTTATCATGTTCTGCATGTAGCACTTCCCCAGTCCTGACTCCCATCCTGTGTTGAGTGCTGGCCCCGAACGATGCTAAAAATGCTCCTCTCCCCCATGGTCACTGACCTGAGCGTGACTCACTGAGCAGGGGGAGGACCATAGCATTTTGCAGGGATTTTATCCCTTCAACCAAGAACACCAAAGCTCTGTGCAAATATTCATCACCCCTCCAAGGCACAGAAACGGAAACACTGCTGCCATTTTAGAGAAGGAGAAAATGAGTCACGGGACCATGAAGTGACTTGTCCATGCTCATACTGGAATGGGTCCAGCCAGCCCGGCGATATGGGAATTACGGGGGGCCCTCACTTCTGAGGTAGGAGATGAAATTTGAGGATTTTGCCACAATTCCCAAAGGCTTTCCAGTAACAGGGTAGTTCTAATGAGGCAGACAGCAATAATCCAATTGGGTTTTCAAACCAGAGAGATATCTGAAATCCCTGCCATCGCTTCTAGATATTTTTCTTGCTGATCCTGTACTTGTTTCAGAGCTCCCAGGATGCACCTGCAATGCACAGTGAAATGAACTAATTACTAACCTGGAACTGGTTATGTTTAGGATCATGAATTTATGCTGCAGGGTCCTTTCAAGTTAACTATAAGAGCCTTGATTAATCCTTTATTTATGGAGAGCCAGCCTGGGTGGAAACAATTGGAGGGGAGGAGGAGTCAGGACGCTTGGGTTCGGTTCCTCACTCTTTAGCTCTGTCACTGACCCTAGACATGACTTGGCAGAAGAAGGCAGGCCTGGTGAAGATATCAAATGAGATTTAGGAGATCTGTATCCAGCTCCTGGCTTTGTCGCAGATTCCCGAGGTGACTTCAAGACGCCTGCTTAATCCTAAACCTGCACAGCAGCATTTCCAGGATCGGGATGATCTCTCTTATCAGGGGTGAGGCTAATGCTCTGCCTTCCTGGCATTAGAGCGAGTACATTTTGGCCATGCCAGCACAGAGAACCCATGGCTGTCTAAGGAGCCCTGCTGCCAAGTCCTCACATCCAGCGCAGATGCCCTTTGGTTGAGCATCCTGTGTCCAGCCATGGGAAGCAGAGCAGTGTTGAGCCCCTGGAGGTCTTCCAGGGCTACCACACGTAGGGGACAATGTGGATATATGGCCACCTGGACTGGAACATTCCCAGTGCCCAAGCAGTGGTTGTTACTGGTGAGAAGGTCTTGGTCCTCTCTGGCTGCACAATCACAGATCTGTGTGTGCATGGGAGCTTCCCCAGTCCCAGGCTGTGTCAGACCTACAACGTACAAGTAGATCAGCCAGCAGGCTCATCCCACATTAAAGCTGCTGCAAGTAAAACCAGAAAATACAGTTGTCTTGCCAGCAACCAGCAAGGCAACGACCAAACCAGCCAAACTGGATAGAAACCGGTCAAGTAGCACCGCTCACCCCGGTTAGGCTGGGCTGGGAGCGAGGCAACAGGCAAGTTTAGGAAACACTCGTCAAGCTCCTTCTAGATACCTCCGTTTGCATGCCCAAAAGTCACTTTTGAAGGCGTTGGCTACAGGCAAGAAGGACAGTGTGTGACCCCTTGGTACCGGCCCCAGCAGAACTGGCTGCAGCTCCTGGAGACATGGAAAGTCGAGGTTTCTCCATCTGAGAACTGCCATTGCTTGAGGTGGTGGTTACTCTGGGGGCTCCAAGGTGATGGAAGAGTGAGTTTGGCTTGTAGGGCTGCAGGATGAGGAACAGTAGGAATACCCTACATGCTGGACAAGGACTGACGGACACATACAGACCCTGTCTTACAGGAGTGTTGGTGTAGATGGCATTACCCAGGGCCTGCTCAAGCACCACTTGGCTAGAAGACCTCTTCCCGTTTTGGTGGATGATGACTTGGCTTCAGTTATTTGCTCCTTCAAGCTCCTCTGAGCTGACTTCTGCAATAGCATTGATGCCACTCGACCCATTCAGCCTGTATCAGAGGCGGCTCAGGGGTCTGGAGAACTCAGAGATCCCCCTAAAAATGGAGAGGATCTGCTGTTCACCACCTCCTCCATTCCAAAAACTAAGGGTCATCAGACAGAGCTAGGAGAAGCCAAACATAGGCTAAATGAAGGTGTGGTTCATCCCGTGAAGGCTGGTGGATCAGGGGAACTCCTTGTTAAAGATGTGACTGCAGAAGGTTTTCATGGATTCAAGGAGACACTGAACAAGTGCTTGAAAAAGAGATCTGTTGAGATTTGCTAAACCAACAAGCCACACCAGGCTCATAAAATCTTGCATGCCAAAAGAAGTTGGAGGCTGGGAAAGTATCTAGGGGACAAACTGTACCTGCTTATCCTAATCTTACTCTTCTCTGGGCACTTATGTCCACTGTTTCTATTGGATTTCTCCTGAGGGTTGGGTGTTAGTCCCTCCAGCAACCATGAAATCCTCCTCTCTTCCCTAAAGGGGGTCTTCAGAAAGAGAAAACGATGTGATTATGGGGGATGACAAAGAAGGGGAGAAGTCAAAAGATCTAACCACTTAAACTGGGGACCCAGAGTGGGGGGACCCCAAGCTAAGCAACCCCCACAGTACCTATCACCCTCAAAGGCTCTGCCTGGAGATGTGATGGGAGAGGCTGCACAGTCAGTGGGATTGCCCTGCTGAGCTCCCTTCTGGGGATGGCCAGCTTGGCGAGGGACAAGGAGGCAGAGAAGATGGTTCCACCATATTGTCGGAAGGTGTAAATTAAAAAAAAAAGATGGGGAAGGTGTAAATAAAAAGGTGAGAAGAGCTGCCAAAACCTCATCAAGGGGCTTTGGAGGAGCTGGGCCACTGCTGGGGACAAGAGATGGACAAACCAGACATTTGGTCTGAACCAGTGTAGCCTTCAGGAGATAAAAATTATTCCACACCTTCTATCAGCAAAAAACACATCTTGGACCTGCCTTGTCTCAACTAAATACATGGCAAGATCATATAAAAAAATTCCACCTGACCTTCGTGTCGTCCTGGGGAGGTGGGTGAGCAAGGACCCCAGGCCAGGTGTCAGCAGCAGCGTTCACTGCCAGACTGGGAGGTGGGTGCCACCAAACGCACAAGTCCACTTCTCTGCCGCAGAGAGCTGTGAAGGGCTTAGCAGAGAGCAGGCTTGTGGTGGTGGAGCAAACCACTGTGTCCTGCCCTGAGAACCTCCTACACGACAGCAGGGACCTCCGGCAGGGCATCTGCTGCAGTGCAGGTCCACTGAAGCGGGTCTCCAAGCATGAGCCAAAATGCTGGGCGAGCGTTGGATGTGGACTTTTGTCCCTAATTTATTTGCTTGGTTTGCTAGTGTGTGACCGTGGCTAATGGGAACCACCCATGAAAACGATTCCTTCCCCCTTTAATCTTTAGAGGGGCTACTCAAGAAACAGTGCTGTGACCTGTAATATATTACAGCAAAAAAAATGCACATCTGGACACCATCAGTCCTATGCAGCTGTCACGGCTGGGAAGTGGGACCCGCTCATACCCGTTCCCTGGGCAGGAGCAGCAGGAAGGGATTTGGGACAGCAAAGGTGCAGAAGGGGCGACTCTCAACCCTTGAGTCTGCAGGGCTTCCCTCATACTGTCTGCCAGCCACAGAACAAGCCAATGCAGCCACGAAACCAAGTTTTAATCTTTTATTTCCCATTCAGCAGAAAATGAGGGCAAACGCCCCAGGTTTCAGCAAAAGAAACCCCGCTCTGTTGCCTTTCCCACGAGCCCATTTCTCTTGCATCCAATACCCCACTGAGATGCAGGAGCTCAGCCTCCTTTTCCAGCTCTAACCTGTCCCTCTTATGCTGAAGGCACTAGATGCTCTTCCAGCTCTTTGCAGGGTCCTGCCACTGAGCCATCTGGTGTCCCTGGGGTTAGCAGGACGGTGCAGGAGGCCAGTGGCACGCTGAACACCTCGTGATGCTGAGCCGGGAGGCTCTCAAAGGTCCGGTGCAGGATGCACACAGAGGCACATGGGACCTGAGCCGGGAGCTGGGTGGCTCAGGAAGGTTTCTGTTTCAACTTGAGGGATTATTTCACTTCTTGGTGAGTTTTTTACAAAAATCTGAAACCCAGAACATTTTCTGTAAAAGGAACAAAAGGAAAAACATTTGGGGACAAAACTATTTCTAGTGGAAAAGCTTTCGCTCTGCTCTGGAAATCGGAGACATGGCATGACTGGAGGGAACATGCCTGATGGGGAGTAACAGGGCAAAGGGGGTAAGGTGAAAATATCCACATCCAGGTGAAAATATTCACATCCAGGGATCCCGGCTTCATCTCTGTGGCCATGTCCACAAAGCATACATCTTCCAGACCAGTATATGTGGGCAGCTGCAGAGGTCAGACTGGAGGGATGCTGGAGTGAACGATGCTTCTCTGCTGTCTTCTGCTTGTGCAAACCCAGTGACTTTGACTCCTGGCTGCCAGAGCTGGGAAGGCTTGAGAGCCAGTTTCAAGGCCTGCAAATTAAATCAGCCTTGTTCAGTCACCCGTGGCTTGCCTGACAAGTGATTCACTTTTCAGTCTTGGCTGTAAACTGTGGCTCCTGGGAAGGAGAAGACCCCTTGCGGCTGTAAACCAAGGCGGGGAGCACCAAGCCACCAAGGTGGAGAAGGAGGAATGGCATGGGAGGGAGAGAGAATCATTGACAGCCACAGTGGGACTGTCAGACTGCTGAGAAACGTCTGCTCTGTGATACCCTGCTGAAGCCTGGCCAGGAGGAGGCCAACAATCTCACCAGAGCACAAGAGATTCCTGGCTGGAGACCCTGATCACCAGCTGAGAGCCTGGGCCAAGTTGAAGACATCTTGGCCAGGCAATGCTCAGGTCCCTGCTGTGGGGTCCCATCCCAGGAGCTGAGCACAGCCCGGAGATCTCAGCTGGGGAGACGGGGTGTGTGGTTCATGGAGGACCAAGCAGGAGAAGGCTGGAGGTAGCTCCTGGCTGGTGGCCACCATGACACCAGGAGAGCTCAGAGGAGGCTCAGGCATGGGGTATCCGGGACCCCCTCTTGCCAGGATGGTCTCACTAACCACAAGCATTCAAATAATCATTAGTTCAGGTAAAAATAAACGGGGATCTTTGCTATCTGAGCCTTTCAGCTTCACCCACTTCTCATTTTCTAGCTAGTTTGTTTCCGCAAAGGGCATTTTGTTGGAAGAGGGTGGAGATCAACCTCTCTCTGTGCAGTGCCTCTGCGGGGACTCAGGGCAGCTGGTGTCACGGTTTCTCCTGGGTGACCCTGGTGGTGTTGGTCAGCAGGGCATGGGATTGTCACAACCCCGTGAGCCCCGGGGTCATTGCAAGGTGGGGACTGCCCACCTGGGAGCCCAGTCCCCAGGGCCGGGTGTGACTGGGGCCACATCCCAGAGAAGGCTTTTGGGGGCAGGAGAAGGGGCTGTGGACTGTGAGAGGCACCAGAAACACCTGGTCCTGGGCAATGGCATCAGCTGGGCTGCTTTTGAGGCTGGGCAGAGCTCAGCCCGCAGGCAGGACCTTGGGCAAATTCTGTCCCTCCCTGGTCCAAGCTGTATCCCAGCCTACTCAGGGCCTCTATGAAGGCCCTTCGGCTATATGCAAAGAGCCCACACGGGGCCTTACGGGGCTGCCCGCTGGCGATGGTGGCAGTGGTGAGGTGCGAGGTGGAGATCACGCCGCACCTGCTCCTCCTCCTTGTCACACACCCCTTTGCTCCCGTGCAGTGGCCGCATGTCTCTAGGATGGGTCTTGTACAGGACTGCTGGGTCTGCGCATCAACGCTTCCTCCTCCTCGCCTGCGACCCTCCAGCACATCCTCAGCGAGGATCGTCCCCCAGCAGGTCAGGGCTGGCACGGCTGCCCGTGTTGCCAGTGCAGGGGCGGTTGCTCAGACTTGCTGAGAACCGTTTATCTCCAGCAGCTCCCTCAAAGGCGAAGCGATGCCGGGGGCCGATAGGAAACCGCTGAGCGAGCAGGGGCAGGGCACGGGGCAGGTAACGCCGCGCCGTGACTCAGCCCTGGGCTCCATCCCATTGATTTTCCACCCAGGCAGCCCAGCTGAGCACAGGGTAGTTGTTACTCCTGATTTGGGATAAGGGTAGGACTCGGCCGTGCGGTCCCATCCCGGGGATGAAATGCAGTGGGGCAGCCTTCCCCACCACACTGCATCCTCCATCCCCTATGGGCACTGAGCCAGCAAGGAGCCACCGGCCCCTCTCCTGCCCGGACCAGGATTGGAGCTGAACCACACTGTAAAACACGCACGTGGGTATTTGCCTTCAAGGGCCTTTCAGGTTTCTACCCTTTACCCACGTGCCCTGCAGTTATTACCAGGAAACACAACATCTTCAAGCAGCAGAGGCCAGATTTTCAGCTGGCGTAAAGTGAAATCCCCCAGAACAGCCTCCAGAACTGCGCTGCTTTACACCCGCTCACCACGCTGCCCCTAGACCGGCATTTCTCGCAGGCAGGAGAGCTCTGCACCACAGCTCAGCAGCTTAAAAATATTTAAGGGAATTCTTCAGTGCTGGGAAGGAAAGAGCTGATGGCTGGGAGTCGGCCCAGCAGGCACCTGGGGAAACGCACAAGCAATGTGGCACAAGAATTGTCCCCCTGCCAAGGAGTTCCCAGAAGGCACAGGCTGCCCATGCGGGAGAGCTCGTGGCCATGGGACGGGAGGCCAGAGCGCTGGGTGGGGAGCTGGAGGATGCCTGGATGCATTTCAGATCTGCATCCCACCAAGCTGCAGAGCATGCATGTGTGAGGTGGAGAGATTTCTGATTAAAGCCAGTCTTTTCCATGTTACCTTGGCCTGGGATATCAGATGAGTCTGAATAGAAGCAGAGAGCTGAAACTCTTGAGGCTGCTTTGGCAGGCGTAACAAATATATAAGTTACATGCAAAAAATGGTATTAAGCTGGAGTTATGGGGGAGCTCAGATATCAGTAGTTTGGGGTGAATAATATTACAAGGTCATTGCTATTAACCTAAACCCAAATGTTATAAATCCAGGAAATTCAGAGCTGAGGTTAAGCGTCAGGGAATTTCAGGCACGTCAGGAATGCAGAGATCAGACACAAAACACCTGTAGTGAAACGAGGGAAGGGAGAAATGAAACATGTCTTTAAAAGCAGGTTACATCTAATCCAGCCACAACGGGTATATCATTCCTCTGTGTAACTGCAGAGCAGAGAAAGCACCTCCAGCAAAGCAGAGAAAAGGCAGGGGGGGAGTATATGGTCGTGAATTAACAAATACATTTGCACACAGCTCCCGTGCACGGTTTTGTGTGGTCCAGCCTGCCTGCACATGTTCCTTCTGCTACACATGCAGGTTTTGGTTATTCTTAAGCAGGAGTGAGGATGTTTTAGAGAACCAGAGACCCAGGAGACTAAAAAAGAGAGGAAATTTAATTGTGGGGCCTATGAAGGGAAGGCTGGAAATGTGAACAACTTGTCTGACTTGGCATAGAGCTGGAGATGGGTGCTCTGGGCCACCGAGTGGCCAGGGTGGCAGCAGGAGGACCACCCTGCTGGGACCAAACCATGTGGCTTCAGACTGGCCAGATCCATGCCCTTTCCCGTACACTTTTCAGCCAGGGATGCTGCCCGGCACGAGGACAAGTGTTTCTGCCGCAGGGACACATTTGGTCACAGCAGTGTTGCCAAAGTGGGGACCCAGTAAAACCGAGTGGGAACTGAGGCCAAGCAGCCCATGTTGGAGAGACTGCACAAGTTGCATGGGGCTGGCCAGATGCAGGAGCTGCCAGCCGTGGGCCCTGCGCTGATGGGGCAGAGGGAGTGTGCGGGTTTGCAGCCAGGCTTGTGTCCGGCCTCCAGGGACATGTGGCAAGCAAACAGGTTGGGGTGAGTGCATGGGAAAGCGAGGCTCTGCTGCTGGACTTCCGCTGAGCTGTTTATTGGGGGGCGTTACCAACACATATCAGTACCCCCAGAAGTGATGCCAGCAGCGAAGGGCTCGGTCCAGACCAAAGATGCGACATCAGCCCTCTCAGGACAGCAGCTCCTCAATGCCGGCGGGGAAGCACCAGCCATCAGCACGCCTGCAAAGGGACTTTGCTCAAGGACACCTCCCTGCTTCCAGCTGTCACCCACTGTTTGCATCCAGTTGTTGCTACCAGTGGAGCACCCCACAAAGCCTTCGGACTTGCAATTAATCCCTGGTGACAGTTTGCTCCCTGGATGTACGAGTGTTAACCCCTCCGGTGCTGGTGGCACTGTGCTGGCTCAGCGGGTGGGTGGGCGCAGAAGGGTTAAGTCTGCAGAGCCGCAGTTAATCAGATTGGAATCCGGTTTAATTGCAGGTTGCCTGTGATCCTTGATGCCTGCTCTTACAAAGTGATGGAAAATGACAAATATTTATCCCCACTCTGGCAGCGGCCCTTTATCTTCCCACACTGTCATCAGGCTTTTCCAGCCGGGCTTTCAGCTTTCGGGAGGGAAGAGTGTAAGCAGATACTATATAAGGGTAAAAGCTGGTTTGGGCAGCTGTCAGCTTTTGCATTCGCAGCATTCCTGGGAGGAGAGGCTGGGGGAGGAGGTGTGAGACACCAAGGTAGCTCATGGGTACCCAGGTGCTGCCGAACGGGCTTCCTGAGGTCCCCACTGCCCAGGGTCCCCGCTGCCTGGGAGGAGGAGGTGCCCGGTCCAGGGAGCACAGCAGAGTGGGTGCCTTTGATGGGGCACAAAAAAAGGGGGAGTATGTGCTCCCCTGCTTAGGGAGATACGCGTGAACCCTGTGTTAGGTGTGGGATAACCTGCAGTTATCCTTGAGCTAGGGAAAGCTTTTCTTGCTGTTGCGCAGAGATGTGGAGTGGTGAATTGCGTCGCTGCATTGCCCTCACGCCCCCACACCCCCTGCACAGGCCATGCTGGGATCACACGGGCAGGCAGAGGAAAATGCCTTCGGGAAGGTACAGGCAGGGGAAAGCAAGGCAGGCAAGCAGCTGCAGCAGCCACACAAGCGTGTGCTGCTTCAGATATGGTGACATTGTGACAATGGTGGTGGCCTGGCCATGGGCTCTAACGGAGGGCCAAGCCCTCGCCAAATAAACCAGGATTTCTTCCAGAGGAATTGCAGTGCTGCAAAGAGATGGAGTTGCAGTCTGTTCCCACAGCTGCAGCGTGTCCTGGGGGTCCATGGGGCTTCTTTACGCCCCATCTCCCGGAGCCCCATGATCGCCAGCACATCCCAGTCCCCATGGTGCTGAGCCCAGGAGCCCTGATTTCGAGGCAGGGGGCCAAGTGGAAACTCAGACTGCTGCCATTTCCCAGCTCTCCTAAAAATCAACCCGTTTTCTCCCCAGCTGCCCAAAATTCAGGTGGTTGAGGGGCCATGACCTCACCCTCTACAAAGCAGCCGCCTTCCACCCTCCTCCTGGCACTGCTTGCTGGGGACACGGATGGGTGCAGGGTGAGCCGCTGTGCTGCTGAACGAGGTGCCTGCAGGGCAGTCGGTCAGGCTTGGCTACACCAATCCCATGCGTGCAGCCCAGGCAGGGGGTCCTCATGTGGACATAGCTTGGGGGGTTGCTGGAAACCCCCTCTTTTGCAGCACTTTTAGCTGCCTCCTTCGGAAAACCTGGGCTGGGAACATGGAGCTGTGAAACCATCTTCTGCTGAACGGGACCTGCCCAGCCACAGCCAGTTTGTGGCTACGCCAGGCTTTCCAGAAAAGGGTTGTTTCCCTCCTCAAAAAAAAAGAAATACACAGGAGGATTTGAAATCTCTCCCTCCACCAGATGCCTTCAAGTAAGTGCATTTTTAAACACTAGAAAAAAAATAAATTGCATTCTGCCTCCTAGGCTTCAAGGGGTCCTTTGGCTATGAGAGAGTTCATCAGCCTTTCGCTGTTTATGGATTACCTTGCTACCGTGGGTTGCAATATTACCCTGAATAGGTTTGTCTCCCAGACATCCTGCAATATCTTAGCTCGTGTCAAGCGCTGCCTTTCTTTCCTCCGCAGTGCTCAGGGCTTGGACAGCTGCCAGCGTCCTCTTTAAACGTTACCAGAAGGGCTGGCAGGAATTCAGCCCTAACTCATTACAGGTCCCGCATACGTTCGGCTGGGGATGAGGGCAGGCCTCTTTTGGGACCCTGACAGAAAATTTAAATTGAAACGGGAGGAGGGAGGGGAAAGAGCCCTATGGAAAAATAAAATTCCTGACAAGGATGTGTATATTAAAACCCCCAATTGGCTGCGTCTCCTGTTGCAAATCGATAGCCCTGTCCCGTGCAGCATGGGCTGCTGCCATTGAAAACGGCTCCGGTAATTGCACGGACGTGCTGATGACATGGTTATCCCATGCGTGCTCAAGCTGGGGACGGTGGGGGTTTTACACACCCTGAAATAGTGGCTTTGCTCCCGTTCCGGGTAGCTCCATCCCCCCAGCTAATGCACCAGAGCTAAGAGTGTCCCCTGGGTGCGGTGGCCCCGGTATTTGTCGCTGGTCACTTCTCATTTCCCTGCTGCAGGGCTGAAATTAGGGGATTTCCTTCAACTTGAAGCTCTGCTCATCGCTTCTGTGCTGTTTCATCTCCTTTGGTGTTCTTTGCACCATGCAAAACCATCATTGCTCAGCACTATTCAAACACAGTCCCTGTATGAGCACTCCCTTTATGCTTATTTCCACATGATTTTACATTGAAAAATCCCTCGACTGTCTGCCCTGGAGGCATAACAGCACCTGCGGAGGTTGTTCGAGTAGAAAACAATGCAAAAAAAGGGGTATTTTATTTTTCCCAGAATCAGGTTTAGTTTCCACCCAGTGCTGAGATCTGTTGGTGATTGAATAACAACACATATATAAAATTACAACTAATAAATAAATAAATAAGCTCATGACAAAAATTTGAGCTACTAAAAGAGACAATGATTCATTTCAGCCTCTTTAAACCCCAGGGTGTAAATACACATGGAGGAAGGAAGTCTATGTTAAATATTCAGCACCAAGATCCTTCAGCGGAGGTGGGAGAGGTTGCAGCAGCTGCGTCTCCAGATTGCCTTAAATTCATTTGCTAGATAGGTTCATTAAACTGATGCAACTGGGCTAAGTGGACTGTCTTCAGTCAGGCTGCGGATGGTTAAGTGAAGGTGGTTGCAACCGCTCCTATGCTGATATGTGAATACCTGCACCAGGAGCTGCACCTGGTTAACTGAACGCAACAGGGTTCATCCTTTAACAAGAGCAGACCTTCCTACAGTGCCTTCCAGCAAAGTCAAAGAAGACCAAGGTTAACATTCAGGATAATTAATAGCCTGTTTGTTTGTTTTACAAACAACCTTTTCAGATGCTCAAACCAATCTCATGCATCTTAAACAGATGAGAAAAGGCACAAGTCCAATTAAAAACAAAATCATTGAATCATTTGCAAATCACCCTTATCTTAATCCTAAGGCTCTACCAAGCATTGTCACTATGGTGCTTTGCCCTCCTCTGTGCCTGTGAGTCGGGAGCAATTATCGAGGAGTGTGTGTTAGTCCCTGGTTTCTCCATGCCCCTGACATGGGCTGCACCCACGCCGAGGTGGGAAGTGGGAATGCTGCCTGTGTGGGAGCAGGGCGATGATCATGGGAAGGGGGCAATGGTCACAGGAATGGGGCAATGATCACAGGAACAGGGAGATGACCATGAGAGTGGAGAGATGACCATGTTGGAAGCATCCTGCTTACCATGATGCTCTGCCCTTTCAACCCCCGATGTCACATGGTAGGAACAGTATTTTTATACTTCTGGGAACCGTTTTTGTGGTACCCAAGAGCTTCAACATCTGTGCTGTGGTTGTCTCCCACCCTTCCCATGCAGTACCCGCATTTTCCACGCACAGAGCTCAAAACAGCACCATTGACAGGTTGTGAACAAGCAATGGAGGTATTTTAAAATTCATCCCATGGCTGAGTTGTACATGCTGGGATTGGCAAGTGCCTTCAGCATTCTGCTCCAGTCTTTCCCTGATGCTGAGATTGCCCATGGGGTGCAGGGGAGGCTGAAACTTTCCCCACCCATCCCAGGCACACTGTTTCAGATGCCTGTCTGCCAGCTGGGGACACCTTCACCACATTGTCACTCTGCCCCATCATTACGGGGGGGCCATGACCTGGGGACAAGCACAGCACAGCGCCTGGAGGGGACTAGATGCTGCTGGTGGGATCCCAGTACTCAGGCCAGCACCAGTGCCACAAATGGGTGAGCACCCTGACCTTAACGGGGATATGCAAGCTCATTTTCTCTTTGGCATCAAGGGAAATGCTAGCACCCGTGATGATGGAGCTGGGCTCCGTGGCACTAATGTGCCATGTGGGCTGTGCCAGGGGTTAACTGCTCCTCACCCTGCTCATCCTCACCCACCTGAGGGGAGTTTGTGCACTGGGACTGAGCAGAGATCGATCCCCGCCGTCCCCTCTCCCCAGCCCAGGGAAGGGGTAGGCACATGAGTTACAAACTCAACAACCACCAGCTGATAGCTGAGTATTGGCTTGCTAATTAAACCAGCAGGGTTCAGTCAATCATTAAATTGGATTGAATTAGATTGAATTAGATGGTGGCTGTGGGCTAACATCCCAGGGTGAGCTCAGCTGCCAGGGCCATGACGGGAACTTCCTGCGCAGCGTACCCTGACAGAGCGAGTGTGTGATATGGATGTGATAGGAGGATCACTGACAGCTTCCCCTCGCAGGAACATCCCCCAGGAATAATTTATCTCCCAGCCCGTATGCACTGGGCTCAGCTGCTGGTTTTCTAGGGAGAGGGTTTCTCCAGCTGGCCCTTAACCAGTGTCAGGAAGCTGGTGTCCATGAAGCCTGACCCTCCTGCTTTGAAGTCAAAGATAAATAGCCGTGGAGGAGGCTTGTAAAGACCAACTGGCTCCTTTGAATGTAATATGATAAAACAAACTGTGTGTGATAATTGATAATGGGAGGAGACCTCCCTCCTCCCTTTTAGGCATACGGTCATGCCCCTTGCACAGATGCGAACTGGACCAGGACAGAGATCCTTCATGCCTGTGAGATCAAGAAGCAATGTATCAGCATGAATGGAAAGTGTGAGCTGCAGCAGAAGAGACATATCCTACAGCCACTGGGTCTGTCACAGTCTCTGCTGGACACGGGAGGGTGGGAGCGGCTGGGACACACTCCTCTGCCCCTGCCTCTGAGCTGTCCTGAGCTGGGGAGCAACCGGACAGCATCCCAGCCTGGACTGCATCTCCTGTTCCACAGCAGAAGCTGCATTTTGCACCCTGGGAGAAATGCTTGCACATCTGTGTCAAAAACCTCCATGTGAAAACCTCGAGGCCAACCTTACGGGACAGAAAAGCCACCAACAAGCTCCAGAGCAGTGGCTGAAACGTGGCCGTACTGCTGGAGCCACCGAGCGGGACGAGCGGCTCCCCACACTGCGGGGCTCCGGCATGCTCATGCCCCAGTGTTTGGGTCCACTGACCCAGCCGGTGAGAGTTATTCAAAGACCAGAAAGGGGCTGCGGTGCCAGGCTGCTCATGAGCAGGCAGCAGCTATAAAAAGCCCTGCAATTGCCTTCCAAGCTGGTGATTCAATAACAAAATGCAAAAGTAATATTAAAGCTGCCTGCTGTGCCAACTGCTGGCTGTCTGCAGCAATAAAAATGCCGTAAATCAGCTCCAATTAAAGACTGCACAGAGTCTAACAGGAGGCTCCAGCTGAAGCCGGGAAAATCCCCAGTATGCCGAAATCGCTGGGGCAAACCTTGCATGCCGTTGCTTGCCACTTGCAGAGGACTGGAGATGGTCGGAGGGTGCAGTGCTGCAGCCTGGCCCTGTAAATGCTCACTTTTGAAGTATGAGAGGGTTTTACAGGGTTAGGAGAGCTGGCAGTACCTGTGCCCCGTGTTCAAACACAAGGCAGGGCTCAGGAATGCTTTTCTGTGGTTTTCTAGGCAGACACAAGCTCTCGGGGTCAGGTCTGAAGAAACTGAAGTTGCTGCTAGCCCTGGAGACTGCTGGCAGTCTGGTGGGACCTGCTGGTGCGCTTGGGCCTGTCCATGCCTTCCTCAGGTGGACCCTGAGGAGCTTACACCTTCTCACAAGGCAGGGAGACATCCCAAATGCATTATTTGTCTTTAAAAATGGGTCCTAGGCTCCCAATGCACCCCAGCAACCATCAGCTCTCTGCTCTTGGTGGAAGGTTTCTCCCTTGCGGTCTGTTGGGTACCATCCTCAGCTCAGTTTTTGGCTGTTTGCTCCTTGGAGTGGGCCCTGAAGAGTTTTTCTCCTCTGTGGCACATTAGGGCGTTCAAAGAGCCCCCGAGGGCAGGTGGGAGGCAGGCATGCGGAGCTGGGATGTGCAAGGACAGGCTTAGTTTCCAGCACGGGTCCATCCCATTCCAGCAGCACGGCCCATGGCCTGCGGGATGCCTGGGGCAGCCCTGGCCCAAGCATCCCCTCAGTTCTCAGCATCCCACCCACCCTGGCATGGCCCTGGCATGTCCCCCAGCCCTGCAGAGAATGGCCAGCTCTGCCATGCCTTTGCTTCTCGGCCAACAGGCACTGCCAGGGCTTCCACCAAGGGCACTGGATATGC
This sequence comes from Mycteria americana, assembly GCF_035582795.1. NCBI lineage: Eukaryota > Metazoa > Chordata > Aves > Ciconiiformes > Ciconiidae > Mycteria > Mycteria americana. Next base: position 2,317,626 of record NC_134380.1, on the reverse strand, counting down.
CCTGATGGGAACTTTTCAGCACTGTTTCTTCTTTGCTGATCCTTTAATTGGGTAAAAACCAGATGGTTTTAGTTAAATCTCTGCCAGAAAGGAGCTATTGGTCTCGGATGGAGCTTCTAGCCCAAGAGGAAGGATTTGGCCCTTTCAGCCTGGTCAAGGGCCACTGCAGGGCAGTGAGAAATGGGCCCTGGGCAGCTGCCCCCTGCCCACTCCCCAGCCACAATGAGAGCTCAGCTCTCCCACTCTGGGGCTTTGGTGCAGTGAGCTCTTTCAGGGGCAGCCCCTCGATTTCTGCTCAGCCCTGCCGGCACATGGCCAGCCCAAATCCTGGACCATGCAGGGGACTCGTATTCCTTGGCATTACTTTTGTATTCAACAAATCTCAAAAAAACCCTGCTGGGTTTGCCCAGCTATAAATGGGGCATTTAGTTCAAATTAGAAAATATTCTGTGAATATTCTGTGAATATCTCATGGGCAGAGGGACAGGGGAAGGAAAGCGAGAGGATAAATAGGGTTTCCAGCCAGGGTGGGTGCTGTACCAGTACTGATGCACAAGCCCTGCCTACGGGCAATGGATATGGGGCATGAAAGAGCAGGCTACAAATAAACCCTACATCCGAAATGCGAGGAGGGGAACCTTTCTCATCGGGAGAGGTATGTGTGACGTGCTCATCTTGCTGGCATCCAAGCACCTAATCTTGCAGTTGTGCTGAGTAAAGGCCAGTTCTGGACGAGGCAGAGATCCCCAGGGAAATGTGCCCTTTGCAAGTGGCTCCATGGGAAACCTCTGCTGTTTTCTTTATTTTTTTTTTAAGTCTGCAAAATCCTAGCTAAGTTGAACTAGATGATCTTCTGAGGTCCATTGCAGCTTGAATTACCCTCTCATCCTACGATGCCTAAGAAATTTTTCTTCTGGCCTTTCTACTATCTAATGGCTAAATCCTTTTCCCTTAAAAACAGTATTGCAGGTGAGAAGTGCTTCTGCAATGCGAACTGGTGTAACTAGGATGAGAATCTGGCCTGGTGAATCGCAAGCTCCCAGCTAGCCAGAAGTAAAAGGGCAGCTCCCCAAACCTGCCGCACGTGGTTTTCCTGGGGACAATTTCCGATCTCAGGGTGTGGTAAGCGAGGCGGGGGAGGACAGATCTCGCAGACAAGTTCCTGCTTCAAGGGGAAAAGGGAGGTTCAGAATTCTGGCTGTTTTTTAGCAGAGGCTTGTGAATGAGCCCTCCTTTTCCTTGAGGGAAGAGAAACTCATGCCAAACCCTTGCATGGGGTGGAAGGCATGGTTGCGAAAATCCTGCTCTGCCTTCCCAGCCTCTGCTCCTTCCCAGCGTGACGGATGGAGGAAGGGGGAAGGAATAGAGAAAGCAGGGAGCGGGTGAGCACAGGTCTCTGTGCGTCTGGGTCTCGCTCCTAGCATGATTGCAGCAGGATGATCCGAGATGGATCTCATCCCAGGTCCTCCGCTTTGGCCCTTCACATTCGAAGAGGCTTTAGATTTTCTATGGAGTTTCTTGGTTTCGAGCACAACCTGTTAGCAAACAGCCACGTGGTTGTTGGAGGCTTGCTCGGAGGGAATGCAAATCTTTCATTCTGCTGCTCGGATCTTGACTCATTTGCTGCAGAGGTGGCTATTTTTGCTGATCTGACATCAGGTTCACAGCAGCCTGTCCGACCAACTATTGTGCAATCCCCTTTTGTGAGTAAGAAGCAGACTTTCCATTCCTGATTTAGCTAACTTTTTAAACTATCCAGGACTAAAATATATGATGGGTGAGACAATGAAGCTCATATTTGGTGCTGATCCCTGCGCGGCGCCCTGGAGAACACCTCCTGTTTCAGAACGTTTCCTATTGACATGTGAGATAAAATAAACGGCGCGGTCCTGGAGGACAGCGTGCTTCAAGAAATAAGTGTAACCTCATCTTACTGTAATCCATTACATCTCGGAAAGCTTTGAAACTCAAGCATTAAGCATGAGGGTTGAATTTCCAATTCCTTTCAAGCTTCTCCCATAGAAATATTTACTATAAAGTAATTTTATTGTGGAATAATTTTTCTTTTATTCCTACACTTCTCTATGTTTTGATCCCATGCAACAAAGCAGCCAGTTTTTTACATGAGCAATTCTGCCTTTTCCTCGCACCTTCCTTCTGAAGGTGTCAAAGCACATTACACATCAAAGAGGTGATCTCACCTCCGAAATGGGCAAACAGGCATAATGAAGTCTCTTCCCTTTGCAGGGTGAGTGAGGGCAGGGAAGGTACCGTGGCTGCCCAAAGCCACAGCAAATCAGGACTTGAACTGGAAACCAAATCTGCATGGATTTTATTCACGTGTCCCCTTGTCACCACTAAGCGCAGACCACGCTGCATATGCAACTGCATTTGCAGTTGTGCATATGCAACTCCTGCATTTAAATATTTAATTCTAAACCCTGGCTTAGTATTGTTCAGTACTTGAAGTTATGGAGAAAAAAATTGACCCAAAAAGGTGCTAAGATGTCCTGCTTTGCAGAGACATGGGGCTCCTGGGGGAGGCCAGACCTGGGTCTGTAAGTCTTGGAGATGTGTCCAAAACCTGCCGCAGTCAGAAAGCAGGGCAGGGAGGGAGGATGCCAGTCTCTGCAGGAAGCAAAGGTGTCAAATAATCAAGGAACAGGGGTTGTTTGGCTTATTGGTGGATTCTGGTGGGCACATAGGACAGAACAAACAGCTGTTGGATGTTGGTTGTGTGTTTTCCCCTTGCAGAAGTTTGTTCTGCTCAGTAATGTCCAAAGCAGACTGGGGATGGAGGCGCACATCACCCAGTATGGAAATTAGCTTTCCAATACACGCCACCAGTAGTAAGACCTCTAAATTAGAAATGAATGGAGCATTTTTTTTCTAAATCCTCCAGATTGTTTTAAAAATCTCAAGCACTGCTTTAAGCTTAAGTGGTTCTTATTTACCTGCTCGGGTTCCAGCTCTGGAAACACCCATGGGGACATGCTTTGCCTTAAGCACATGCATGCCCCAGTAAGCAACGGTATCATTAGCCTTCTGTTTAAAGGTAGGGAAACAATTTTAGGATTAGGGATCAGCTGAGTTTCTATTTCAAATAAAAATCCTTTACGAAAGATGTTTCTTTCTGCTCTTTCCAGTCTCTCCTCTTTCCAGTCTCCTGGGGAAGATAGTAATATCATCTTTCCCCCTATGTGTTAAAGACATTGAGTGGATTTGGGGAATTCCTTCCTAACACCAGCCTGGATAAAAATAATTGTGTGATAAAAATAATAACTCAATGCTATAACCCTGACATGCTCCACATGGCATCTACAGGATCCTCAAAGATTTTCCATGGAAATCATTTTCTAAAAGAAACTAAACTCTTCAGGCAGCTTGTCTCTAGAATAATGTTTTCTGTGTGATGTTTCTATTTTTCTTTTAAAAGACGCTGTATGCCTAAAAATGGAAGTTTTGTGACTGAAGCCCAAAGCAGCATGACGTGGAAGTGCTGACCCGGAGTGTGAGGGTGTCGGGGTGTGGGTGCTGCACCATCCCGAGGCCTGAGCCACCCCGAGGGGTGACTGTGACCGGTGCACGATGCTGCTCTTTGGGCACATGGTTTTTCCAAAGGAAGCAAAATACTTATCAGGCTGCTCCGTTGTAAAGCCCTGGCGCTGCTAAGGGGCTGGCATTGCTCCATGAACACCGGCCGAGCATCTCGTGGAGACCTGTTGGCTGAGCGAGGAAAAATTGTAAATCCTGGGAGATGCAGCACGCTGGATGCCTATATTTAAGCAATCCAAAGTCCATGCGGTGTTGGCCTTGCTCTGCTGCCTACGGCGGCTTGCCATGCAGCTCAGCCGTTCCGGCCTCGGGAGTGGCAGTCCTTGCATAGCGAAAAACAGCTGGGGAGTAACCAGTTCAGCCTTTCGGCTTTCATCTACCTGCGTTTGCGAGTCAACACCCTTATTTTTCGGTGAAACAGGATGTACGAGACCTCCCACTGAAATGGTAATTAAGAGGGAGACTTTCATATAAATCCAAGTGCCAGGAGTTGCGCATGAACTGATTTGTGTGCAGAGATGAGCAGAGATGACTGAATGATTTCCAGCTTCGTGCCAGAAGCCTGGTTCCCCACAGTTTGCCTTATTGCCTCCTGTTTTGAACCAAGCAACCTGTCCAGAAATGCTAAGTTGTATTGAAATGGCAGGTGCTACTTTAAAACACTTCCATTTGTGCAGGTAGTCCATAGAAAGTCCTGCCTCCTAAGCACAGGGGAAATGGGAGACATCTTTACTCCTGTCCCCAGGCGCTGCCTGACACCCCCAGTGCTTCCTGGGATCCCCTGCTGCGGCTTTGCCCTGCACCAGGCTCGATGCTCCTTCTTGTCACTTCTCTCTGCTCCTCACTCCACTCATCGACTTGGTCAGAAGGATCTGATTCAAATTCCTTCCACCAAAATAGCTCTAATTCCTGAGCCACTTGCATTTGCATTTGGTCTGGGCGGAGAAATGAAACCCACAGCTCCGGTGATGGGAACCCTTGATGCTCTTAGCTACCTGCTCGCATGCAGGGCTGGAGCGAGCCGTGGTCGTGGCTAGAGGTTGCACCCATTCCCCGGAGGTTGAACGTACCATGTGTGAACCTCTGAGCCAGGGAGTGACACATGGGAAAGATTTTGCAAAAAACCAGGGAAGGCCATCATGGTGTTGAAGCTCTCCATCTTGAAATCCCAGGCAGCAGCAGCGTCAGAGTGCACAGGCCAGCGGCCCCCTGAGGTGTTACACCTGAAACCCACCCGGCACTGATTTTCAAAGTCCACGTGAGCCCAGGAGACCCTCAGAGATGCTGCAAATGGCTTTTTTTCCCATGATGCAGCCTCCTGCCTACCCGCCTGATCCAGAAAAGGTGCTGGCAATTGGGCGAGGGCTCCAAAAAGCCTCAGGATTATGTTTAAGGAAGGGGAAAAACACATATCTGAGGGCGAGCTCGGCCGGCCTGAGGTAGAGGAGGCCGGGGCTCAGCTGCCACGCAGGAGCCCGCTTTGCTGAGGGGGGCTGCTGAGCCAGCACGGAGACGCTCGACCGGATCCGGGGGCTGGGAGACCACGTCAGACTTGCAGTAAGGGTTGGGTTTGTATTTTTAATAGTCAGGGTAATTACCCCCGGGAGCAATTACTGAGGGCTGCGGCTGAGTTTCTAGAACTGGAAGTTTGGAAATCGGGACCGGGTGCTTGGATGGCTGGACCGCCATCCCACCCAGGGCCTGGAAACCAGTGACTGCCACCTCAGACAGGCACTGCGTGAGGCGACTCTGAGCCCCCAGCACGGTGCCGCCGCCGCCGGGGCCCGGCGGGAGGGCAGTACCAGCTTCCAGTGCCCGGTGACGGGTTTCCCGTTCTCTCTCACGTCGGTGGAAGCCGGCCCGGAGGCCGGGGCCTGAAAAACCCTTCATCGACCCAAAATACAGGGACGCCGCCGGGGGGGGAAGGTGGGTGAGGGGGAAGCGCGCGCCCGCCCCGCGCTGCAGCACCGCACGCGCCGCCCGCTGCAGCGCCGGGGACGCGCCGCGCCCCCCGCCGGGCGTGCTGCAGCACGGGGCGGAGCCCACCCCGACAGGCGCGGCGGGAGCCCAGTGAAAGGAGCGCTGTGGGCCGACGGGCCGGCGGAGCCCGCCAATGAGCGCTGAGGGGGCGAGGCGAAGCGGGGAGGCGGGGTTTGGAGGGTAGCGTGTGGAGGTTGCTATGGCCGTGGCTGGAGAGCGGCCGCGTCGCGGACCAATGGGGGAGCGCGCGGCGGCGGACGGACGTGGCCGTTAGCCAATGGAAGGGCGGCGGCAGGCGGGGGCGGGGGCGGGGTCGGCGGCAGCGGCGAGCGGGGGGCGGAGGGCTCGGTGTGGCGCTAAAGGAGCGCGGCGGGAGGGGGGCGGAGCGGCGGGAGTGCTGAGGAGCCGGGCGGGCGGCGCGAGCTCCGGGGCACGGCGGCGGCCGGGCGCTACACAGGTGAGGCGGCGGGGCCCGGCGGCGGCTCCTGGCTCCCCGGGGCGGGCTCGGGGGGGCTTGCTGGGGGCGCGCGGCCGGGCCCGCCCGCGGTGGGGGTGGGGCGGGGGCGGCGGGCCCGGCACACAAAGACCCCCTTGTGTGGGCCGCGCCGTGCGTCCCGCCCGCGCCGCCGCATCCCCCCCCCGTCTCCCGTCACCCCCCCCCTCCTCCGCCGCCGCATCGCCGCCGCTCCCGGCTGCATCGGTGAGGGGAAGGTGGCCATTTTCTCACTTTCCCGCAGCCTCCGCGCGGGCGGGGCGGCGGCTGGGCGGGGGGCGCGGGGCTGGGGCCCGGCCGCGCCGGGGAGGGGGCCGCTCCCGGGCCCCGCCGGGCCGAGCGGCCCCGGCCGCCTTCTTTGTCCTTCGGGGCGGCGGCGGGGCCTGCGGCCCTGCGAGGGGGGCTTCGCAGCCGCTCCCGCAGGAGGACGGCGGCGAGCATCAGCCCTCGGCGCCCGCAGGCGGTGCGGCTTCTGCGGCTCCTCGGGCTGCCTCTGTCCTTGAGAGTGCCCGGGCTGCACTGAGAGATGCCGCTCCCCGTCTCCGCGGCGCTCCCCCCACTCCCCTTTTGTTTAGAGGAGCAGAACATGTGTAGGGGTTTTTTTTGGTGGTGGTTTTTTTTTTTTTGCACTAGTCGTCTTTTGGGAGTGCTGGATTCCTGCATGATAAATGTGCTCATTTGTGTATTTCATTTGAATGCTATTGTTAACAGAGGAGCCTGGGTAGAGTAAGCTGCAACTTGCTTTGCTTCTGCAGAGGGTCTTTCTTGATGGGCTCTGTGGAATTAAAAGCCAAAGTGGAAAAATGACCCTGGAACTGTCTGTGATCCCCTGGTGATATTAGGTATATTCCTCAGGAACTGGTATGAAGTCAGTCCATGCATTCATTTCAGTTTTCAGCCTTTGATTCCTCAGGGGAACAATACTGATTCATTTTGTTGTACGGGTTTTATCTGACCTCTAGGTTTCACTACATCTCAGTGTGCAAAACTTGAGACCGAGTTTATCATAAATGCTTTTGGCTGTCTATTGTACCTGGCCAGGGAGCTTTCAGAGACTTGACACTGAGATGCATTTGCACACAAGGGCGGCAATGGTGTTTCAGGTCTGTGTTGGAACTTCAGCTGTAGTCTAGCACAGTGGAAACAAACAGCTATCTGAATTGGGATTGAAGGCTCAGATATTAAATTTGGTGGTTTCTTGAGCTAACTGTAGTGTTCCTTGACTAATTTCTTAATTTTCCTGGCTCAGGACTCCAGCTATCACTTAAGGTGTCCCCTCAACAATTCCCTCTTTCTTTGTTGAAATTTTCTCTCAGAGGCTCTTCTAAAATACTTTAAATGTTGAGTCATCACCTCTTTATTTGAATTAAGCTGTCTGTAGTAAACGGTCTGCTCCTCAAACCTCTGAAGGGTTCAATGACTTTGTGCTTACTTTACATTAAAGTTGAACAATGTAACAAATGTCTACGCTGTAGATGGAGACACAACTATTGTGTTTAATTACATGTTCTTCTGAGGATGGGTGTGTTGCAGAACTTCCATCAGGGTGCATACCATAGTGTGAAAGATGACAAATGCAGTTTGCGAAACCTTCTTTGCTTTTGAAGCTAACCTTTTGGTTACCTGCTGGAAGAGGCTACCATTAGTTAATGTAACATTCTTCAGCAGGAAAGATCTAGTGTGTGAAAAAAACAAGATACTTAATGACCTGAGTACTAGGTGTCAGGCTTGACCTTGTTGCTCCTAAAGCAGTTACAGATGAAACTGCTAGTGCAAGGAATCCTGGATGTGACAGTATTATTAACTAGAGATGCAGTGGCCTCTCTTAGATAGAGGCAAATAGGTAAAATGAGTGTGCAGGAGCTCTGTCAGCAGTTTTTCTTTCCCCTTCAAATTACCTGTGAAGTTGTTAGAAAATCTAACATCAGTCCTTGCTGCGTCTTGAGCCTCAAGGTAAACTTGAGATCTGGAGACGTTTTTTTGGAATATGGTAATGTCAGTGCTCACGACTGAGAACAGAAGCAGGCTGTAGAAATGCAAGTCTTATGTTTTTCAGGAAGAATATGAGCAAGGAGAATATGAGCAAGGTTTAGCTAGCTTAATGGCTTGCAGAAACCTCAAGTGTCTCAAGTTCTTGTCTGTAGCTGAAAATCCACATTTTAAAACATATTCTTCCTGCCTTTTGGTTACTGTAGCTAGCTATCCACTGAACACTTTTTTGTATTTTTATATCTATCTCTATTTTTCTTTTACTGTTCAACTGAAGTTAAGTTTAGTGGCAAGTTTGTGTTAAATTTGCTCTTCTTCCTTATTTAAGGACAGAAGACAGATGCATATTTTTCCTGCTTGTAGTTCTCACATTTGTTGCCATGTCTCTTCAGAGTTGGTGCACAATTAGAACCAGTTTATACCGAGTTTCCTGTACTGAGTCTGGGGTTGTACTTGACAGATCATTTTAACTTTTGTATGGCAAAAGTTGGTTTATTCAGAGGGTTGCTGTGTGAATAAGGGCTCTCAGTTGTATAGCAGCTTCTTTAGACTATGGAAGAAATTAATGATGCCTCTTCATCAAGAGAAGATACAGATATTAGTGACAGATCATTTAATTGATGTGCTGTAGTTCCATTGATTTCATTGATCAGAATAGGGTATATAACATAGTTTTTTGCTTTTTTCCTCTCCGATTTACAGGGTAACTGATAGTGGACACCTTCACTTCCTATAATGGCACAGAGATCTGGACAGGAAGATCCTGAGAGATACCTCTTCGTGGATAGGGCTGTAATCTACAACCCTGCCACCCAGGCTGATTGGACTGCTAAAAAGTTGGTGTGGATTCCTTCAGAGCGCCATGGCTTTGAGGCAGCCAGCATCAAGGAGGAAAAAGGGGATGAAGTATTGGTTGAACTGGCAGAGAATGGAAAGAAAGCACTAGTCAATAAAGATGATATTCAGAAGATGAATCCTCCCAAGTTCTCTAAAGTGGAAGACATGGCAGAATTAACCTGTTTAAATGAAGCCTCTGTATTGCATAATTTAAAGGATCGGTATTACTCTGGGCTCATCTATGTAAGTACTAATTATTAGATTCATTACGGGTGCTAATTCAGCTAACTTATGTGATTCCCATTCCTTTACTTGTATGAAATGTAGCAAGCAGGTCTTGGCTCTGATTTCAATAGACTAAATACTTTGTGTCCCTAGCATTTAGATTAGTCCAGGGTCTTTTTCCATGCTGTGTACAGGTCAAGAACTCTGTTGTCATAAAACAAGTAATAAAAAATTCTCCTATGGAAATAATTCTGCAAGCATCTTTCAAAAATAGAATGCTAAATGGCAACTCTGGGTGCTTAGCTCATGCCGCTTGTTAGAGCACTTGCCTCAGACATGCTTAACTGATACAGTGAATAGTATCAAATGGCTTGTTTGAGCTGACGAGAGATTACAAAACCTAACTTTGCTGAATTACTGTTGTTTAATTGTTCATATGAACAATCACATATCTTGCTATAACTTGCTGCCTATTAAAAATGATAATAGCCTATGCTATTATTTAAAAGCTGAAGTTGGAGAGTGCTAGGAATGCAAAATGTCTTTTTGGAATCTAATATCAACTTAGTGGGCCAAGAAAGAATGTGTTCAAGTGCTTAAAATAAACCAATAAGATAAAGCTTTCTTTTTTCAGTGGTTTTGAAGCGCTAACTGGAACATCTGGCTTACCACCATCTTTCTATGGAGTTAGAAATCACAACGCCATTGATGCTGCTTTTGACCCTGTTCCTTCCTTGAACAATATTAAATGAGTGTCTGTGGCGTACAGTTAAGAGTAGCTCCTTGTCTCTTGGCAAACTGATTGCATAGTGAGTTGTTGAGTCAGAGTATCATTAAGAGCTACAAGTAGACTTTCTATCTTAAAAGAAACTGGAACATCTGCTTGAATGCTTGGCTCATTTTAATAAACACTTATTCTAAAGTTTAAATCCATTTTACTTGGTTCTGCTAGTTAGTTGGCTCACTTTCCCTTCCATCTAGGTATTAATGGGGTGCCTTTTTTTCTTGGCCCTTGGTAATATTTGGACCTATTAAAAATTATATGCAACTTCAAAATATTCTTCATATTTGTGCTTCTTTGTCAGTTTCCTGTGTGGGTTTTTGGTTTTTACCCTTCCAAGGCCTTACACCAAGACCCCTACAGCAGAACTCAGCTGTAAAAACTACTTCTGGAATGATTCCTGCAAGCTTATAAGTAAACTAACTGGATAATTAGTAAGAACTGGATTGAAAATAAAAGTAAACAAGTTGATAGGTCAAAAGTTTTCAGTATATGTATCAATCATAATGCTACTTGTTATGAAATTCATTACAACTATTATAACCTTATTTCATTATGAAGGTTAAAAGCTGAAGGCCTTAAATATCAGAGCAAGCTCTAGTCCAAGGACTCCATACAGTAAACATAGCCACAAATGCTTCTGGAGGATGGTGTTGAGAACCTGTCACTCTTATATATACACAGATGATACAGTACTGTTACTTTGGATGACTGACAAATTTAAAAACTCCACTTTGTGAAAGGCTGGCTTATCATATAGGTGGAGTTTAAGTGATATCCTATAGGCGACTTAACTTTTTTCTTCCTCATTTCCCAAAAAGGTGCTTTCTGCTTTCATTCTGTGACTGTTGAGGCAGGCTCTAAAACTTGGTTCCTTGGCATTGAGATACTGCTGTCACACAGGATTACTGCATCAGTATATTACTAATGACCTCCTCTGCCCTTGAGCTGGAAGAAGTTGGTTGGGATCGAGAAGCTAATGGTTTTGTTGGCCTTAACTGGAGGTCTGAGTTACAGGAACATTGCTGGAGGATGCTACTGTTACCAGGAATAATGTTTCTATGCAGCTGTAATAATGGCTTCTTCTTTGAAATTAAAACTCAGCTTATTTTTTGAAGGGGGGGGAAAAAGCAGTTGTGAGTACTGTTAGAGTAGAGGCTGAATGCTGGCAAAGATCAATAGGCCATAGAGAGAAACTTCATCGAGAGCTTGAGCTGGTGGGGTTTTTAGTGCGGTTCTAGTAGGGATCTCTGTCAGGGATCCCTAAACTTCTTGAATGTGGCACTGTCATTGCTGCTGCTGACTGTGCAGCCTGGCGATTGCCATTGCCTGCGTAACCTGCTGATGTTCAGTGTAAAGAAAAGAGCCAAAGTTAACTGAGCTGATGAAATGAATTATGGTGGTTTGGCCATGACAAGAGTCAGTTAAAGGTATATTTTGATTTCCAGATAGTACTCTCATAATAACCAAACTGAAATCTTAAATCTTGGTGTTGGTCTCAAGTAGTTAAGATGGAGATGATGAATCTGTTTTGGTTTCCTTTAATTCACAATAGGCAGCATGCAGTGTTGCCTTTCTAGGAAGTAGAAGATGAAAGACCATCAACTGAAGTAGATGCATGTTTCCTTTCAATCCCTAGAAAGGAAACAAACAAGCTGAGGGTATTTGGTCAGTGGGTCTAGTCATCAGTCTATAATCTACCTCTTCAAGATGACACTGCTGGAGGAACAGGGAGGGCTGACTAAAGCTAGCTAGTGCCAGTCGGCATGACCTGGGCAGTGATGCTCGTTTCATCAAGAAGAGTTTCAAGTAACATCTAAGTAGGGACACTGAGGAGTTGCTGGAACTTCTAACATTTCTAATGTCTGCCGAGTGGCATGATCTTGGCGCCTCAGTTGCGTTATTACTGTGCTGTGGGAGATGAACACAAATGGAGAATCTGGAAGACAGTGGCTTGTAAAAGCATGATGTCAATGCTTGGTCCTGTCTTCATTTCTGGTCTGTTCATGACAGCCCATAAGATGAAAGATAGCAGGACTTGTACAAGAACTGTTGGGAAGAATGGCTGGATCTTTGAATCAGACAATGAAATGGAGATATCCACTGGAAAGAGTGGATGTTAAGGGTCCGTCAGCCTTGAACGCTACTAAGTTCTCAAGACCACTGTTGCCTTAATGTTTTGTGACAAGCTGTGATAGGCAAGATTACTGCTCCAGTAATTTTCCTTGTCACTGCTTCATGAGGTTTGGGGTTTCTCATGAACCAGCTTCCAAACTCTTCATGGTCCAATATGGTATCTGAACATAGGAAATCACCGACTTCAATTTTTAAACTGCTGTGCTGTAAGCCGTAGAGGTTCAGGAGCAGTTTTGCTCACAGCCTAGAGGTTTGTGGTGTCTTGCTGTTGTGGGGGGTGTGTGAAGCCCAGCTGAAGAAGTGACTTTGGCTGTCCAAACTATAGCTGTCTCCTTCAGTTGGAGTCCTGGGGAAAGGGAGACACTTGAAATGGGTCTCTGGGAAGGGGTGGAAGTGGCAGGGGAGATAAACAAGAAGGAGAATTTAGTTTGAAAATAATGTGCTAGGAGATCAGATGCTGCACTTGACAGTATGAAGGGGAGAAATACTTAGGTGCTTTGATGGAGAGCTACAGATAACATTTGAAAGCTGCAAAGGAGTCTGGTGTAGGAAGAGGCGTTTTCTCCAACTTGATCTGTCTTCAACATCGACAACATATTAGATTCAATGTCTATTCAGAAAGCTTATATATAGCCATGTCAGTTATGTTCAAAATTAGGCTTCTACTCAAAGTTTACTATCTGGTTTGACTCATATGGCTGATCTCAAGGAAAGAACTGTGTTAATATATTTTTTTTAAAGTATTTCAGTTGGTTTTTACCATTTTGTTTTCTCTGCACTTGGAAGAGAGAGTGGCTAGTTAGTGTGCAGTTTGAGAGTCCTTTTCTTTCACTTCAGAGCAAGATGATTCTCTTCTTTTTTTTTTTTTTTTTTTGGGATATGCTATATCGCTTCTAGAACCGCAAAAAGCAAAGCGGTCAGGAGTATTCCTGATCACTCTAAATAATGTTTTAATGCTTTGTTAGGCAGTATTCTGGATATAACTTTATTAGTATTTTGAATTTTTTTAGTCTGTTAAAAGCATTTCAGTTAATCAAAATGCAGCTAGTTGCATAGATCAGGAATGTAAATATCTCATTTCTACTTAAATGGAAAGCAACTTGTCCTTGATATTGCAGACACTGGCTGGAATTCGAATGAATAAGCTAATGACTGTTAATACTTCTAAGTCAGGGCTAGGTGACACTTCTTCCAGCAATTTAAAGCTCTGCTTTTGTGTCAGTACTTCTTTTGATGGCAAGAAAGACCCTTCCATTTCCCTTTTATAGCATATTTTAAATGTTTGTATGTTCCTACATGCTGTATTAATGAATGTAAAAACATAACTTTATGCTCATCTTGTTAACAGAAATATTTTGTTAAACCAAAATGGGTTTCTTGCTAAGTGCACTAGCAAACCGTAATAGTATGGATCCTGCAGAGGTTTGACACACTTTACTGATTTTCCAGAAAAGTATGACATCTGTGTTGCAGATTGCCTGTATTTTAATGGTCTGACTGGTCAGTGCAGGCTAATATCTGAAAAGTTCCTGGATAAATGGCACGTTGTCTACTCAGTGGGTCTCTAATTGTTCTAGTTTGTTATCTTTTTCTAACTGAAAGAAGATATCGCAGGACCAAAAGTCTGTTTTGTGCAGTCAAAGGTTCCCATTCCTGTACCCAATGCAGTAAGATGGGATGAAGGAATTGCTCACTCAAACATAGGGTGTAATTAAGCTACAGTAAAAACTAAGATATTCAAAATCCAATGGGCTTTATAAAAACCTGTTTAAAAAAATGTTGCTGTTGCCACATCTGTTCTAGTCCCAGCTCTCCTGGAGGAAGTCCATTGCCCACAGTTGCTTATATGTAGCTTACTGATACCCCCATAAATCACTGCAATTACTACTTAACTGCTTCCTGATGTCATTCAGTCAAAAGGATTAAAATTAATAGAATTTCTTAAATGCTTGACTTTATTAACCCATGTCAGTATTCATATGGCCTCTTGCCTTGGTGTGACTGTATGTGGGATGTTCCATTGGTGCTGTCTGTTGTTGGTGAGCCCGTGACCCATGTTTGGGTGCTCAGCAAGAAAGTTTCAGGTGGGGACATGTGGCATAAGACATGCATGCTGTAGGTGAAGTCAAGTTAGAGGTTACTAGGTTTGCTGTTCCTTGAGGAAGGACAAAAAGATGGTGAAGCATTCTTGAGGAAAGGGTTAGATTCAACTTCAAAGTCCTCCAAACTCTAATGAACTATGCATTATCTTCCCAGCCCACTCCTCCACCTTTTTTTTAGCAAAGACTTTTTCAAAAGGGTTGGAAACTGTTTATGTAAGGCTGAGAGCTCCTGGAACCTTGCTGCTAATTATTGCTCTCCGTGTATATGCCTACTGGGTTTTCTTTCTACCAGTAAAGAAGAAAACATGCTTACTATTGTGCAATTAAAAATACTTCAGCAGATATTTTTTGATAATTACAAGTATTATGTCTGTAATTGGTCTGCAGTCTTGTGCTACTTTCATTTTTTTTTTATGTACTTTCCATTTTATTGGGGCAGAAGACGGAAAGAATGAGAAATATGCTGTAGTCCCCAGTTCCAGAGCCTGCTGTGGGTGGAAGCTCTTATAAAACTGCACTTGTGGAACTATCTATAAGCTGTTTCTTCTCTTAAGCTGCTGCCTCCTGTGAGGCCAGAGTGTAACCTAGAACAATCTGTGTTATTATATAAGCTTCTGTGTTCTAATTGCTTTAATTTTCCTGCTGGTCCAGTTGGGAATGTTTCACATTACTGAGTCTCAAAGACTGATATTAAAAGAACCTGTAAGAAATGGAGTTTGTTACTTAATTTCATCTTTTCCTTAATACAAACCAGTCACTGGATCTAGTACCTAATATATGGCAAAAGAAATGCTGGGGTTCAAATTGTAAGGGCTGCTTTGACACAAGAGATTGTTTTTAAATTAACACTGATTTTTGGAAGACTCATAAATGTGATCAGGTTGAGAGAGTTCTGTGTAGGGTTTTACTTTGTTAGAAATGTCTGAGGGATTTAAGGGAAGTGAATCAATGCCCTCCTTGCCCTCAGGCAAGCAGAGGTATGGAAAATGATCATGTTCTTGTCAAATATTCTGTTTCGATAAAAAATAGTAGCTTAGCAGCCTAAAAAGCTGCGATAATTTGGATCATGGACTCGTGTTCAAGTACTCAGTGGGATGCACTGTGTTGCAAGACACCCCTTCAAGCTGTATGCCTGCATCAGAAGTCATGGGTAGCCCGTTGTAAGCTGTCTGTAGAGCAGTCAAGCTCCAACATGCAGCTATACAGGAGCCTTGTGAAAGGATATTAATACTTTTCTGGCCCTGGTGCAACCTAAGATCATGTTTTACCTCTTAGCAGTTGCTGTGGCTGAAGCAGTCATGCTGTCTGAGTGGCTGCGACACTGAGCCTATCTGTCTCTGAGAGGTGGTGAGCTGACTGAGCAGGAGTATAACCTGCACTGCTGATCTAATATTGGTTTTTCTCTCTTTAAACACATAACCTGAAGGCTATAAATGTGAAAATACAGTACTGGTGAACCTTCAGTGCTAGCTGTAGAGAACATTCATAGACAAGTCCTCTAAAGTTTGGACTGTGCTTTTTCTTTAATAGCTTGTATATGTGTGGTGCTCCTTCCCTTTCTCATTCTCCTCATGCCCAGATTTTACTCTTCAATTGCCTTGAGTAACAGTCAGTGGCTCTTGTCCCCCAGCCTCTGACAGAGCTGAGGTTCCTATTACCCCACAGGGGTTTCCTTACCCTTGTTGGCACCCTTGACTCCAACTTCTCAGGTGCCAACAGGACTTATTGGTGTGGGTTTTTTGTTTGTTTGGGTGTTTGTGTTTTGGTGGGGGTTTTTTAGGTTTTTTTTTTTTTTGTCTAGCAGTTTGGACTTGTACAGAGATGCCTGCCCTTCTTTAAGGCTTGAATTTAGGATTGGGTAACTGCCTCATTTAGGGTGAAAAGGTAGTATGTGAGAAAACCAGTGTCAAGCTTGGACAATTTAATAGGTCTTGGAGTGTGAAAGGTGGGTCCATAACCTCAGGAAGTGAAACCAGACAGGAAAATGCTATGATGATGCAATTTATCAATCTAGAAAATGTGCTCTACTACATTAGTATATGGGATACTGCTTAAAACATGTATTGCTTTCTAGGCTGGAAACTGCTGGTTTATATCTCAGGTAATAATAGGAAATGTCTAGATGCTTACTGCAGCTTAATTACTTATGTAGTAATAGAGTAAATCTGTCACTTTCTATAGTTGAAGAACTGGAGATAAACGTTGAGCCTGGGTACTCAGGTGATGCAAACTGATTGTTACAAATTCAAAAAATTTACCTGTATCTTGCTAATGTGCTCTGAAGTGGTGCTTTAAAGAGGCCTTTTGATGTTGTGGCAGGAGGAACTAACCTAACAGTCATAACAGCATATTCCTTAATGCAAGAACTGTAAAGCTGAGCTATTAATCTAAAGAATTGTACAAGGCTTTTGACACTAATACCACCATATGTGTATACACAGTGAAGGTTTGATATGGTTTTAAGGGAAGACAGGCCATGAAAACCTTTCTTGCTCTGGAGCCCACACTCCTAATTTAGAGCCTAAATTCTCATGTGCTTTCTTTCACTTGGAAATAATGCACTCTCTATTTGCCAGTAGTTCACTTACCTATACCTCCTTCTTAGGTTGCTTACTGCTAGGAATATAATGTAGTTTTCAAATAGGCCAGCGCCAGGAACCTGAACTCTGCAGTCTGGGATAGCTTACCAAAATCCAAATTACTAAATGATATACTACAGGATAAAGGCCTGTAAGCATCTGGAAACATTCAAACTCCACAATTAGTGTCCTGAAGGAGAGTTTGTGTAACAAACCTCTGTCAGAGCACTGCTTTACTATTTGTCTCTGGAGCCTTGCCTAGAGAGTGTGCATTCCGACATGCCTTATTGCTGTTGGTTGATATTGTCTATATCCTGTTCCTCGGTAAAGTAGAAATGTGTGTGCTTAAAACAGCTAGCTTGTTTGCAGCTGATCCCATGATCTCAAGGTGAATAAACATCTTTACTTGCCTTTAAATTCTTAATATATGTATCTACCTCTGTCAGCTGAAAAATTAATGAAGTCTGGTTCTTCATCCAGACTGGCTAGTTACGGTAGCTCTTCAGTGCTTGATCTTAACTGTGGTTCAGATATGACAGTTTTGGCAGAGTCCATGTACTGCAGAGTAGAGAGGAAGCATGGGGCATCACTCTGCCCATTTGGTGTGTCTGAAAGCTCTGGGCACCTCTAACAGTTACATGGTGGTATTCATTAAGTAGGGTGGCCATTTGTAAGGCAGGTGTGCAAGTATTCCTATTAATTCTTTCTATGGCTGGTCACCAAGAGGCTTTTTGAGGTGTGTGAAACAATCTCAGCCTACTCTTTATGTCTTCAGTTTGCATGCAGAAAGCCCATACCTCCAATCTACTGTCTTAGATATAGTAATGTACTGTAAGACTTGCAGTTATAAAATAGCTGTATAAAATTTTTGTACCGTTTACCCCCTCCCAATTACATTTGACTCAATAAAAGCATCTCTTCTGTGTTTATATGCCTACCAAGCCACGAAAACAACCCACCAACATGTTCACATGTTGCTTTCTGCAATAGATGATGGTCAAGAAATTTGGGAGCTTTGTGGGAGAACTCTGTTCCATCTTCCTTTGAATAAATTACAGCTGTACAGTGTGGTGATGTTTTGAAGAAAGTGGGATTTTTAAATTCTTCAGGGAAACAGCAGGAGAATGAACAGAATGACAAATGTACAGGAAATCAAGATGCTGGAGTTCAAGGTGCTACATGTGAAGAGCTATGTCATGACACAGACTTGGGGATAAAAGCCTATCCATAAGGTTTAGTTTCAAATAAATGAGCCCCAGCACTGGTGAAATGGTAGAATTTTGTGCTTCATAACTTCTAATTTGGCCCTGTTCAATATAAAGCCTCTTAAATTAACTGTTTTCATTTGCCCAGAACGTTTGATGGTCTTCCTCTAGATTGGCTGTTATATTGGCATCTTGCTGGACTTTGCTTATTCTGATCATTCCAGGTTCACTGATCCATCCAATTCCTGCATTGGGAGATAGTCTAGAAAAGGTTCCAGGTTAGGTATCACCAATAGAAGTCTGAAGGATTGTTAAGTTTGTTTTTATAAATTATTAATTCCTTATTTAGCAAAATAGTAACAACATTTACTCCATGTCTGTGTTGGGGAAATAAACAAAAGATGCCAAAGCACCTGGGGGGAGGAGGGAAGGATAATCTTCAAATAGCTGTTCTAATCCTAGCACTTAATTTTTTTTTTTTTAACTTACTAGATCAGTTTATTCATGGCTGGGGAAGGGCAGTGATACTGGGGAAAAAACAACAACTTTCCTTTGTGAACATAAAAGGACCAAAACAACTGATAAAAGCTTTAGATGAATTTGCAGAGAAATAGAGGTGTTGCTCTTGAAAGAGGCTGACTCTGTAATATAGCTAGTATATACAGCAATACCCTTACAGCTTAACTATCAGTCACTATTTTGAGAGTTCCTGTCCACAGTAAGGTATAGAACAGCAGCCCATGGAGGTAAATTGCAAGTCTCTGAAGCTGGGTGGGTGAAAAACAGACCAGGGCTCAGAAGTGCTGCTGGATGAGAGTCCAGAATCATCCTGGAGGAAAGAGGTGTGCTGGCTTAAGCAAATGTTCATGCCATTAGACTAGTCAGAGGGTGTGTTGGGACAGATCTGGAAGCAGACTTTGGCTGTGTGAATTCTTTTGCTCGTGACTAGATGTCATCTGCAGTCAGCAATAAACAAGTCTTCCTCCCTCCCCCCCCTTATTAGATGTGGCTGTAGTGGAGAAACACAGTATAGGTGCTGTTCAGTGATTTTTATTTTTATTTTTTTTTAGCTGGTGATCATACAATGGGCTTGGTGAATGTGTGCCTTCCATCTAGTTATCCTTATTTGAAGACCAGAATGGAAATCAGGCTTGTGGTAATTTTCGATGCCTTCATGTCACCTGTAGTAATTGTAGATGAATACGGGTGACCTCAGTTGAGCACAACAGGGAAGGCAGCTGGCTAGAAACGTAGATCCAGTATTTATCAGTTAATTGGCTCCTCGGTCAGTTGTACCATGCTATTAAAATAACTGTTCTGCCTTCCCTCTCCCCTACAGTATCACTAGTGGCCATAAATGAGCTTGGTCAGGGAACTGATTCTATTACCAACCAATTTTTTTTTTAAATTTATCTTCAGTAGTATCCAGCTTGGTAAGTTACTGCAAGGGTGCTGACGCTGGCAACAGGGACAGTGGTAAAGACATGAAGCTGGAAAAGAGTCTGGGGAGGAAATGCCCACTTGCCAACAGCCCCATGCTTATGTTGAGTTAATGACTGATAAGTTGTTCTTTATGCTTGGGTGCTTGAGTCAGTTGACCTGATAACATCTGTTTCCTTTCTCTTGAGAAATAAATACCTTATTACCAGATGTTTGGCTGGGTAAGGCACTGCAGGTGCTTATCCAGCAGATCTGACCAAAGCAGAGAGATTATTTTCCTATAAGGACATAAGATGTCCTTATGTCAGGACATTGGGCATAAAACCAACTTCTTTTTCTTTACTGATGGTGCTCCTGACTCAATTCAGAGATCACCTTCTGTCTGTCTTTGCAGAATCCCTTGTAGATGTAGAAAGAACAGGGCACCTTTTCCTCCAAATAAAATCTTTTATATGTTAAAAAAAGGCAGATCAGGAACTTCAGCTACTCTGTTCATACAAATGTAGCAGAAATATTTTTTAAATCGGCAAGTGTTATGAGTTGCCTGCTTAATACTATAGGCTCTCAACAGCTGTTAATGCTGTCTTACTGTCTCCATTCCTTCTTTCTTCTCAGCCTGCAAAGGTAAGAAACACAGTTTTCCTGACATTCAGAAAGATACTCTGTTTCCATCAAAACTGGTCTATCTTGCTAACATTCCTGTGCTAGTAAAGATGTGAATAATATTAATGACCAAAAAGAATACACTTTCAAAGCATGTGATGAAATAAAGGTGAATAAGAAAGCAAAATCTCTCTAGAAACCGCCAATTTAGGTTGATTCTGAAAAGGCAAGAGCCATCCAGATGCCTTGTTTCAGGGAAATGCCATGGATTAGCTCTGTTTGCATGGTGCAAAGCTGTCTGTCTGAGCTTAACCTTTGATCCCTAGTAAGGCCCGTACAGCCAGACCATGCTCATCTGTTCCTCCCAGATAACAAAGTATGAGTGGCTGACTGTATACATTTTTCTTTTGTATATATTTATATGAAAACTTCCTTATAAATAACTTCTATGGAGCAGGGATTGAACTGTTCCGAAGTAGTCTTTGATACTTCATTTACAGGGAAATGTGGACCTGTGTGTATTGTTTGCCATGTGTGCTTGATTTTGTAAAACTTGAGGCATTTTTTGACTAAACAGAAATACCTCAGTAAGAGTCAATGAAATAAGCAATGTAAAATTTGTGCTTGAGTTTCTTGATATTATAGTAGTCCTGGTAACTCCTGTTCAGTATCAACTCTAAAAGCAACTATGAAATGTCTGCAGTGCCAGCTGCCAGGCTATCCATCAGTTGGGGTGGGACAGTGGAGGGAATGACCTCTCCAGGAGGAGACTGCTTTGCGGTTGAGAGAGGTTGATGAGCAGGAGAGACATACAGATATGAGAAAATAGTAGGATAGCAGAAATAGTGGTGGTCGGAAACAGGCTTTTTTCTTATTCAAATTATTTACTAGAGTAATCAAGATTATCGGTTCCTTCAAAAAATAAAAAATTACTTTGAATGCACATTTTACTGATGGAGTTGAACATCAAAAGGTGTCCATAAATCCTGTAACTTGGCAAAAGGAAGAGAGATTTAAATATCTGTGGGAAAGAGATCAGATGCTCCACGTCATATTTACTCACATTTATTATCTTTAAATTACTTTTTATGTAGGTAATTAAAGAGTCTTTTAAGAGAACTAGAAACCAATAATTTGAATATAGCATGTACTTTGAGTTGCTCAACAAAAAGGACCTCAATTTTGTTCTGAGATAAATATTATAGAACCTGTGAAAAAAGTTTTCTGCTCTTTATGGCTCTATTTCAATACTGTTTACTAACAGAGATGTTTCTCCTTTTTTTTTTTTTTTTTTTTTTTTCTCCTAAGACCTATTCAGGGCTGTTCTGCGTAGTTATAAATCCTTACAAGAACCTCCCGATTTATTCAGAAAACATTATAGAGATGTACAGAGGGAAGAAGCGCCATGAAATGCCACCGCACATTTATGCAATATCTGAATCTGCATATAGATGCATGCTACAAGGTAAGAATTAGTTAAATGTTACTTAACAGTTAGTTGACAACTTTTTGTAATGTACCTAAAACTCAGGAGCTTCATTATCCAGCTATATAGTAATTTCTAACATGATCAGAATCTTTTCTAGTACTTAAAGTGGGGGGAGGGGAAGTTTTCTTATCTAGAACCTTAAACTTTCAGAATAGAAATAACTTGGAGATTGACCCCTGTCGGCATATTTGTCTTACTGAGGCACAGAAGCAAACTAACGCTAATAGGAAGTGTACTGTGCTAGCTGGTGTCACTGAAAGTTGTAGTGGAAATACTTTCTTAAAAAAAGAAGAGAGAAGATTTATGTCAAAAGATGTTAGTGCACTGGCTTTGAGTGAAGTAAGAATGAAGAAGTGTGACTGAAAAGGGAAAGCTGAAGTATGTTAATGACTTGTCTCTCTAATTCTATAAAAATGTTGGCCCTTTTGCAGCTGACAATCTGAAGTGACAATGAAACAATAGTATGTTTGAGTTCAAAAAGAGGTCAGGGAAATGCTTAACCTTGAAGATTTTTAATTTTTTTTTTTTTCTCCAAACTGGTATAGGTCATGTCTGCAGTAGAATAGAGAGTAAGTTTATGGTGGGCACATGCTCTGAATTTTGGCTTTAAGGCTGTGCTGGACAAATATGAAAACTGTGACTCTGACATGATATAAATGTGTTGAAATAAATGCATGCTGTTGAACTTGTAAAATTGCACTTCTGACATAGTATGTTGGAAACACAGCTCATACTATCCAATATTGGTTCATATTTAGGTGGCTGTTCTACTGATCTGGAAACATGAGCATGTTGTATCTAGAAAAGTGTGTGTAATAAAGAGGCAGGTCTGAAAAATTTACCATGTTTTCTGCTATAGACCTGGTATAGATGTACTGGAAGTAGGTTAAAAGCTATTTGACCTAGTTCATGCAAACTAAGAAAAACACTGTTTCTGCTACCAGGTTAACCAACCATTTAAATGTAAATCTTTTTTAAGAAGACATTTCCTGTCTTTAAATAAATCACTGTTTCTTCAGTTTATTTGTTTCTTCAGTTGTGCCTTTGTCTTTAGGGCTGCTTAATAATAAGCTACAGGTTGCTGGATTGCTGAGTGCTCTTTCACCCTAGAAGAAACTATGCTGTTGCCACTGAGCGGGGTGATGCAGGGGCAAGCAATGAAAGAGCAGCAAATTGCGGCCATCAAGAGTTGTCACACTTCTCAATGGATATTTGGGGCTCTGTTTTTATGAAAGAAAAACTATGGCCTCTTGACCAGAACAACAGCCTCTAACAGCTCAGATCAGAGGACCCTTAATAAGGCTATGTGGAAGAATAGAGCAAACTTTAAGATTATTTTAAGGAATTTATTCCTAGCAATCTCAAGTGGTTTGTGGATAAGGGCTTCCCACTCAAAAAGCACAATATCTTTTGAAATTATCTCAAGAACTGTTGAAAAGTTCTTGAGACAACTGTCCTCTAATAAAGTAAGTCAATGTCAGTAGCTATCACACGTCAGGTGCTCTATATATTTGTTCACATATAAATCACTCTAGTACTGATTTATATCTCTGGAGATCTTGGTGCATGTACAAATTTTGCTATTTTTGGAAGATGAAATGAAAAAAAATTTCATGTGGTGGTATATGTTTGGTTGCAGTCTTGTTTTTCTTTCCATACTGCTATATGGAGGCTTATATTTTGTATCAAATCTCTGTCTTTCTGTGCTTGCTTGCTTTTTGGTTTTGATTGCCTGAATTTTTTCATTTGAAAGAAAGAAGCCATGGATTGGAATAAGGATAGATGAAAACTATGCAACAGGATCAATTTATTAGGGAATAACTTCTTCAAAGTTAATTAAATCTATGTTTCTAGTGCCCTTCACCTGTATGGAGCTACTCCTTCTTTATTTTAGTAAGCGATTGCAATCAGCTGGTAAACTTTACATTGATGGTTTGCCTTCACAATTGGAGTGCCAAGGATAAGCAAAAACTCTAGAACAGACATTAGCAGTTTTGTGCTTGGCAAATATTTTACGAAGCAAACTGTTCTTGCCTGATTGGGTTGGATCAGAGGAAGAGAAAAACAGCTGCTTCTGAATTTACAATGGTCTCATGAAACTGTTTACAGACACTGCTTCCTTTAGGAGGAAGGTGTTGTAGAGACTTCTTTTGGAGATATGCTTGCCTGAAGTATGAGACCACTGCTATTTGTATTGGTGATTTTATACAATCACCCTGGCTTTACATAGCCATGTGAAGCAGTGATTGGTCATGATGAGAATGACTAGCGAGTATTTTTCAAAAGTGGGGTGAGTGGAGAAGTCTGGCACTAACACTGCTCAGTGCTGGTCCCTCTTTGCTTCCAGAGCCTCTATATAGGACCTGATGGAGCAAGACAGAGGCACTTCAGGGAACTGAATTTAAGTCTCCATACAAATAAAACTTGCGATTACAACAACTAAGGTTTTCTAGTCTTTAGGATATCAAATAATACTTGTCTTAAGAGTAGGAGATTATTACAATATTCAACTTATTTTTCTGGTTAGGAGTGGCAACACAAGGTCAGCTGCTGAGTGTACTTAGAATTTGGTAGGGAGAGCTAGGTTTTCCCTGCCAGCCAAGGATTTAACATAATGCACAAAGTGTCCTTAATCATCTAAATATGCCTTATGTTTTGCTAGACTTTCAGTCTTAAACTAATGAAACAGAAAATGTATATCAGAAGCTTTTGGCTAGTAGAAATAGGTCTCCAAGCAAGGACTAGCTGTATTATTCACAATGCTTCAGTTTGTCATCAGAAGTCTCTGCTACTGTTTATTTGCAGCATAATCCTTGGCCAAGATGCTTTTGCTGATAAGTTACTAACACATAGTTACAACTATAAAACTCTTCTTCTATAGTTCATATCCATGTTTGTGCACATAGTTGCTTTGAGAGATAGGATGGTAGAGAGAGTGGGGTAGGGGAGATTAGTTTTCCAGTATTATTGCAAGTCATGATATTGCTATTATAGCATATTCATAGGTTTCATTTGATATGAATGACTTTTGTGTTTCCAGTATTTGACATCTAGAGTTTACTTATTAGGATTCAAACCTGAAATTGAAACCATAGGAATGCAATTCCTTTGGATAATATGACCATACCCTTATAGAAATATCTTAGCCATTAATTTAGGTCAATGAAAGTGGTTGGCTGTATTTTTCTGGCCTGTTCAGTATAATCATGTTTACTTTCCTTGTAGCTAATCACACACTACTAATTTTCTACGTGTTTGTAAGATACGGTTACATGGATTAACAGGATACCTGGACCTGAGCTGTGACTCCGAACAATGTGATTTCTTAAACCACAATTTTGCTGTGCTGGTAATTGGGTACAGGGAGTAAACTGTTACTCAATATCTTAATGCTTTCACACCTTTAATTCAGAGCATGGATGATTAGTGATCAACTTCAAGTTTCTGCTAATCTGAAGTCTTGTATGTTTAAAATATTTATGTTTAAACAACACAACATAGACTTCTGTTCTAGATTATGAAAGCAAAAGGTTTTTTGGTTGGCAGAAACAACTGACGCATGTGCATCTCAATAGTTATTCCTTGTCTTAAATGTTGCTGGAAATAACTCTATGTACTTAAACTGGTGATGTAAATGGAGCACTGCACTTCACAGTGCTCTCTGTTAGGAAAAGGTTGTATAGAAGCATTGCTAACTGCACTTGTCAAACTGCTTCTCTATTCTTGTCCCCTTGAAGAATTTCCTGTTTAGGAGGACCTTGAGCCCTGCAGTCTTCACAGGTCAGCTCTCATCGTGCCCTTTAGTGTGGAGGAGAATGGGCTGAAAATCTATTTCACTGCTTGTTAAACATGGAGGACGAAGGGGTGGGGGGGGAAGAGCCGTAAAACAGAGAATATGTTCAAGAAGTCCAGTTTGCCATTTTGGAGAGGGAATAGTATTCTCCAGAGAGATGTATTGAATTGGTGTAAGCTGTCACAAGAAAGGGAGGTGCAGAGTTGTTTTTAATGGCTGAGTGTTGCAGCTGAACAGTTCAGTGGTGATGCAGCTCTGATGCACTAGGGATTGAGAGACAAGTTTTGCAAGGAAAAGCAAACCTCATTGATTGCTTGATCTCATAAGTGTTGCCTTTTCTGCAAGACTTGTAGTAAAGACTGAGTGTGAACACAGTCTTATTAAAAACAAGCAAGACTTGGGGTGCATTCTGGTTATGACAGTCAGGATTTCTCTTCAGGAAAAGAGTCATTACCTAGAGCCTTGACCTCAGAAGATAATAACATGCAATTCAGCTTTACATACTGGATTTCCCCTCTCTCTCCCCTAGTAATTACTTTTCAAAGTAGCGTGGTAGTAGGGTAAGTGTTATTTCACAGGTGGTTTAGTGGATTTCTCCTGTGCTTTCTCTTCATTTTCCTAATGTTATGTTGAAGCAGTAAGTATACATAACCCAGGGGCTTCTAGGCATATTGAAATTGTTTAGCCCTAGACAGAAATCAAATGCATAAATGCATAGGGTTGGAGTTGGCATGCTTCACAAAAGAACGCTAGACTGAGCTTTTCACTGCTGCCGGACAGTTGACATGGCCATAAGGAATCGGTATCCTAATCCCTGTGACAACATTGACCTTAATTCTGTTTGGTAATACAGTTAGCAAGACTTGCTAGTGTTCTTCTGTGTTGCTAAAAGTTATAGGCAGTAAGAAGAAGATGTTTTGACAGTGACTAAGATTTTTCTTTAAGAAAACTAATTCTTTAAGTCTAATAGTTCATATATGACTATCTTTATTTTACCAGCAAGGGAGACTTGGTTGTGTGAAAGCAGCACTAAGAAATTTCTCCAGTGCTTTTACCATACTTGGCTTTCTCTTCTCCCTCCTCCCTTCCTACTCTCCCACAGTATTTCTAGAGGAAGTATGGCATTGTTTTATTATGCCTCTCTATTCATTGACTCTTAAAAGTGCTTTGGAAGAAATATTAAGGAAAACTTGTTTGCTTTTTGTTGCCAAAGACCAGCTTGCCTACTAATATTACTCTTGTATAATTATGCTTAGTCTCTCCTTTTTATCCTGTTTCCCTGAGGACATCTTGATGAGCACTAAATTAGCACTGATATTTTAGGACTGCCTTTAATCCTGTTGCAGAGAAGGTTTATCGGAAACAGCGTAATACGTGAAGTGAACACTTGGTGTTGGAGAAGCCAGTACTGCCTACAGATGCAATACTTCTCTCAAAAGCATCGTATTGGTCTATATTTTCAGTTGATCTTGATCAAAGGTCTCCCTTTGGGGATGTTGTTCCCCCTCCCCCGAGATATGGAAGAAAATAATTGAAACTAAAAGATGACAACTCTTTTCTTTGAAGGTCTATTAAATCTTCAAATGGAAGAGGAAAAAATTGCTCTGAGACTAAAAAGCCTGGGAGTGATGACTAGCATTCTCTGTTATGTGAGGAGTATATAGAACCTGTTATCTGTGCAGTTAATATTCCTGATATTTTCATTACATCTTGACTTACCAAAAGGTTCCCCAAAGCCTTTTAACTAGTTATAAAGTGCAGGGTGGCAATCTAAGGAGAACTAACTGCTTGGTAAATGCAATGTGAAGGATTTATCGGTCTCTTTTATTGTTACACTGTGATTTCTGTGTTTTCACTTTGTCCAATCAGGCTGGTGTGGAATATAAATACTTAAGTGACAATAACATTAACATCAAGATTGGTTTGTTATCAATAGGTGTGTGATATCAATAGGATATTGATATCAATAGGAGTGTGATATACAGTAGTCTTAATGGCTGGTGGAGGGAAAGAGATTCTTGAAGCAAGATATGAAGTAGAAAAAACTGAAATCCATCATGCTGAAATGGTCTTCGGCCTCATTATTTTTGAATTTGAAGTAAAAAGGGAAATGCTTCTGTCAGCTGAACCTATTGTGCAGTATTTCATCTCCTTCCCCTCACTCTTCCATTCTGTCTCTTGGTATTAAATCTGTGTGCTTCAGTGAAACTTATTTTCATGATTTAAATTAATGTGCCTTGCTGGACCATCTCTGACATCAGTAGCAATTACTTATTGAACAAACTCAATTGAACTTAGTTTCTAGAACTAGATTATAGTATACTATCGTGTCTTTTTTCTTAACTTTTTTGTTACTGTTGGAAAAGTTTTATTAGTTTAGTGCTTGTGACAACAGTTCCTAACCTTTGTCTTTCTCTGTGTCAATGTGTTTGGATCCCTGCTCTTTATTGGTGTTCAACCTCAAGATTACAAACTTAATTAGGCATGATGATATTTACAGTAAACAACTTTTTTCTTAAGGCTCAGTTGCTTAGAAGTGTTACTTGAAGTGGTTGACTTATTTTTTTTGCGTAACTTCAAGAAGTAACTGTCTTATATTTAAAAATGAGACAGGAGTGACAATTGTTACATTAAGAATTCTTTGTTTCTTTGGTGCCTTGGCTGTTTTCTCCCCACTTCTGAAGTGAAGTGTTGCAGCAGATTAGCTAGTTCCATGGTCTTTTCAGTTGATATTCTGACCAACTGATAATTATTTTAATTTTTAAATTTGCTATGCAAGCTGGCCTTGTAATTGAACTGTGACTGTACTAGCCTACAGACAGGAATTCAAGACTAAGTGCATCAACCTTATGAAATCATTCATGAGATGAATCATTTTGTGCATATTACTCAGCTAGCACCTGCTTCTACTCTGAAGCTTTAGTTTAAATTAAACTCCATTTATTTCTAGGTAGTTGTGAAACGGATAATTCACTTCTGCTTGGCTTTAGCCTTCAGATGACATACATCAAGACATTATTGCTTGTGCAACAAAAACTTAAATGTATTCTAATCTTGACAGCACATTGCACTGTAACGGCACTGCTAGGTGTTGCATGTTTTGCACAATACCTTTTGTCAGTCATGTCTGCATTCCTCTGGGGTGTTGAACTAAGAGTTTAGCTATGCTGTAACTACTGCTGATAGCAATTGCAGTTGCTCCTTTTTCCTCCCCATTCCTCTTTACTTAAATTTCTTTGTTATACTCTGGCAAGGAAGCAACAAGGAGTAGGAGCAATTTTTATCACTTAGCAAGTGGAGAGAAGTGGTGAGGAGCCAGTGGTGTTCTGCTCTGTTCTCCAATAACCCAAGGCTCACATCACCAACGCAATTGCCAATTTATATCTCTGTGTATATCTAGCTTCCTTTCACTTGTCCATACTTGATGCTTTCAGATATTCGGCTGCTTAGGTATTCCTGACAGACTTTGGGTACCTTCCTCAGTGATTCAGAGTTGCAAGGTATTATGCACCTCTAGTATGCTGTTTCATAATGCAAGGTGAATAAAAGCTCATGGCTTTCTGAATACTCCAGGGCATTAAAGTTCCTTTTTACTCTAGGGCTTTTTCAGATTGATGGTAAAGCCATCAGATGATATGTAGAAGGAAAACCCAGAAGAAAAAGCAGGAAAAAATGCAGCTGTCTCTTTATGTGTGTCTGCTATGAAGTTGCTTGAGGAAGTTCTCAGGCTGGGAATGTTCCTTTGAGGAAAACATCAGGGAATCACTCTCAAACTGAAGGGTTAGTAAGTAGAAAAATGATAGTAGCGAACTGCAAGAACCGAATTCTTCATCTCAGAGATGGAATAGCTGACGGACTAACTGTGCTGCACGGGAACATTTGGCACAAAACATTTGGTACCAAAGCACCCAGATGTTACTACTGGGTGCCATCTCTTTGAGATTGCTTTTCAGATCTAGGAATCTATACTGTATAATCTATACTGTATACCAGTATACTGGTCTTGATTGTTGTCAAACATGTTGGTAGCAACTGTTCCAGAGTATAAAACTAGCCTTTGTAGGAACATGCATATGCATATAATGATATATAAAGACTCCGTTTGGGTTTTCTAAAGAGAGGTCATGCCTTGCAAATGCATTGATCTGTGGATGAATCTGTATGGACAAGGGAGGGCTATCTGATATGGCCTATGTGGCTTTCCAAAAGTAATTTGATAATGATCCTAACCAGAGGCTCTTAAGTAACTGCAATATGAGGAAAGGCCTTCATGTATGTAAAGAACTGGTTAAAGATTGACCAATCTTGTCTATTGTTTTCTCCTTTTTATGGTTTGGCAGGGTAATTGCTGAAAACCCTGTGGAACCTGCACTCATCATGTTCATGCTTCTTGCTTACAAACGTCTTGCCTGGAAAAGAGAAGGGGTTGTGAGGGGATACTTGGCTTATATTGTTATCCAGGGTAGCAAAAATGAGAGCCTGATGTGAAGAACTGTACTTCAGAGTGTATAGGAGGTTAAAATAGCATGTGAGATGCCATGTGTACCACTCCACAATGGTGGTGTACTGGGGGGAATGAACTTTGTTAGTAGTGAGTGTAGAGGAGTAGTAGAGAATGTGAGGAGTAACCGGAAGAGGGATCAAACCAGGAAACACTTTTGCCATAGACTTATAATTATCTTCAACCCTTTGTGTAGCTCTGGCCTTCTCTGCTCTGGGTGAAGAGGAAATATGACAGGAAGGCATTAAAAAAACAGCTGAAATCAACAAAACTGTATTTAGCATGGAAATGATAATTCAGGTCAGATGTAATAGGTGTCTAAATCTGAAGTGGCACAGGGAGAGGGAATAGTGATCCTCCCCCACCCCACCTATTCCTATGCAAGAACAAAGAGGCATTACTTGAAATTTGCAAATGACATGTTCAAAGCAACAAAAGGAAGCAATTTTTTTAACAGCATAACTCAACTGTGGTGGTCTGTGCCTCAGGATATCGTAGGTGCTGAAAGCCTATGCTTGTCCTAAAAGCCATTTGAGGAATACATGAACTTGAAGTCTGAGGATAATGGATCAGGAAATTGCAGGAGAATTTGCTGGCTACTGGGAAAGTGTTGTGGGGAATCATCCTTACTTTCTAATTTTGGTCCTTAAGTTATCTGCTCTTGGAATGTGGTACTGATTCTGATTGTATGTAGTCTATCTTGCTGTATCAGTAAGTTTACTTTGTAACCTGCATATAAAAGTGCACATGGATTAAATGGTAGTAGTCTGTGTCTTCATAACATTGGAGGGTTGTGGAGCATGATGGGTTAGTGTGTGCCTCGCTGTGCAGTGCAGGGGAGTGGTAGGAGTGCAGGAATCTGCTGCAGCTGGCTTTTAAGAGACTGATGAAACTATTGGAAACTGTAGCAGAGCTGCTAGTTTAATTAAGATCCATGTAGTCATAATAGTCTGTATTGGGGTGCTTTCCATATGTATTATTTCTTACTACACTGAAGTGTTAAAGTGGCTAAGAAGAGGCAACTGGTAAAATGTCATTTTATCTCTTTTTAAAGCAGTAGTTGTTCATGGTAGACATTCAGCATCTGAAATGAAATAGATGTAAAAGATGAGGTTAAGTTTTTCTCCACAACGTCACAGGGAAACATTGCCTTAAGTACAGGAATGAATTCACAGTAGTTACTGGGTCAAAAATTCCTGCAATGATTATCCTCCTCTTTCTCATATTCTTGTTTTTCACATCCCTTTCTTATTGAAGACTAAGGCTGGAAGAAAGGGGGTACTAAGTGCTGAAAATGGGTGGAGAAGAGTTGTAGTTGGTGGGGAGATGCTCTTCCTGTCCCCTTCCTGCTCTCCATAGGGAGATATTACCCCCTCTTAGGGTAACATACACTAGATTTTTAGATGGAAACAGTATTATACTACATAGAAAAAACCCCACCAATTGAAGCCATTTTGTAAACAGTGGTTGTTCATGACCATTTCTGATAGGGAAGGATTACTTTAATTATCAGCAGATACAGTGAAACTATCAGATGAATGTTAGGGCTTTGTACTTCCAGGAGCAGACATTTGTGTCAGGTCTATGTGCTCAAGGGAGAGAGAGAAGAGGATTTTAAGGATTCCTCCCCTGTAAATAGCATAAGGAATATGTGATGCGCATGTTTAGAAAAATGGCAAAGGGGAGAAGAAAACACTTGTGTGTGTGCACAAGTGCATGTGAGTAAAAGCTCTTTTGACCTTAAAGAAATGAAGGTCAATGTCTTTCTTCCAAAGGAAAGGAGATCTGAATATACCTGTGAATTTTTCTTTAAAAGCTGAAGGACAGATTTATATTGTGCAATTTCAAATTGTTGTGCTGAAATAGAGTTTATTGAGAACTTAGTGGTGATGTAGGCATGAGAGGGTAGGGGAAGTGTGGTGTTTGTCCTCTGAATTGTTGAACTTGAAAAACTATTCAAAATCAAACCTAAAGGAAATCTGTGTTTTAAAATATAAGAAAGTAGCATTAACTTGGGTCCTTTGAGGAAAGGATTTTATTGTTTGAACTATTTCACTTAACTTGAGATATCCACCCCCCCGAATTTTAATTGTAGACAAATGTTTATCTTGAACACTGCACAGCATACGAAGTTGGTTGTGCTGTACCCCTGTACCTTTCCCCACTCACAAGGTAGCCTCAACAGTTTGGCATGTAAAGTGGTGGAAGCTCATGAGCTTTTGTCTCCTGCAATGTCTCATGAGACTGTAAGAGTGGCTTTTACATGTTCTCTTGGGAAAAAGTTTTAGAACTTCTTATGGTGTTCAGTGATTGGAAAAAGTAATGACTCCACTGCTGAAGAACAGAGGTACAATAAGTCTATACAGCAAATCTGGGACTTAAAGTATTTTCAGATAACATACTCATCAAAAGGCTTGTTATGGGTCTTAAAAAATATCTATCAGAAAAATGCTCACAACTTTTTAGCCTAGCTATTTCTAGGTGATGCGTTACAATCACTGGTGTGTATAGTGTGGCTGACCTTTCTGGGGTTGGGGTGATGTGCTAGATGATCTGTGTCCTGTCCTATGTGTGACTGAGAACAAAAAGCCAAACCGCTGACCAAGTTGTGTTGAAGTTAGAAAGCCTAGCTATGCACTGTTATCATACTTGCTATCTTTCCAAACTTGTGGAGTTCAGGCATAATGAAATAGCTTGGGAAGAGCCCACTAGAGTGAAAGTTGGTTCACAGCCAGTTTTGTTAAGTGGCTTGTGCTTGCTTATTTGTTTGGGAAGGAGAAGAGCAAAAGTTAAATGAGTGAGCTTAAATGGCAGATATTACAGTTAAAGGACCTCCTTGAATCATTGTTTCGGTTGACAATGTAATCTTTGTCTAGGCAAAATTGTACTACACGGGAAACAGAACAACTTAAGCAGGGTTGATGGAGAATAGAAACCACTGCTATGCTGAATGCTCTACAGTCTAAATAAACCTTTTCCAGCCTGTGGCTTGCCAACTACTACTAATCTTAGGTTACTTCTAAGCAGCTTGCAAATAAAAGCAGAAAAGTAAGCATAGGGACAGCCTGTGTAGAAGACTTAGGAGCTGCTCATTTCTACTGGGAAGGCTTTGGGAGCCACAAATCAGGAAGGCTGAGAACTGCTCGTCTGTGTTACTTGAAGAACAATAAGCATAAGCGAGCAAGTCCTTGCAGCTCTAGCTGGAGCAGTTTAAGAAGCTGCTGCCTTATGGATTGTTACTGCCCTTCAGCTAAGTTGTGTTAAAGCTTGTGTGAGAACGAGTCGTTGGCTTTGACAGTAAATCACTCACAGAAGTTGTTGTAGCTGGTCCCACTGGCCCGATGGTGTGGTGCTCTCACAGTCGAAGTTGTTTCCCTCTTCATGTATGGGCTATTTGTACATCTCAGCTGCTGCTCACAGCGTGGATCAGCCCTTGGGACTGTGCAGTTTTCTCTGGTCTTTCTCCAAACTGAAGGCTGACTTGTATTCTCTGCTCATGTCCTAAACTACAGCAGTCACCTGTTTCAAAAGGCTAAATAAATTTGGTATTACATAATAGATTAGGGGTGTTTGCAAGTCTTGATATAAATCTGCATCTGTTTGTATGAATTTGTTAGGGAAGGAATGTGTTAACTTCTGCTCACAAATGTAGCAACTCTGTTTTAATTTCTAAGTTAGACTTACTAAAGTTTCTCTTAATGATAGTTAATAAAGGTAGTGAAAGACTGCCAGTGAAAACATAAGCCATGTTTGAGGTTCTTCAAACTTAATGATGACTAAAAAAAAAAAATCAAATTCTATCTGGTATGTAATGGAGAAGCTACCCGCAGTTTCATTAAGTGGGCAGGACATAGTCTAACAGCTATTTGTTCTCTCCTTTTGTGCTGATTCAGCCCTGGCTAGCAACTCTGAAAACAAATGTCACAATTTTTTCTTTAGGAATTTGGGTAATTTCAAGCTAGTGTTGTGACTAACTACCTACCTAACTTGTGACTTCTAAAATAGCCTGAATTCATAGCTTGGCTTATTCTTCCAGGGTTTGATGATGGTGTGTTAGGTTAGCCACTTGAGCTATGTCTGTGCTGGAGTGCTTGTGCAGCAGCTTGAGCTATCTGGGGTGAGTGAGCGAATGATGAGTGTGGTCATGAAGTCTGCTGAACACATGCAAGAAATACTTGTATTCAGTGCTACGGTTCACCATAAACAAGTTGCAGGGTAAACCGTGACTGGGGTTTGACTGACCTCTGCTATGCCTCGTTTGATAATAATTAACTTAACATACTTAGCAGTCAGTCAGCAAGCAGAATTGAAGTACGGCTGTTGTGATTTATTTCAAATCTCACATCTTGTAGAGTAAGGGGTAGAACCACTTTTCTTTTTCAGGTTTTGTTATTTTAACTTCACAAATAGCAGGAACACCTATAGAGTGTCTACATCAATGCCCCCATCCCACAGTGAAGAGCTGCTTTCTCAGCCCTTCACTAAAGACTTGGAGGTATCTTGCAGTAATTAGACAAAGTACACAAAAGAGGCAAGAGTGAAATACTGGTCTGTCAAAAGTGGTTTGTGGCAGTTCATCCTGACAGCTTTCTCAGATAGTCTGGTTTCTAGGTAGAGGAAATGTAGTAGACACTGGCTGTCTGTGTCTTGTATCATGCTATATGGGAAATACTAGGTAAACAGGCAAAGCTGGGAATTGGTAATTGATTTAAA
This sequence comes from Mycteria americana, assembly GCF_035582795.1. NCBI lineage: Eukaryota > Metazoa > Chordata > Aves > Ciconiiformes > Ciconiidae > Mycteria > Mycteria americana. Next base: position 2,283,205 of record NC_134380.1, on the reverse strand, counting down.
ACAGCACTGTTGTATTTGTCTTTGAAGTGGATGGTATTGGGCTGGAGGGAGAGTTTTCATGTAATTCTTCATGGACTGATGTCTGAGCCAGCATTGGGGGCTTTCCGTGTTTTGTGGAAAAAGTGTCTGAGCGCTGATAAAGCAAAACTGATAAATATTATTATTCTAAATCTTAAAACCACTGGATACCCATGAGGAGTGGAGTGTACCTGAATTTGATCTTACTTCTGGTATATATTAGCATTACATGTTTTAGGACAAAGAATGAGAATTTTCTGCAAGTTCATTGCTTAACAGTTTCAAAGAAATAAGACTTGGATGTAAAAACCGACCAACAGATAAATAAGCTGATGATGACAAGGCAAGAAAAAAAGATAAATGCCGTTTCAAGGTACATTGAGAGATGGTTTTCCCCTAAAGAGTGCCAGTGTCCTTGACCATTTCTGACCTCCAGAGGTTCCTTCCAGCTTTTAGAAGGATAGTGCAATGATCCTACTCGCCTTTCTTGAAGATACCCGTGATGTCTCCATCCTTTTAGTCATCTGAAACCTCCCAAAGAGAGTAACCTGACAATGATCTTGTCCAGCTCCTTTAGCACTGGTGGATGTATCGCATCAGATGCTTTGGGCATGTGTAGGTTCAGCTTCCTTAAATAGTCAGTACCGGCTTGATTAAATTTAGGTATTATAACTTGAATTGTCAGCTTTATAGTGTTAGCAAATTACATGCTTTCTGAAAAGTCTGCTTGAAAGTTTAATGGATTACTGTTGGCAAAATACTGACTGTGTTCCTGTAAACTGCCCTTGTCTTTTTGTGCAAGTTGCAGAATGTACATTGAAGAGTGAATGACTAAGCTGTACATAGCAAAGATTATTGCACAACTAAAGGTAGAGGTGAAATGTAGGATAAATAGTGCAATTGCAGAAATCTCAGGGTGAGCATAAGTGTGTCAGGGTATATTTGGTCTGCAGTAAGGTAGGTACTCAGCAAACAAACTTGTGCCTGTCAGTCTTCCTGTTACGCTTGTTAGAGATGTTTGTTGTAAGTCACTTCATAGTGTTAAGTGTTTGATGATAGTTTATGGAGTAACTAGGCAACATTTTAAAGACAAGCACAAAATATAAAGGCATGCTTCATCTCTGTAACCAGATCTCTTTCCATGCTTATCGGTCCAGTAGGACTTGGTTTAAAGAAAAGAAGAAGAAGAAAAAGTTATTCAGAGCTTGGAATTGAAGAATGGCAGATTGTCAGACTACCTGCATGCTTTATAATGCTATGTAGTGTTTATGACCCAATCCTGTGAAAGCTCTGGCAGCAGCAAAATCTGTGCTGATGGGAAGGTCTCTTCCCTGCAGGCAGTGACCCATTTTCACAAAACTTGTCAGGAATTCAATTTTTAAATGCCCTTGAATAGATTGATATTCGAGCCTGTTCACCTATGGTAGAGGGCAAATATACACAGATCTTCCAAGCCTGACATCCACAACAAACAAGGCTATTGACCAGGGAACCAAGCTTTTCTTGGTTTATGGGCTATGGCACCTGAGTATTAAATATTGTCTAAAAATAAACAAGAACCCTCCATTTCCCCTACACCACTGCCTCTTTTTGGAAAGACAGCAATTTCTCCCATTTGAGAAATATCATATAAGTTGTCCTCCTCCACCCCAACAAAAGCATCAACTTTTTTGGTTATGCCGGCTACAAAAATGAGGCTGGCATTTTATCACTGCTGAATAGGTATTTTACACTCTGGAGAAATAAAAGGAAAGGCTGTGTCAAAATGAATGATCTGTGAGAGTCTTGTGCTTGGGTTTTAGGAAGGACAACCCTTGATGTATCTTGATGTACCTGCAAATAAGAACCATTTCCCTCTCCATAATTTCTTGCTGGTTGATGGCTGGATGTGTAGTAGCCCATAGCTTTTTTTCTTCAACCTGAGTCAGGAAAGCAGGTTGTAATACTCACATACATCCATTTTCACTGCTTTTCTAGAATTAACCTTTTTATCTTGGCACACTTATTTTGTGTTCTTACCTAAATAAAGGCTGGATGCAAAAGGGAAGATGCTCATAGGAAAGGTGGCAGGATTGCGAGACAGTTAATGTTTGTATGAAAGTTACTGTGTTTGACAAGAATTGTAGTTGCTGTCAAAGTAATCAGAGATACGTTAAATCTGAAAGCAGGCAATACATCTGTGGAATTGTTTTCATAGGTTTGCATGTTTACGTTAAGCTCAAAAAATGGCTTTCTAGTTGGGCAGTTCACTGTGTGGGATAGCTCCAAATGGGTTCTTCCATTCATTCCGAGTCAAATCGTGAGGGATAAAGGCAGATCTGGGCATTTGCAATACTTAATGTCAATATAGTATAGGGCAATTGGAGCAAAGACAGTTGTAGAGGGTGGGCATCCATTTACTTATAAGCTCTGTTCTGTGCTAAAATTTCTGTGCTTGTAATGCTACTGCCTTTGAGTTTCAGTAGGGAACTTGAAGACAGATTCTTCCTTTCCTGTTTGATTATCTTGTATCAATTTATGAATGGCTTTAGTGTGACCAAAGCAGAACTAAGTCATGCTTTTAAGAAAAGCTGCTTTGTTAAAATACAGTAATTCTTTTGTAGACAGACTCTATAGCTTTGAGCTACAACTTTTCAGAACATCCTGCCTGAACCAGTTACCCAACAAATGTGTTTAATGTACATCTGGAACCTTCCCCAGAGTTAACAGAGGTTTTGTTAGGTCTAGTCTGTTAGTTGGGGGGGGGGGGGGGGGGGGAATCCTTCCATAGTTTGGTGAGAAAAAGGATGTGGAGTAAAATGTTTTGTGTTCTGACAGTCAAAACTTCATGCATTTTATTATATATATACGTAGTAAGGTAAACATCAGGATCTATTCTTACTGGATTATCAAACAGGAAAACATGGCAACTCTTTTGCAGCCAAGCAGCAGGTTGGTTTGAGGAGCTGCTAATTGCTGTCCCTAGAGCATATTCCTCTGGGGAGACAAGAGCAAAGTAGGTTTAAGAGAGTGTAGGGAAAAATGGCTTTCAGAGTTGTAATTCTTCTTGTCCTTCTTGTATTCTGGTAATTCTCCTTGGCCTCTCTTCAAAGCGTTTGTACTGTTCAGTGTTGTGCAGCTGGGTTTCCCTAATGTGGCTGCTGCTTCTTGCATCAGTAAGACATCTTTCAGCTCTATGGTAGGTGTTAAACACAGCAGCTGATTCTTGCCTTGAGGTGTGAGAGTCAGTCTTCCTTTGGGTGGAAGTAAAAGAAGGAGGAGAGCAAGAGTGAAAGAAATGCTTCGATGTCTGATACTTCCAGATGCTAAATATATAGCTTGATACAGCGTAAGCCGATCTAACGATTAGCCACTGCCAAAAGAGTTAAGACCCACTCTAGTTACTTGTCGCTCCACCTCCCTTGTGCTGGCTGCTCTTTTTCTTCCCCTTTTATAGATTTTGATAGGATTATTTTTTTTGCTAGTATGACTTCCTGATCGGCTCATTGTAGGTGGAGGTGACTACCAGTGCTGGCTTAAGGGAGGCAGAGTGAATGTATGCTGGGGATGGAGGAGGTGGCACCTCCTGCTGGCAGCAGCTACCTGGTTGGGGATGGTTTGCAGCTCACCCAAGCCGAGGAGCGTGCTTTTGTGGTAGCTTGACATAGCTTGAATTAAGAGCTTGGTCTTCTTATTTCATCCCCTCCTACCATGTACTTTTATTGCTACCATGCTTATATTCATCTGACTGATTTAAATTGACTTACTGAGTATCTTTAATTGGTGAGCTGAGTTGCTTTAAGCTATGATCAGACAAGCACCAGGGTCTTGCTCAGAGGACAGAAACTGTGCTGTTGGTATGGCAGAAATGTGATAGACCTTTCCCTAAGAGACTGGAAGTTGTTAGTTTGGCTCAGCCTTTTAATGAAACTGTATTGAGTTATATGGGAGTAACTTGAAAGATATTTATGCTGTAGCAAAAGTTGTGTTATCTAAGTTGTCTTATAGGTGCTTTTTCCCCTCCTAAATTGTCTGGTTTTGTGCTCAAAATGTAACGAACCTGTTGTGACTTTGTACAGAGTATCAACCATTCCAGACAATACACTTTCTCACCCTTTGTATGGAATAACGGAGGCAACTAATGTCAAATTTGCTAATGCTGTTTGTAAGAGTAATTTATTTGTATTTCCTATTTCAGTTGCTCTAAAGGTTGGAGATGAGGATTGTCTGCTAATTTGTCCTGCTTTTTACTGCTGCAATTTGCTTATAAATCCCAAGGGATTTTTTTGAATTGGTCTAGTCTTTATATATTCCTGATGTTAGAGTGATGTTATCTCATGAAGACTTTGCTAGGGAGAGAAGTTTTTGGTCTGTTCTTAATCACAAGACTTATGTAGAAACTTAAGTGTTTTCCAAATACTTTCAGGTTTCCATTAACAACCACCTCAAACCTCTGTGGCTTTAATAAAAAATTGCTATAAAACTTTTGCAAAGGATGGCAGATTATTTTTAAGACTTAGGCATGTTCTCTGTCCAAAAAAAAAAAAAAAAAATCTGTCTTGTGGGCTGCCTGCTGCCCTTCAGGTTGAAGCTGGGTCACAGAGAATCACACAGTGTTTTGAAAGTATTATTGAGATGTATGTCCAAAGATGAGAAGTTTAGTGCTGCTTCCCTGCCCCAGATAAAAAATCTGGCAAAAGTGCCAGATAAGGGCTCAGTTCTTTCAAAAGACAGGCTAACAGATATGTAGTTAGTGCTCTAAAGGGTCTTTAGGAAGGGGACCAGCTGCTTTGAAATCAAGACTGCAGATAAATTGTGTTATTTAGGGGAGGAGAAAATCAAAACAAAGAAACCATAAATAACTCCATGTTAGTCATTTTGTCAGAATGTTTTTCAGAATGAGTCCGGAGAGATCAGCTCTTTTTCTTGGGACAAAAGACATCCAGTATTTGACAATGCATAAAGCAGCATCTTGAGCATTGTTACTGTTAGTTGAGTGCTAAATGCTGGAACTGGCCATTAGTGTAAGTGAGTGATCAGAAGGCAAAACTTGCAGCTTGCTGTTGTCTTACTTCCACTTTCATAGTTTGTGAGGTTCGGAGTCCAGATGGACACAGAAAAAAGGATTTGGAGTAACATGCTTGAGTGTCTGATAACTTCTTCATAAGGTCTCTATCAGTTCAGGCTCCTGGATATAGAAAATGAAAAAGCTCTGTTGCACTTGCTGGAGCTTCTGGCAATGACAAAGTACATACAACTGTGTGGACTTGCAGAGTTTCTCTAGGACTAATTGCGTAAGAAAATTCACTTACACAGTGTGTCTTGCATGTTGTGGAACAGTAGCTTTGTGTGGTAAATTGACAGGTAAAATATGTCATGATACAAAGCATTGACAGATGCACATTACCTTCAGATAAACTACTTTCAATTTCAAAGCAAATGTTACCTGTGTTCTTAACTTTTTAAGACATGATAAACTGAAGAGCTGTAGTTTAGAGGAGTCTGTATTTTTTTGATGAAGTGGCCTAGCTACGGTGACAGAATTAGAGAGAAGTTATTCTTGGGAAGTGAGAAAGGGGGAAATCAAGTTGTCATTTTAGAAAATGTCTCAATAAATGTTGAAGCTAGGAAATATTAACTTTCCACTCTACTCGTAGTACTAACTTGGCATTCATTCAGCAATTTCTTCTAAAAGAACAAATGATTTGTACTGTCCTATGTTATCTTGATGTCTTGATTATTTTATTTTTTTTTTTTCCTCTGGCATATGGAGTTGCCTGTGAAGTGCATGAGTCGCTGTTAACTACCCCTGGAAACAGGTCAGGGTCAGAAAGTTGCACTTTTTTTCTAGTTAATGCTGACAACTGGGCATACAGTACATCTGACTGCTGGAGTTTTGGGGTTTGTCTCCTGCTGGTACCAAAAAGTTATTTCTGATAGGACTTGCAAGACCAGCTGCTGTATATCAAAACCAGAAGAACATAAGCTTTTTTTAGAGTGTTCTCTTAACGCTTCTGTTGTCATACTCCCACTGCTTTTGCCTGCTCTCAGCTTTTAGTTCTTGCAGTTGCAGGCTTCCCCTTCCTTTTTTGGTGTGTCTGTACAGGAGTTGCTATACATCATGTAGATGTAGGAAACGATCTGGTACCATCCCTGCAGTCTTGCCGGGAGTATCACCAACTTTTAAAATCTTACTTTCTTTCCCACTTTTAATACTCTAATATTCTTCTGCTCCCCTACTACAATCATTCTGCTCTGTTTGTTACCCTATACGTAGGATTTTTGGAGCTAACATCTGCTTGCAGGACGCAGATAGTCACAGGGGTGCAGTATGTGACTCGTGCTCTTGGTGAAGTGCAACCCAGTGCAGTTTCTCTGCATAATGGGTGAGAGAATCACTGGTATTTCTTGCCATTTTTGAACAAGATAGTACAAGGCATTCAAAGTACAACTGTTTGCATGTATTTAACATTTTTCAGTCAGAAAGCACCTCATATTTTCTGTCATACTTGATGTTAGAACGTAGTCTAAAACTTGCCAGTGGTGCAGTCTATAAGCCTCTGGTTTAGCTAGCTGTAGCAATATGCAGTAGCATCTGCCTGCTTTGAAAGGCTTGACTTCATGTCCCTCAAACTTTCTATTCATAAAATAATTAAAATAACAATATTTTGCTGAGTCAAGGTCTCTTTTAGCTGATTTCCTTTTTTAGATGCTTTGTGTCTGTATGAACATAGCCCTTTGATCTAAGGTAAATGGGAGCTGCTGTGTAGAAAAGGGATCTCGGGTCTCCCTTTTGCCAGTACAGTTTTTTGTACAGGGCACGCAGAGGGCACTGATTCAGCTCAACACAAATCAGGCCAAAAACCAGTTTGTTGGGCAGCTTTTCTGCTCACCCCTTGGCTGTGCTACACTGATGACATTAGTGCTGGCACAGTTGGAGGAAGGGGACAGGACACAATTGCCCCTTCAACAGCAGCCTGTCTTTATTTTGGCTGTGTACCCCGGTCACCAGGCTCCCTGGCAGCCTGTGCTGATCTAAATCCAGGTGCCTGACTCTGCCCCAATCGGCAGTCCTGCCTGTCTGTGCTGCAACTTGTATTTCTGCTGCTGTGCGGCAAGCCTGCTCAGGGAGCTGATGTGGCTGAACACGAACTTTTTTTTATCAGGCAGTGTAATGGGGGGGAAAACACAGCTCACTGCTGGACTTATAATTTTTTTTTTTTTACATGCTACCTAGCTAAAGTTGAAATTCGGCTTCAATGCTAAGTGTTATCCAACAGCACTATGAACTTGGCTTGTTACATAGGTAGGATGACCAGTTCAGACAGTCTGCAAAACTCAGCAGTAATTTGCAATTTGGTTTAACAATTGTTTCTAAATGGGTCCAGAAAAAAATGTGTGAAATGTTGTTTACATTATTCTGCTTACCAGAAATGGACATAAATGTATTGAGGTTGTATATATGGACATAGATCTGTTTCAAACCTATTAAGCATGTGGGGAAGCTGCCTTGTAGCAACTGAAGCTGTCTGTTTATCCCGCTATTATTGAACTCTGTGTCCTGGAAGGAATAATGATTGTCATGTACCAATTGCTCCCTTTCTGTGGTCCATCAGAGCCTCATGTTCAAGGAGAAGGGGTGTATGCGGAGAGTGGCAGGGAGTCTAACGTGGAGTCCTGAGCTTTACACTTGAACAAAACAAAGCTTGATTTTATTTATTATAACGTAATCCATTACAAATTGCCGATCAGAACAGAAAACCTGTTTGAAGTTCTGAGCTTGCAGGAGGTGATTCTGTTCTTCTGGAGCTAATGACAAACAGCTGAGGTGTACAAGCAAGATCTTTGTGATGCAGATTTATGAAAGAGATGTTGAACTCATTGAAACCCCTGGCTCAAACAGGGGGTGGAGAACACCTTTAACTGAAACATTTGACTTTTTTGCAGGTATATTTGAATGTTTTGATTATATAATTTTTAATATAGAGTGTATGATGTTGAAATATATTCTGTAAAGATCCTGTAATTATGAAATACCTCTTGCAGGGTATAACTGACCTTCAGGCATTCTTTTCAAAGGTTATGAGCACGACAGTGGGTGTCACAAAAGTGCTGAGTTGCACCATATTGCGGAGTTTGGCTCTGTTCAGTATTTCCCTGGATGTCCTTTTGACAAGTCTTTAATGAATAAGCTAAATTATGGAAGCACTTTAGGCTTGCATGTTCATTTAAAGGAAAAAAAAAGCTGTAGAGTAAAGCACTTGTTTGCTGGAGGTGTTAGTGCTATTTCCAAGTGTCTGGTCATTAGTATTGTGTATGTGAAACTATTTTTTTTTTGCTTGCTTAATATTTAAGATTTGAAATAATTTGATTAATCTGGGAAATGGGGGCATACAGAATAAAAGATGTTGGGCCAGCTTCGTCTGAAAATATGGTTAAAAAGATTAACGTGCATTATTAAATTTAACCAAAATTTTGGCTTTATTATAGGAAATGGCAGAACTTTTAGGAATATCTAAGCTGTTGTTTGAGGAGGGGCTGTGTGTGAACTGGAACGTTTAAGGGATATTATTAAAATTGCTTGAGAGTGTCCTTAGAATTGTTAAGCTGAAAAGCTGATTTTTTAAAAATATTCATTTAAAAGAAACTGTCTTGCAAATTACAGGACAGTATAAACAAAAAACTATAACCATGTTTGTTCTTGTTTTGCAGACCGTGAGGACCAATCAATTCTCTGCACGTAAGTGAACACTTTTCATTTGTGCATTTTTTGAAATCTGTATTGTGAAGGGGTCTTTTGATACAGGTGTAGTAGTCAAAACTTGGTTTTAAATCTTGACAGGCAGTGACTAATAGTTAAAGATGTAGCATGAAGTGATATTTAATGTGGGAATATATTCTTTTAATACTGTAATTCACCTTCTTGATAGGCATGTGCCACTTAAGAAATGTAGTTTAAAAATGTCAGTCAAGAGATCTGAATCTGAAACAAAAAGCTTTAAAAAGCGTACATCTGTCTGAAATACTCTGCTGTAACTATTCAATGTGTAGCACCTGAGGGGGACATGAATCAAAAGTTGGTCTAGAAACCCAGCTGAGCAACAGCTTAACCTTGGATCTGCTTCAAACCGGAGAACTCTGAAAAGTTGACACTAAGGTTTCCGTTTGCTTTCTCTGTGTGCACCTGAATTTGCCCCACCCAGGAGCAAACTTCAGCTTAAATGTCTCTGGGATCTGGAAATGCAATGGTGGGGTAGTCAGAAGAGTATGAATATGTTTTTTAGGCTTGATACTACTGAGCTGATCTGTCTTTGGGCTTCTGTTAAAAGGGGTGATCCAGTTTCCTTTCCTCTCCCACATAGGCTGTGTATTTCTGCAGCCTCTTGAACTAGCATTGGGGGTTGGCAGCCAACATAAGCTAGTTCAGGGAGTGGAGCTGGGAGAGAACCGACCTTGTTACAAAATGATGCTTTTCAGCAGTTTAGTTCTCTGGATCTGCACTCTGTGGGTTCAGAGGTGTACTAGCCTGAAGCAGGAGGTACGAACATGCAGGAGGGGAACTGTCACTGTTGGTAGTAGCCTGGGGGTTTAGGATAGTTCATCTGTGTTGTGAAACCACACCTTGGCTCCATTCTGAAACTGCTTGCAGTTAGCATTCTTGGGTATAACTTAAACTATTAAAGTATCTGAGGGAGAGAGGGAAGATACGGTAGCTTGCATGCCTCTGACATGGTTATGTGATCAGTTGACCATACTGTGTGCCAGGGCATACCAGCTGCATTGAGGACATAGTTTGTGAGGATGCCTGCTTCCTGAAATAGCTTGATGGTTAGATTAATTGCTGGAAAGAGACCTGGGTTCAGTTTCTTTCTTGACATGAAGGGATTCAAATCTTCATCTCCTGCTTCCTACAGAAGTGCCTTAACTATCAGACTCTATACAAGACTGAAGGTGGATCCTTTCAAGCCACTGTTTTTTGAACTATGGATACTATGAATACAAGATTCATGGGGCCTAAGGACACAGAAGCAAATACAGTTCTGTAGCTAAGATAGAAGTTGATCCAATTAACACAGGCTTGTCTAGGTCTGTGGTTCCTGCTCTTAGTAGGACTTCTGCTTTAATGTGATGACTACTTCATGTGTAATGTACAAAACAGCCCTCAAAGCAGGGATGGGATCCTGCAGCAAAAGAAATGCTTTGTTCTTGTGTGTTTGTGGATGTTTCGACAGTATGTGCTTGCCCCAGGTGAATTTTTTTGAAGTAACTTCATGTTTTGTGCCTATGCATGAACCTTGCACTCCTTTACATGGTCAGCCGAGGCCGCAAAGGTTGGAATGGCAGTGCTACAGGATTTAGTGAATGTCTGATCTGTTCATTTGCAAATTGGAAAGCCTTTAAGCTCTCTTGCCTTCAATTTGGTTATTACCTCACCTGTAAGGTTACCGTAAGCTTTTGATCCTTCTGTGCTGAATAGACAATTGAACCCTGGTTTATATCCAGTACAGGACATTTCAGCACGAAATATCTGGGTCTTGTGATAGGTTCCACATCTTGGCTAGGCAGTTCATAAGCTGCTTGCTGTACATCCATTTGCAGAGAGAAGCTTGCTTCCAGATGGTGAGGGGTGGGGAATGGACACACGTCCTTACAGTTAGACTTCAGGAGAATGTGACTATATCCAGTACTGAAGTCTGGAGCTGCTGGGGACTTCTCCGAGTGCAGTCCTAATATTAAGACCGTCAGAGATGGCCCTGAGGATGTCTCTTCTGTTGGACATGCAAAATGTTTGGTGACAAATCTACTACTTCATGTAGTAGCTGGTGCTTCAGAAGCTGGTGCTAAGAAGCAGTGAACAAAACATCTCCAAAGGATTTCAACACTGTCCTGGAATCATATCGCAAAACTAAGTATTGAAACTATTAGTGCTATGACACTGGACAAGTTTTGCTACCTTTAATTCGGTGTCTTGGTTGTACCAGTGTTAAAGGCTACACTTCACAGAAGTGTGGCAGAGTCTTAATAAAGCTTTGTTTCTGAGCAATAAATTCCAGACTCTGTTGGCTGTCTTGCTGCTTTAACTTGCATTTCTTACTGAGGTACTTAAACAGCAGCATAAAGAAAAACAAGGTTAAAAAGATCAATGTCACTGAACATGGTTTACAAGGAAATATGACTTTCTTCAGTAATGTGGACAGATCTGTGGCCTCAGAATTTTGAAGGGTAAGGCATCGTATCTCCAAACTGGACGTATAGGACCAAAGAACATCCAGTGTAGGTCTCACCTCTTGAGAATATGAAGACATGTGATGTGATAGATACTAGGATCCAAGGTGTTTCTGTCATCTTGGAGTTGAACACCAAAGTTCCACCATAGCCTAGGAGACCTTGTTAATGCTGTCTAACAATCAGCACCGTATAGATGCTGACTATAAAAAAGGATAGTAGGGGTTACCAGACTGCTGTTCAGGTTAATAAACACTTTTCTCCTAAAATAGGTTTGTCTTAGGCTGCTTTTCAGCTCTGTGTCCAATTTGGAGAGAAGTGCCATCAAAACCATTTGTATTCCCCTGCACGTATCTTTTGAACAAACAGGCTATAAAGACAGCTGCTGGCTGCGGTACTGTGCCTAACATGGTTTCCCCCATGGGCTTCATGGGAGAGCTGTATTCTGTTGTCAGGTTTGCATTATTAACTCCGTACTTGACATCTGGCTGGGATGTTAAATCCTCTTCATGAATGGGACAAGGCCAAGGCATGGCAAACTCCCTTGTGTGGCAGGCTAAAAGGAGGTCTCATGCTTTGATCAAGAGTGGGCTAATGTCCAGGATGTCTATGGACACTGATGATTGCAGATGATTGCTGATGAATCAGCAATTGCTGATGATTGCTGATGAATCCAGATGATTGCATTGCTGATTCTGTGGTGAAGAGGTAAACTGTGTTTCCCTTCCATGCCATTGGTTTTACAGGTCTTAGACTAAGGCAGGAATAAATAAGGTGGAAGGAGTGTGTCTTAACCGCACTGGAGGTGGTTTCTGAAACTCCTTTGGCAGTTTGTAAAAGGCTTAAGACATCTTCTCATCCCAAACTTGTTGTCTCAGCACCTGGATCACCTGGTTGACTCTGATCTTTAGTAGAGCTGAAAGTCCTCAGAATACTTTTTCTTTTCTCTGGTAGGAGTGGTTCAAGCTAGCTAGTGAGAAAGAAAACATCCCTTGACTTGTACACTTTGAGTGGACAGTTGTGGTGTGCCTGTCGTTCTCCTGTCTCCAGTTGCCTTGACTGTAATTGTCTTTATGTATATCCTGGAGATAAGTCTCTCCCATTGCTTAATGAAGGTCCATCTGGTTAGCATCTTCACCTATCTCTCTCTCTACCTCTAGTTGATCAAATTTCCTGGGTTTTTACCTTCCATGGTCTTTAGAGTAGGGGGCCAGATCAGCTCTCAAGTAATAGTATTGGAATGACACCTTACCAGGTCTCTGGATCCAGCCCTCTTTTCTTCTTGACAGCCAGGAGTGCTGCTCTCAAGGGCATTCTTAAGTGCAAGATTGCTATTTCAAGCCTTTGGGTCTGGTTTCAGTTCTTCTTCAAAGACTGTCTCTGCGCTTTTTCCAGATGCTTTCCTTTGTTTAGTTCTAACTTAGTGAATGTCCGATCCATTCATACTTATCTTGGAAAACCTTTAAACTCTCTTGTCTTCAATTTTGTTATTACCTCACCTGCAAGATGACCTTAAGTTTTTGATCCTTCTGGACTCAATAGACAACTGTATCCTGATTTATATCTGGTACACATAGTATTTCTTAAAGATCTGGACAGATAAAGATAATGAAACAGCCTCAACCCCAGATTTAAGTTGCACACTTTCATGCCTAGGGTAAAAAACACTATCTGTTTCCCCTGAAAGGGCTGCAGCTACATTCATGCAGTCATTATTCTAGTAAATAGCTAGCTGTGTCCAGGCATGTCATGAAAATGCAAGGGTGTTATTTAGTGTATTTTGTAACATAGTTAAACCACTTCTGTAGCTACATTAAAGAATTTCTTATCTCAGATGTTATGTAGACACGTGGAGATTTGTTCACACTTTGCCTCAGGAGTAACAATGCCTAATGATCCAGGTTGGTTCAGCATTTGGTAGAGGGTAGTCACTGTTTGCATGACAGGACAGTATGCAGGCAGTCTACCTGTTGAGAGAAGGTGCATGCAGGTGGAACTTCTTGAAGAGTACAGTTTGCTGAGAATTATCTTAATTTTTTTCCCTCAAAGAGAATTGTGCTGAAGAATAACCTGTATTCCATTGAAATGCTGCAGATAACAAGCATTCATCTAAATGCATTGAGTGGAGTGGGTCAGCCTGATGGATGGTTCTCCAAGCATGCCTCTCATCACATATCATTATTTTGATGGTAGTGGGATTACTTGGAGGTTTCCTGTCTCAACTTCATCACCTGCTGATGTTCCATGAGGAGTTTGGGGTCTGACATGCCCTAAAGATGAGGAGTTTTGCATAAACTGGTGATCTTAAAGTTAGTAATATTTTCTCAAAGTCAAACTTAAAACCAGGAGGGGGAAAAAAAAATGCTGCTGCATTCTCTGGATGAATTTAGATGAATTAAAACAGCATTTAGAACCTAACATGGAAGTTGGTTCTTCAGGAGGGTATTACTCAGACTGGCAGCTGATGTGGCTGCCATTCAGTTCTCCAATCCAGACTAGATGACATAGATGGCTTCCTGCTCTTGCTGCAGAAATAAGAGTTGTCTCCAAACATAAAATGACATGCCTTCTTCCTCTTTTTTGTTACCTTCTGTTCTCTTCCCTTTCCACTCTCCACCTTTTAAGGAACCAAATATAGACAATTGCATTGCCGCAGAAACTAGTCTACAGGGTTTTATTCTGAGTTAGTGGCATATAATCTTATGGATATTTATGCACTGACTTCCTTTCTTCTGGTCTTTATTTGTTTCATTGCGTTGCCTCCCGTTTCCCCCAAACATGTCTGTTCTTGTAAATTGGTTAGTACTTGAGCTCCAGCAACAAAGTTTGTAGGAGAAACTTTTTGATGAAATTACTTATTATAGAAAGGCTTTTCTCAGAGTGAACCAAAAGTCATTTTTCCCATGTCCAGAAGGACTCTATCTGCTCCATGGTATAATCTTGATTTCCTCAGGTAGTAGTGATGTGATTTCTTATGTGCCCTTTGGTACCAACTGAAAAACCCAAATATGTGCACGGGCACATACACCTGCAGTTCCTGAATCCATTGGACAATTTATCAGACATTGGTGAAAGCCAGATTGTTGCCTGGTTAATAATGAGATGGGAGGAGGTTGAACAAACAATAATGGTGATAATTTCTTTTTAGCTTTGAAGTTGGATGGTTTAATCTTGGGATGCTAACCACTAACAAATTGTCGGTAAGGTTGCTGGAGCTCTCTATTGCTTTGTATTTTAGTTCATCAAGCTTTCAAATAAAAAGCAAACAAGCAACCCCCAAAACCAGCACTTCTCTGGGAAGCTAGACTTCCATCTAATCACTCCGCCTTGGTTGGAGTGCAAATGATAATTTGTTTAGGATCTTCTGTCTGTAAATTTTTAGTTTGCTGAAAAGAAAGGTAAATATATGTAGTTCCAGCAACTTCATGTTCCTGCTAGCTTGTAAGTACATTATCGGCCTGTATTAACCCAGCATCCATAAGAAATCCATTACAGAAAAGTGGTGCTAACTTTACAATGTGCCCATACCTCACTGTACGTTTTTTCATTTCTGTAAGATGTGAAGTTGTAATGAACAGCTTTGCAGGCTTTTTTTTTTCTTTGAGAAGCTGCAGCTGCTGATGTTTTGCTAAGTTCTGTTGTTTCTCTTTGATTATTGCTGTCTGTTAATGTTAAATGGGCATGCTAGGTAGGCTATTGGAAACTGATGACCAAGATGAAGAAATTTCTGTTGTGGTATACTAGGAATCTGAGAAATATTCAAACCTTTCCTGGCTTTGTTGTCTTTAGCTGCAAGGTGACTTTTGGAAAGTCAAAAATGAAAGTGTGCTGCACTGCACTTTTTTTAAGCTAGTATGTTCTAAACTGGAGAATCTTACCACAAGCTTATGGTATTCTCAAAACTGAGACTGGGCTTGATAAACAGTCATTTAGCAGATGCTTGCAGCCGTACAAGGATATCTAATCTGAATTGGCTTCAGTAGGAGTGGTGGGGTGTGGAGGGAATAGAGGCTGCTTATTACAGGACAACAGCAGCAAATACCAAGCATTTTTGTATACAACCTCTGGATAGAGTCCAGCTTGTAACATTCCCTAGACAACTGGTGTTGAGATGATGTGAAGCATCTAGGGAGAAATGAAGGAGCTATAAAGCAGCCTTGTAAATAGTGAAGCCAATTAGTGATTCTTCTGTGCTAGTCCAAACTATCAGTTATACCTCTTTGTTTCAGAAAATTAGGCAAGTGATTAAGACATCCTTTTAATTAGAGGTCTTGACTGTAAATATCTGTTAACTTGTAACTGGCAGAAGATCCACTCAGTTGTGTCTGAGAATAAGTGTCTCTTCTGTTCTTTGCAACTGCTGTTATGAGAAGGACAAAAGACCATTGTTGGGGCTCTTACTTACGCAGTTACTTTCTCCTACAAACAATTTAAGTGCATACTTTAATGTTTTGGTGCTTTACGTAAGTGGCTGCTTTGTATGAAATGAGGAATTGCTGGCCAGAGAACCTCTGAGCAGCAGGTCGGGATTCCTGTGTCTTGTGAAATTGGTCACAGAGGAGAGCTTGCCCAGGTGCCAAGGTGGTGGTGCCACTTCTCCTTTGCAGAAGGACCTTCTGCTTCCAGATGAACTTCTCATCCTAGGGCTTGTTGCTGATCAGGAATGATAGAAATAGACTGCAGCGCCTAAGGCAGGGGAAAGATTTGAGTGATCCAGGCTCCTAGCATGGAAAATACTGGCTTGTTTGGTTAGTTTTTCAGTAACTTAAATCACAGAGATGATCTGTAATGGGATAGATGACACTAACTGCATCTGACCATCCTAATATATTCCAGATGTTTATCTTCACAAATTTTGTTAGTTTGCAGTAGGGACTTTGTGCACAGGTAGCAAGATGAAGAAAAGTCTGTCTCTTGAATTTCAAAACTTTCTTTGTACATGTTTTTGTGTCCCTCTATCTTATGTGACTCATGGCACTACACTTTGTATGTCCTGCATAGCCCCTGATCTGCTAGTGAAATTAATAGCTAGCTGGGTGGTGGTAAAAGGGTGCCAGTCCTTGCAGTGGGACTTCAGTAAGCAACTTTTAAACTAATTTGACTTCCCTAAAATCCAGAAACTCATTTGCCGATTCAGGAAGAGGCAGCGTTGCCTTGTCCTGCCGTACTGAGTGCAATAACTATTACAAGATGTGTAAATGCTTCAAACCTGCTTAACGATAAGAAACGCAACTGTTTCACTACTGTTTTCCTTTAGAACAGTGTTTCTGCTTAGAATAGGTCTTTCCCAGACAGATGTTTGACCTGTTCGTGGAATGATAAGTACCATTATAAGTGGGCTGTGTGGGAAGAACGCACTGCTCTCCTGGAAGTCAGAAGACTGGCTTCTATTCCTGGTTGTTGCCTGTTTGCTTTGTGACCTGCAAGTCATCTCCTGCTATGTTTGTTTTGCCTGTTTTCTAGATGGCAGTCTATTCCGCAGAGGAAATGCCTCTTACTTTTGTGCAAGATTTGTGCTCAAGTTGCTGAGGAAAAAAAATTGCAGCTGGTTGAGAAGCCAGTCACTAATTTTTGCTAACCAAATTGTAGCTGAGATACATTTGCCTGAAAAAAGTACTTTCCTTTATTGAAAATTACACTATAGCTTTACATGCAATGAATTTTAAACTGTGTAAAAACTTTAAAGTGCTCATGGCAGCTAAGCTTTTCCTATTTTAAATATGCTTGAAGCTGCTTCAAAGCAGAAGCTTTGCTGCTCTAGGGAAAAGCGCTTTAACTCTAGATACTGCATAAATTTACCAGTGACTGTCAGATTTTCTTTGACCTGTCTCTGTAACATAGTTTGTAAGGAAGAGATCCTTCAGTTAATTGATGGAATAACCTTATACCTCCAACTTGAGGCTATTGCTAAAGATGGTTTGCTTGCTTGGATGCACTGTTTGACATAGCCCATGGCTTGAGTTGATATAGTATTTCAATTTAGTCTAATAAGGTTTTGTTTCTACTAGGAGTGGAATTGAGACTGAAATAAAAGAGGTGAAATTATGACCCTACTGAAGTCATTAGCAAAGCTGCCATTGACTGAAGTGAGGCTAGGATCTCAGCCAAGGGTTTTAGTTGTTTAATTTATGGTAACATATTAATTGAGTTGTATTAAAACAAGGTTTTGAAAAAGTTAATCTTTAGCTTCGTTGATACCATCTCCATTCCATAAATATTGTACATAGTGTTACTAAAAGTTTACCTTTTTTGGGCAGGTTGATAGAGGTAGAAGACTTTAATTTATTTTTATAATCGGTGTGTTTGCACTCCTGGGGAAGAACTAAAGTACGCAGATGTCATTATTTCTAAAAATGAAAAGGACTTTATCCTAAATCTTGTAATTCTTTTATAGTATATGGCAGCAGAGCTATCTAACACTGCAGGAAATATTTGGCATACTTGTAAGCTCCAGGGAGAGGAGAACTAGGATGATAACATCCATTAGTGTTGCTTTTGAATGAGAACTTGCATAAAGACTTTCTCTAAAAAAAAAAAAAAAAAAAAAAAAACAAAAAAAAAAAAAAACCCCAAACAACCCCAAACCACTATTAGATTTAAAGGCTTTTTAGCAAAAGGAATGTATTGCAAGCTTTTGACCTTCCTGTGCTGTATGAAGCTTTACTGGTGTGTACGCCAGAAAAGCTTGTTGATTAGTAGACTCTTCTAAAACTGTGTGCTGCCCTTTTAGAAAGGCAACATCTGGACTGTATTTGTTGTACTATTTTCTCTTCACTGGATGTGTCAGAGTAGATTTTCCTCCTTTAAAATTTAATAAACTTTGTTTCTGTAATTTGACAGAAAAGATTATTTATCTAGTTTTAAAGGCATGGCTAATAGTGCATTCCCAAGCTCTGATGACAATAAGAACAAATTGTAGTGTTTTAAAATGTAAATGTATATTTTGCTGTACTTCTTACTTCTCTTACCTGCTGGAATAGTTTTAGCATTCAGTATATTTTAATACACATCTAGAAACAGGCAAGACTGCTTTTATTATTGCTTATAGTCATGAATTATGTTAATGTAAACACTGCAGTAAAAGGGAAACTAGAAACAAAGACTTGGGAAGCAAGAATTGGTATGTGAGGTCTTTTCTTCTGCTTATCAATCTTCACATTTGTCTTGTATGTGGTGACTCTGGGCCGGGTAGAAATGGGATTTTTCATTAAGAGTCAAAGTGTGTTGTTCCACTTCTAACAGTCCCAAAGTACACCCAGTTTCTGTGCTGCATATTGGATGGTATCTTGGCAAAAAGGAAACCCAGTTATCCATTAGCTAATTCTCAGAGTAATCTTCTTTGTAACCAGCTCTTCAGGTAATACCTTCCAAGTTTTTTTGTGCAATGAGCAAAGCTAGCATAGTCAACAAGTTTCAAGGGAACTACCCCCTCTATCTCTGGAAAGTTTCAAGTAATTGAGTACAGTCATTTCTAATCTTTCATATTCTGTATTATTTTCCAATGACGTTTGCCTTGTTGTGAGGAAGAATGGTTTTAGACAATTCTTGTCTAAAACAAAAATGGTTTTAGACAGGTTGATGTAGTTGCTTCCGAGAAGCAGATGCCATCAACAGAATTGGGTGCCTTGGTTAACCCTCTAGTATTGCAGGCCACAATTTGGTAACTGAGGCTGTGATAAATATCCCACAGGTTGTCTGCAGAATCATTTTGTTCAGTGTTTTCAGTTAAAAGTTTTCTTCTGCAAAACCTAAGGGCTGATACTGTTCTGTCAGGTCAAACAGATGAGCTGTTTCACCTGAAGCTTGTACCTGGCTCTTGAAGGCTACTCTTCTGTGATGAGTTTGCTAAGCGGCTATGAGCAAGCTTTTTCAGTCCCCATTACTTCTTGCTCATGGATGGAGAAATGTACATACTCCCATCTCTTAGCAAGAGGTCACCTCTGCTAGTGCTGTTGTCCTGTGGGGTTTCCATGATTTAAGAGGATTGGAAGTTAAGAAGAAATGAGATTGTCTTAGAGTCTCTTTGAAAATCTGGGGTAATATCCATTCTGTATATGCAAAGTTGAAATTTTAAGTGCTGTATTGTCTCATTTTTGCAGGTGTTAAGTGTAATGTGAGGATAGGGATGCTTCTAAGCTGCCTATCTGATCAAGAAGTGCAGGTCTGAAGGTACTAAATACCTAAGTAAATGTAGGCTACCTACAGAACTGGGGAATGTAGCATGGTGGAGGAAGGTATTTATGAAGACTGCAAAAGAATGTGCTTAAACTTCCCCCTGGTAAATTAACATTTCCATTGTAAGTATCTTAGCTGAGAAATATGCAAGCACACAAAATTTGTACTTATTCTTACAAAGTAGCTGGCTTCCAAACTTTAATTTCTGAACAACTGTTGAATGACAGAAGTGCTTTTACTCTTTCCATGTAAATCCCCGTCATAAAATCCTTTTTAGCTTCACACACTTCAGAGTTGCTAGTGGCAGTCACTGTCTCACTTGAACTGGGATCCTCCTCCAGTAGTTTACTGCCATCGAATCATGGCTAAGTTACACCTGGTAATCCCTTTGATGTGTGGGTTTATCTGAAGACCAGACCTAGGTTTAAAAAAAAAAAAAAAAAAAAAAGCTGTAGTAACATCATTTGTGATGGCTGTGATGTGAACTTGGTCACATTTCCTGCCTAGAATATCCCATATGTAAACCTTGCAATAAATCCTGTCTAAACATGTTCTGTTTTAAATCTGCCTTTGTCTTAAAAATGAAATGTGCATTTGCTATCTTTATTGATCTGTGTACTACACCACTGTACACTAATAAACTCCTTTCTTAATGAATTCATGTAGCCCCATGGCCATAAATATATTTTCAAACTAAGAGTCTGCGATGAGCAGTGCAAAGAATCTGTTTGTTTAAAATGTGTTTTACTGTACTTTGAAACTGGCTTCTAAAGATACTGAATGTTTCCATCAACTTGGTAATTCTCATAACCAGCTCCTGGAGTATAAGATTTATTAAAATGATGCTAAATATAAAAGTGTGTATGTGTGTTTGTGTGTATATATATATCATGATTTAAAGAAAAAAAAATGTAGATGTATCTGCACTATGAAAAATTCTGTCTCTGGCCTTGTGATCAAGGCAGGAGACAAGTCTGGTTCTTGTTACTTAAGGTAACAAAGGAATTCAGGCATATAGTCAAAAGCTTTTAATCAAACTAATGTTACACATTGTGTCAACATCTTAATGTTAAGGAGATCTGTAGGATGAAGAAAGTATTTCAGACAAATACCTTGTAGTTCCCCGACACATCACTGCTTTTGGTTTTAGACGGTTAATGAAGGTCCGTTGCGTAGTCAAAGCCATAAATAGAATGAAATGAGATTGCTATAAACAAAGGATTGATAAGTTGTTGAAAATTAATTCTGAGGAAAATGTCTGAAATGTTTTGCAGAGGTGAATCTGGTGCCGGGAAGACTGAAAACACTAAGAAGGTTATTCAATACCTTGCTCATGTTGCTTCCTCCCATAAAGGAAGAAAGGACCATAATATTCCTGTAAGTTGGGATATTTTCTCATTTGTTTATTGCTCTTTTTGAAAACTACCATCTTTGCATTTAAAAAAACACAACTTTTTTTATTAAAGATAAGCTGTAATGTAATCCACATAATTTTGTCTCAACCATTATTTTCTCTTTAGTAGTGGCTGAAATGAGCAGTTACATCAAAATTTCCAGTTAATGTTAGCTGTTTGACTTCTGTTGTGAAATTACAGGCTTTATGCAAACATTGTAACTAGAAACAGTATCAAAGCTTTCTGATGCAGTAAACCCCAGTTTTCAAAAAAATTTGATCAACTTGGGCCATTCTTAGTGAATTTAGTTCCCACTAGATACAGTTTTCAGTACTATATTTGTGAAAAGCTTTCTGTTCTTTCAAAAATTAACTTGTAGATGGGGAAAAATTATCGAGCTTAAACTTATATCTAGAAGTCAGCAGCTGATAAAAAGCTCAGATTTTATTAGATTACAAACAACAGAGTATATACACTTTTATGTCAGAATCGTGGGATTTTTTGGTAACTTGTCACTAACTGATTTATGTAGAACTTTCTTCAGATTTACTGCCAGACTTCAAAACTTGCACTGAATCTTTAGCAATTCTTTGCTTTAAAAAATATGAATGACTTTAAATATCTGTTGCTATGAGCACTTGGATCTCTTTACAGTGAAGTGTTAATTCAACTTTGCTACAAGCAAGTGGCTTGCTGTAATCAGTACTGGCACATGCCTGCTTTTCTCCAATAGGGCCGCCGGTGTGTCTAGTGTTTGGAAGCTTTCAAACTGTATCATCTGACTTAGCAGCAACAATTTCTGTAACTTCTAGTGCATGGCACCTAATGTTAAGACGTTCTTGAATGTATCAAGACTCAAACTCCTGGAAAAACAGGAGGTGAGTTTTGATGAATCTGTGAAGAAAAGAAAGGCAAGGATTTGAAGTGGGAGAGAAGGAAAGATTGCTCTGCAGGTAGATTTGGAGAAATCTAGTTAAGTGTATGGAGAAACTTGAATCTTTAATCAAGAGCAAATAACATGACCCTGTGCATTGATACTTATTCAAACTGTTGCTGGTTTATCACACAGAAAAGATCAAAATTAGTCTAAGTATTTATCATGCAGACTGCATGTGCAGCAGGTTGTGTCCACATCAGTTACAGGCCGTAGAAGTTTCTTATGATTGGAGTGTCGGCAGTATTAGGTGTATGTTCATGGCATTGTCTTGTGTGTTGGGAGAATATATGGCTAGCTATGGGGAATGCCATTTAGAATGTCATCCATCAGAGTTAGTTTTCTGTGTGGGTTTTGATTTATCAATATTCTTGGCTTATACCACTGTACAGCCTTGAACAAAACCAGCGGTGGTTTTTTTTTTCAGTTTCTACAGGAGTAAAATTGCCTACAGCTTTTTGGGGGAGAAGGGAATCATGCAGAGAAGGGAATTGTGCAGGGTTTGTACCAAGTACTTCTAAATATACTATGACAACTTGGAATACCTCAGGTTGAAAGAGAATTCTGGAAGCCCCTTGTCCAGCCTCCATTCAAAATGTGCCTTCCTTCAAAGTTAGATTACATTGCCCAAGACCTTGTAAAGCTCAGTTTTGAAAATCTTGAGGGATGGAGGTTATGCAACCTCTCTGCGAACCTGTTCCAGTGCTTAACCACTTGAAGCTCTATTTTTGATTGTTTAAAAAGTAGTCCATGTTTGGCCTTTCTCATGCTGTGTTTCCATGAGCACCTCGTGCCAGTACCTCTGCTAAAAGAAATACCCCTTTTTGAGCTTTGTCATTGTAACAATTTCTGTGGCCACTCACTGGGCTTGGAGACTGATGCAGGCTCAAACTAGTCTTCTTAAAGTCCATCTGGCTTTAAACAAAACAAGTTTCCTCTGTTGTTTATTGTGTGGCTGCATGACTGGTATGAAGTGAAGGCACAGAAAAGAGGAGAAAGCTGGGGTGGAAAATGTCAGTGAAGTGAAGGATGACTTGCCCTTTTTAATGCAGTGTTGGCTAATTCCATTTAAGTCGCTGGTTGAACTGCAATTTAATTCTCTACTTACCAGTGTGATCAAATGGGATGGTGATGTTTATCTCAAAAGAATTTTGAAGATGGTTGTTGTAATCAGCTGCTTCATGAACCATCCATGACTGTTGTGATGAAGACTGAAAAAGTTTTTATTCTTTGTAACACATAGTTTAGGCACAATAAAAAGAATAGGGTAGTGTCCTGAATAAAAGTTTGATACTTCTGATCGTGCACTTCATTCAATGCAGTACCATAGTAAGCACTGAATTAAGCATATGTTTGAGAAATACAGAATGTTTATGTAACGAGAACAGTTTTGAAAATACAAATGAGTCTCCCTTGTTCTGTAACAATTCATTTTTATTTATATATTGCAAAGAAAGAATGTCTAACCTACACACCTAATACTCAAAAGTTAGGAAGTGTCAGAATTGGGTTTATATATGCAGCCCTAATTTGTTCCTGTTTACATATTCATTAGAAAACTGTAGAGGGCTGGTGGTGATCCATAGTACCCATCTGTGCAACCTTTGCTTTATCCTGTGCACAGAGAAGATGCTAAATAGGCTTGTTAAATAGACTGCTAGTCATGGATTTATTTTTATCCATCCTGTTACAAATAATTATCAGTGACATGCATATTACTGAGACTGTTCTGAATGCTACATGGATTTTTTTATGAAGCAATTTGTATGCTGATGAATGAATAATTATCTTCCCAACACTGTTCTGAAGTCTAGGGTTAACTTTGTCTGTTTTGCCTGACAGAGTGCTGTAAGACTATTACAAACAAACGTAGCCCCCAGTTTGATACCTCAGGCCGTGGCCAGAGTAGCACTGATGTTCTGCTATGCCCCAGATGCTCACCAACTACATTCTCCAGCAGCACTGATTGTGAAATGCTTGGCTTATGCGAGGAGCATCACGTAGGAGCTCTACCCATCCCTTGGGCATCCTCATCACGTTTGGCATTCAACTGCTGGTCCATGAGACTTTTCTTTCCCAACAGTCCTGTTTCCTAACAGCTAGTGACTGCGCCTACAGATGAGTCCTGCATAGCCCTTGGCATGTCATCCTCAGACGGGGGTCCTGTGGGAGATGGAGTGAATAACATATTGTAACCACAGAGGGTGGAATTACAGTGCTGAACAACCTTAATACTAGCATTTCTTAATTTTTGAGTGTTTGAATCTGTAGCCACGCTGTCTCATTTCCTGTTTAATCCCAAGGAATGTTAAAGGTATTGTCTTGGGCACTGTGCTGGGAAGTGTGAGTAGGTGGTGATGGTAAAAATGTAGGAGAGAAGCTTTAGTAATTGTGGGACTTGGCAGAGCTGGGTGAGACTAAGGTAGTCCCTTAAATTAGGAACAGAGACTGGGCTTTCAGTCAATGCTGATTGTCACTTACTTAGTAATGGAGGGGAGGGAGAAGGCAGTGAGCTATAAACATAGGCTCATCTAAAGACT
The DNA here is from genome assembly GCF_035582795.1 of Mycteria americana. NCBI lineage: Eukaryota > Metazoa > Chordata > Aves > Ciconiiformes > Ciconiidae > Mycteria > Mycteria americana. The sequence continues at coordinate 2,258,939 of NC_134380.1, read as the reverse complement.
GAAGGTGGGATGAAAGTGCGCCTGAATCCTTGTCTGTAGTGTGCTGTAGTGTGAGAGTCAGAACTGACGCATGTACAGTCCTAGCTGGTGTGTAGCAAGGGAGAGAAGATGGAAGATATCTGTTGTAAATAACTGAAAGCTTTAGCTTCACATCCAACAAATTTGAGCTCTAAAGAATTTGGGGAGGGTGGGCTGGTAGTGTTAAAAACTTTGCCAGTAGATCTGAATATTTTGCCTGCACCAAGCACATTGTGGTTTATTCAGCTGTTAGCTGTGACACGCATGGACCAGCTTTATAAAGGCAACCGCTGTGTTTTAGCTCAAGCGTCTCAGACCAAAAGTGACCCACACTGGTATCTGGTGGTCTGGTCAGCTATCCCATGCTCCTAAGCCACACATAGGAGCCTCTCTCACCTTCACTCTCAATTACTCTTCTGTAGGCTCAGGAAGTGTGGAGAAAAGGATATTTAGCATAAAAGGAGAGGAAGAGAACAAGGACAGGTAACTGATGAGCGTGGGGAGGACGCTAATGTGTCTAGAAAGGGGTTTGGACAGATTAAGCAAGGAGGGTAGGGAGGAAAATGAGACTTCTAAACTGCTTAGCTTTGTGGCTCATCACTCTCATATGCGTTAAGTGAGATGGGAAAGAGAAAAGAGTGAAATTGTGGTGTTAATGCATGTTAGAGCTGCTTTAATATGGTTAAGTAGTGAGTCTCAATTCTGACTCTTGGGTTTTGCTTTAGTTCACAAACTTTGTGTTTTTGGATGGGGAGAGAAGTCAATGCAAAATATAGTTAAAGAATTGCATACATGGCTTTCCAAAAGAAGGAAAAGTGCTGATTGTCACTTACTGCCCAGGGACTGCCATGAACTTGCATGTTCTACAGGCTGCGTGAGTTGGGGGATACTTTCAGCTGTAATTGTAGACTATGGATGTACCTGGACCTTATTCATGGTCAAATACATTAAATCAGCAGATGTTTTCAATCATGGTAGTATGTGAAGTAGTTAAGTTCTATAAATAACTGCATCCATCCACCACTGCTGTCTCCACTTATAGTCATCCTGGTGCTATGTACCTCTGTTTCAGATGAATGGAATTAGACTTTTGTTCATTTCCCCTCTCCCCAAAGCCTTCCCACCCCAAACCCCCTCTATTTTCATTAAAATCCAGCTTTCAGGGTGGTGCCATTTTAAGCTTCGGAAATAATTACTGGTCCTTTCAGGTTAATGATTACCTGCAATGACTGCATTTGCCTTTGTAGCTGAAATGCTAAATTGCTTAATTTGTTTTATTAATTTCAAAAGAAACATAATTGGTTTTGAAGTACAGGATCTTGGGTAGACTTTCTCAGACTGAAGCTCCCCTTAGTGAGATTTCCCAGATGAGCTTTAACTGCCCTAATTTAAACACAGAGAAGTTAAATATGTGTCTGGCTATGCTCATTTCTGTTTCTAGTGAGGACAGAAATGGACACCCTGAGAGAGCAGTTTGTCTTGTCTGAAGATAAGCAAATGAAATGCCTCCTAGGTTCCTAGGTGTACCTATCCCTCTCCAGTGATTACAGAAGGAGTGGTAGTTTCATACTGAAACATCCAAACTTTTTTTAGATGCCCGAGTTGTTTTCCGAGCAGGTATGATGCAGCTTTCCAAAATTCACATCACTTAGCTGAGTAAGCCAAACCTTTGCCAGCTTCTTTACAGACTTCTGTCAAAATCTGTTATTCTGCACTAAAACAGTGCTAGTTGTTTAAAATAATACATATAAATCGAGGAAGTGTGCATCTGGCTTGGTATGAAAATTTCTTGGTGTGTGTGTTTTGCCACAGTATTTTCCCCCTAGGCCCTCTGATGTGAAGCTCAAGACTATTAAACTTGCAGACTGAGCCAAGGAAATAATAGTGGAATTGAAAATTACTGCATTTCTGCAGAAACTGTGAAAATTTGAATTTAGAGGTTTTTTATTTTACTTTATTACATTCATGTTCCGTTTACCCTTCTTCCTGGCAAAATTTGAAGGTCTTCCAGTTTCTTAAGATTTTGCTGCTTCTCATGTGAACAGTCATTCTTGGAAGAAAGAAACAAAGCTTTTGTCTTGATTGTAGGTTTGCATTTCTTAAATACTTGAAGTACAGTGCAAAAATAAAACCCCAGACTCCTTAAGTGTTGCTTTCCTCTTGGTTCTTTCATAACCTTCTTGATTTTTGAAGAATAATGATAATCTTATCCATACAAAACCACCTTGCAGTGACTAAGGCTGTAGAGAAAGTTACTTGGTGGTGTGGGTTTATTTTTTGTTGTTGTTTGGCAAAACTGTGGAAAGCAGTGCACAACTAATTAAACTATTGCCCTTTTTTCTTGCTGCTCAAGGTCCATCTGTCATCTCGTGATTTATTTGGAATTAGTCCTTTGCATAAACACAAGTTTTAGTATTTTGCGCATGCAATGACAAACAAATAACTTCTTTTCTAAAATTAAAACAGTTTCTGTGAAGTGAGTATATAGTTAAACTAAACCTACTGACATTAATAATTTGGGATGTAACTTGCAGCTGGAATGCTTGCTTGCTAACATATGCATTTGTTTGTTTGCAATGAACAGCCCGAATCACCTAAACCCGTGAAACATCAGGCAAGTGTTTTTCTTTATGCTTTTAAAGTTATGTAGGCAGACTGATATATATTATTCTATTTTCTGTCAATTTGTATTTATAACGTGGGAAATCTTGTAGAGGTATACAGCTAATAGTAAACTTTGTAAATATTTAACTGGCTTTGGGAGAGTGGACCAGTGACCAGCTTACAAGTTACAAGCTACAAAATTCTTTTGATTAATGTACTGTCTAGTTACTAACGTAACTACAATTAACGTAATTGACTGAATATTTTTATAGCTATTCAGATAACCTGATAAAGATTTTGATCTCAAGTGTAAAAGGCTTGGCATAGCCAATCGTCTTGTGAAATCAAGTGTTTCCCCTGACTTTCTAGGATAAGTGATGTGAGCGACGTGGTATCTGTTCAGTGTTGTTGCCTGAATTAATGTTTGAGCTTCAGCTGCTCTTATTCCTCAGGTTGGCTGGAGCTGCCATGCAGATAACGCTGCCCGTTTCCTGCTCCCCTAATCCCTCTCTTCCTGTGGGCAGCAGTAGTCGGTCTGTTCTAGACCACCTCCTTGTACGAGAGTAGGAATTGCTGTACGCTCCATCATAGTACTGGGAGTACTTGTGAAGGAACATAAAGAGGAGGGTTAGGTGGAAGTTGAGGGTAAGACTGTGCAAAGAGATAAACAATTGCTGCCACGTGTTATGCAAGATAAATGCTCCACTGTCTAACCTGAGATGGTAAGTGATGCCTTTTTGTCATGGGCACAAGCTTCTAAATAAAGAAAAAACTTTGCAACAGCTCCGTATGGTGTAACCAAGGCTTGGCAACTGAAGAAGCTATCATGAGTTAGTTTAGCTGATTGTATTCTTCCCCTTACATTTTTCTGAAAGCTGACTGTAGTGCAACTTAAACTGTAATGGAAAGGAAAATAATAAAATAAACTTCAAGTTAGGTCTGGTATATTGGAAGCAAAAAGAAATCCACATGGACAGCTGTGATGCCTTTGCTAGTGTGCGGTAACTTGTTAAACCTCTGTAACCCGATCATGTGTCTGAGCCCACGGTCTCATTTTCAGAAGTTACAGACATTCTTAGTATTTAACCTAATCCTCCCTCCTTGCAAACCTCAGTCAATTCTAAGGGTTTTTGCTAAAATATTTATCTGTTCCAAAAATAGATGGAGCAGTGTTTAGTTTAACCCTCCTTTTGCTTAGAGTTAGCATGTCAGGGTTGAAATAAACTGTTTGTTGGCAAACATTTTAAATGTATCTGTGAAAACATGCTAATCCAGAAGTGTTGATATTGCATAAACCATAATCATTAACATTTCTGTTTCAATGTCATTTTGAACTACAGAGTGGATCCCTGTTGTATGTGAGTAGCATGTAGTTTTCCCTGCCTCACGCAGGCTTCACAATGAACCAAATCACTGGGATGCTGGTTTTTCTGAAACTGAGACAATAACCTGTCCTTATCTTAATGTTGCCCTGCATGAAATATTGCATGACTTCACTTTTTCCACAATACTGCGATACTGCTTTTTCCAAGTTCTGTTTAGATGCCTATGCAGGAGATATGCCTATAGGCCAAATTTACACTCTTTCCAAAACACTGAACGCTTCTAAAAGAGAGTTGTTTTTTGGCTGTAAAGCAGTCCATCTAAAAATGAAAACTACTAAATCAGAAGCCATTTAACATAGTGTGAGAAGTTTGCTGTTTCTTAGTGATGGCTATGACAAGTCTACTTGCGAGTGCAAACCACAGAGGCTGGCTAGGCTGTGATCACTCTGTTCGTTCTCACGGTTTTCACCCACATCTGAGGACCCAACTGAATGTTTTCTTCAAATCCTCAGAGATGATCATAAAAAATGAGCTACTAAGAACTTTTTGCATTCAGCTGGAGAATTTAAGTAAAATTATTTTATGATGCATTGCAGAAGTTCCTCTGCACAAAACCAAATTAAGATTGTGGTACGCAGAAGCGCTTTAAAGCATGGACAAAATGTGCCTGCAGTGAGATGCTTCAAGTGGCACAGTGATGTTCTATGAAGGAGTCAAATTTTGAAGTCAGTGTGCTTTCTTTTCCAGAATAGCTAGAATTTGAAATGTAAGCTGTGACATGCTTGCTGCGTTTAATATACGTAATGTGGTTTATTTCAAGCTGTGTACAGCATGGTAAGCAAGCTTCTCATTTTTATAATTGGTGTCTTAACAGGAGCTGACAGCGTGGTTGGGAGAGGGGAACGGGAAGAATGGTGTGAGCAAATGCTTTCCCACTATCTGATGCATTTACATAGGAAACTTTTAGAATATAAAACGCAGACGTGCATATAGTGGTTATAACAGGGGTCTAGTTTTTCTGCAATTGTGGATTTTTTTTTGGTCAATTTAAAAGTGCTCCTGAGAACTGTAATGTTGGCAGACCTAACATATAGTGCATAGGCACTGTGGCCTGAGTAGTGTTTAGTGTGCTCTGGGCTAAGACTCTCACATTTATTTCTTCTTTAGTTGTTTTAGTAGTAACTTCAGTATTCAGAGCATATGTAGTCCCAAAGGGAATATATTTGGAAGTAAACAAGTTTTGAGCAGATAACTTGAGGCCACATTAAAGAATGAGCAGCCATTAGTTTCCAGGAGGACTTGAAATATATTTCAATATACAAATGAAAGCCTCTTAGGTGTTAACTAGTGAATTTTAAAAATTCCTGTGTAAGAATTGACCTCATGGAAGCCTTAGACTTACGTTTCCCATTCTTTGATGCTCAGTCTGGGGCCTTTATTCATCTATGCTATAAAAAATTGGAAAAAGCAAGTTTATGAACACAAACGTCAGTTTTTAAGACCTCATTCCAGACTGCTTCACTTTGTCTTTTTTTTTTTTTTTAATAAAACCGTCCTTCAGAGCAGGAAGACAATATCATATTTTCCTATGTACATACATGCCTCCTGGGCTCATGGAAGCAGCACAGACTTTTTTGTTACCAGACCTCCTCATGGACAGCAATTGTAAAAGCTGTTGTGCAATTTCCTTAAGATAAGTACTTTGATTTCTACATCCGTTGGCTTGAACTTAAAGAAACGTTTACAAAAATGCATTAAACATACTGAGCAATATTGGCTGAATTGAGCAATTTGAAAATGATCTTTGTATTTGGTGTTGCTCAGTTCCCATTATGCCATTCTGGCATGCTTCTCAGGTGCATTCAGGTCAGGGATGTTGCAATGATATGAATGTTTGGCTGACTGAAAGTGAGTATTTCACTGATTTGAACATAAGTTTGAAAATAGGTATTCCAAAGTAGCTATATTGTCAAATCACTAAACAGGTAGCTTAAGAATAACCTTGCACTAAAATCTTAAAACAGTTAAATTAGTTTTTCCTCTTAAGCACTCAAAGTCTGTGCCTAATTTCATTAGCCCTAAATGTGTATCTTCTTTTCCATGTTCAATGATTTTCAACATCCATTAAGTCCTGTTTGGTCACTGCTCTGTTTGTGTGTGTGTGTGTGTGTGTGTGTATTTAAAAAAAAAAAAAACAACCCAACCCAAAAAACAACCACCAACAACAAAAACCCAAAAAACCAAAACACATTCTTCACTGGATGGAGGAGACTATCAGCGGATTTAGAAGTGAGGGGAAAAATGATAACCCCCTTCTGAAGGTGGTATCACTGCCACAACCTGGGTAAAATGACTGTCAGGAAGAAGCAGAATATAGGAACCCTTAGTTGCCTGTGCACTGTGCTTATGTCTGTTTATTTTTCCGTTTGTGTGGTTTTTAGGGGGAGCTGGAGCGTCAGCTTCTTCAGGCGAATCCCATTCTGGAATCCTTCGGGAATGCAAAGACAGTGAAAAATGACAACTCCTCCCGCTTTGTGAGTTAATCCTTTTCTCTTTAGAGTCTGTAAACCTGAATTACTGTTTGTGGAGAAATTAACTTTTTAGGAATTTATCTAATCATTATCAGAAGCTTTCTTTGTTCTCTTTTCTCCACGAATTCAGGTTCTCTTACAATGCTTTCTGCATTGTGTTGAGGTCACTGAAGATGCATCTTCACTGGCTCTTGGCAGAACTTGCTTTAATTTTATCCAGTTTCTAACTTCAACCATCCTTGAATTGACAGTAATGTTCACAGTATAACAAATATAACTATGCTGTAGAGCTACGCTGTGGCTTGCGTGCACAAATTACTGCTGAACTACTATAAAGTATGAAGGAGTATGGCATCAACATGGAATTTGGCTAAATATGTAGCCTTCTTGTCAATACCTATGACTTTATCAATTGATTGGTTTAGAGAGAACATCCTCAATTTAAAAAAAAAAAAAAAGCACAACTTGTATGTAAAAACCTCTCTAAATTTCCATGCCCTTCTGACTGATTTACTGAAGGAAAGTCAAAAAGACAGTATGAGGTATTCAAGGTGTTGGGCACTCTTGTAGCTGGTTGATGTTTTGGTTGGGTCAGTGCCTTCTGTTCACATACTGTTTCGGTGGCAGATAACAGCTTTTGATGTGTTCTATTGTTTTAAAAGTAGTGGTGGAACTCAGGGTGAATAGCTATTTACCACTTCTTAAAACTTCCTTTCCTTTGAAGGAGGAAAAAAAAAGCCATCACCTATTTCAGGGGAAAGTTGTTTTTAGTACAACTTTAAAACTGTATAGGAGGTATTAAATCTTTTTTCTTGCGAGAACAAAACTAAAATTTACAGAACAAATGAAATATTTCTTGGCTGCCTTGACATTTCAACAGTTGCTTGGATTTATAATGTATGAACTTGGCTCCAGTGATAAGGACTCTGGAAAACTGCATGACTAAATCCCTTAGAAAGCCTTTTCAATCAAGAAGGGAGAGCAGAGTATGGTACAAATTCAACTTTGGTAATTTTATAGCCACATTATTTACAATATTGCTTGATGCTTATATGTGTTGGGTATAGGGTTTATAATATCAACAGGTTTCACTGCACAATAATTCTACATTGTTACATGTCTTTAATCCATCAAAGATTGTACTAATTTAATGAGGATACTTTTTTCCTAAAAGATGTTAGCATCTGGTTTGTATTATACTGAAGTCTGCATTGCCATCATGAACATAATCACTCACATGGCTCCAGCTCTATTTTTATAAAGGAGCAAGTATAATGCACTCCAGATGGTGTCATCTCACGCAGAAAAAATAATCTTTAACAACCATTTAAAAACCTGACTTAAAATATATATATATCCTCCCACAAAGTGAGAAGTGCTGTTGTTCAGCCCATACAGGCTTGACAGTCTTCACCGTGCAGCATGAGGATGCCAGCCTGTTCCCTACTTGCTGATAATACCAGATAGGACTGAGTGTGGATAGGAATAGGGCTAGTGTTAAATAAATTTTTCTTTTTTATTTCTTCTACCAAAGGCAGTGTTCTCTTGTGTTTCAGAAAATAAAGTCTCTACTTTGCAGTGGATAGGAGAGTGGGCTTGTTGGGTTCATATTGCAGAACTAAATGCTTCCTTCTGATGTGGTTTTTACAAAGCCACGTACTTAGTGCTGTAATGATGGTGTAAACAGAATTCAGTTCTTAGATGACCACGACTACAGTCTCTAACTGATAAATTAAAGATTTCATAGCAGGATTTGCCAGTGCTAGCTAAAACAATGTATTAATATTTTGCTTTTAGAAGATGAACTACATAAGTGACCTCTCTAGTATAGACTTCAGTGATGACAAATTTGAAGCAGGGAGCACGTGGGTCCCCTCTTCTGATGTGTCAGCTCGTTTAATGACTGCATTTCCTCTCAATTATTTTTGCTTCATGGAACTGGTAACTTGACAGCAGAAATTAGCTAACTTTTAAGGGTGAAACAGAGTAAAGTGGTTCTGAATTATATCAGAAAAAGCCACTGACTAGACCTTATGTAATGCTTCATATTTGTTTTCACATGTAACATAGCAAGTTCAAGCCATGTCATTCTAAGAAGGCTCTGTGGTACCTGTTCTGGGTAAAAAGTTGTCAGCTGCCATTCTTGACGTGCTAGTGCTGACTCATGCATTATATCTAGTCTATTGGCTGAATTTCAGTAAAATGTCAGTTCATTCTTTGTGACAGTTATAAATGTAGCTTTCTGGAATTGTTACTGAGTAAAAAGTATAAATGCTTCAGTTACGAGCTGAGCTTAGAGTGTTGTGTTTCTTAATACTCAGAAATCTGAGTTCAAGTGCTGGTCCCTGACAGGGCATGCTTGAAAACAAGTCTTGTTCCTTGGCCCGGTCATTTTAGTGCCGCTGGCTTTCCAACCAAACTGCAGATTAAGCAGTAGGAAGTAACTATTGAAGCTAATTTAAAGTATTCCACCAGTTTTCTTGAAACTTTGAGAAGGCACTTTGAGTTGAAGATGTACAACCACGGTCACAGAGCAGTTGCTTTGCTCTGAGACTAAGTCAAGATAAGGCTGGTAGGTAAGTTGTACCTTTCTCTGGATTCACTGGTGTGGTTGGAGGGGAAGCTTGGTCACTCTTGTGCACACAAATCTTTTTGACATGAATGGGCTTTATCAGGGAAGTTGAAAAGGGTAGGCTGTTCTGGTAAGAAGTTGCAATAGCTCAAATGATTGCAGCAACTTGTTCAGGCATAAGTCTGCAGCATGGCAATATACCCCCCAATACACAGTTACTAGGTCGGGCCATTGCTCGAATACATATATTCTGCAGGCTTGTAGAGCAGAATATTTAACATGAAAATCAAGAGTACAGTCCCTGAGCTGAATGCATCTGCCAAACAGGAATTCACTTTAACATACTAATAGCACTAATCAGTCAGACTTGAAGGCCCTGCAAAGATATTAGTAGGTGGCTTTGCACAGATACCATCAAAAGAAGCTTTTAGACAGTTAGAAAACTGCTGTGATGCTTCCTGATCTCCAAAACCTGTTTGTATGTGGATAGAGGACTGTAGAAATTGGATTCAATGAAAATGGAGCTCCCAGTGTGTAGTCACTGGGTATTCCCACTGGTTTTGTCATGTGTTTGAAACCAGGGGAATACCTAACAATTTCATGAGCACAAACTCCAAGCTGGAGCCTGTTGTTCTGTTGGGAATGTTCATAGCCAAGTGACAAATCAGATTGGGGAACTGATGTGCCTTAAAACTGGTATAATATATATCCACTTGCAACCACTTTCTTTCCAAGAGCTGCTCTGTGTGGGAAATGTGCTGTTTATTTGGTCCTTTGTGGAGAAAAGGAGATGTACGTGGAAGAAATGGGTATATTGTCTCTCTCTGTTGTAATTTAACCCCAGCTGGCAACTAAGCTCCACACAGCTGCTCACTCACTCCCCCTCTGGTGGGATGGGGGAGAGAATCAGAAGAGTAAAAGTGAGAAAACTCATGGGCTGAGATAAAGACAGTTTAATAGGGAAAGCAAAAGCCATGCACACAAGCAAAGCAGAACAAGGAATTCATTCACTCCTTCCCATGGGCAGGCAGGTGTTCAGCCATCTCCAGGAAAGCAGGGCTCCATCACACACAACGGTTACTTGGAAAGACAAACACCATCACTCTGAATTTCCCCCCTTCCTTCTTCCCCCAGCTTTATATGCTGAGCATGACATCATATGGTGTGGAATATCCCTTTGGTCCATTGGGGTCAGCTGTCCCGGCTGTCTCCCCTCCCAGCTTCTTGGGCATGCCCCCCCCCTCCCCCCCCCGCCTCCTTGCTGGTGGGGTGGGGTGAGGAGCAGAAAAGGCCTTGACTGTGTGTGAGCACTGCTCAGCAGGAACGAAAACATCCCTGGGTTATCAACGGTGTTTCCAGCACAAATCCAAAACACAGCACTATACCAGCTACTATGAAGAAAATTAACTCTACCCCAGCCAAAACCAGGACACTCTCTTAGTCCTTTTTTTACCAACTCCTAGGAAATAGAGGCCATGCAGATAGCAACCATCCTGGTTTTGGAAATGGAAGTAGAAGTGTGATGGGCTAGGCTGGGCAGTACACTGAGATTCAGGATTGCTGCAGATAAAGCACCTTTAGGCTCCTGTAAGTTTGCTGTAGAAATATGAGCACTTAAAATCTCTGCATTGCTTTCAACTTTAGACAGCTTGTTTTGTCAATGTGAGGAATTGAGCTTCATTTTCAGAGAAGTTTTTCATAAGTCTGGATTACAAACATATCTAGAATACTGGTTCTTTAATCTTCAGAAAGTGTTTGTGTGCAATGTAACATGTTCCATTGAAATGATGGCTGAGCACATTGAAGGGAAAAGATTTCATTTGAACTTGTCTGAAATGCTTGTTATATGAATGCATGTAGGACTATGTGTTTACATAGACAGCATTGTTGTCTTAATAAAAATTAGTAATTAAAAAAAAATCTCTTTTCTTTTTGCAGGGCAAGTTCATTAGGATTAACTTTGATGTTACTGGTTATATTGTTGGGGCCAACATTGAGACATGTATCCTACTTCATGCCACATCATTGTGAAATCCAAGTTTCCCGGTTGTTTTGCTTTTAACCCTAGAATTCATTGGAATGCAGTGAAAGATTACCATGTTTCTACATTCCTTTGACAACATCCATCTCTTCCTTTGTTTCAAAATAGCCGATCAAATATCACAAAGTCAGCATGCTTACTCATGCTTAGAAATCAGATACTCCAAAATTTAGCACTCTGAAATCTGCTGGATTTTCAGACTAGCCTTAAAAACAGTATATTAAATAGAGAAACCATTTAAAGTGTGCTTGCTCTGTGAACATTTCTAGGAAAAAAAAAAAGCCTTCCTAATCAGAAGCTGAGCTACCGTATATTGCCAAAAGCTTGGTTTTGCTCTCATCAGCACTACAGAAGCAGCTCTCCACCTGGAAGGAGGTGATGCTCATTATAAAGTGATAAAGCTGGAAGTGCTGGGACACTTTCTGTTTTCCTAGGTCTTCTAGGTATTAGCGTAGTTTCAGTAACACAAGACCTACTAGCAATTAATACTGAAGTCTAATTCAGTTTTAGCTTTAAGGTGCATTTTTATTTATGATTGCCTAAGAACAAGTAAAAATACTTGCACTGAAAGCCCTTCTCTAAAGTTGTCGTCTTTACACTAAAAATAATGTGTGTGTAATTTTTTTTTTTAGTTTGTTTAGCCTGTTTTTTGGGGGAATAGCAATAGGGTGGTCATAAAATTATGAAATCGGAAGTCTTAGTAAACAATATCATGTGAGTATTAATCATAAACAATGCTGCAGTTAAGCTTTCATTCTGTTGCTATGAGTTAAACTGCTTAATTTTAAGTGCATTGAATGTTTGGAACTGTCACAAAATATAATATCCCAATAAGGCTGGGAAAGATCTATAGTTATTCAAAATATGCTTTAATGATATGTGATTTTTTTTTTTTTCATTCAGCACGGGAATGAAGGCAGTTTTTGCTTTTATGAAAGTTCAGATGAATTGTTTTGCCTAGAGCTCTGTGAAAACAGGAGGACTTAACTCTTAGGGATTTTTTTTTTCTTCGTCACAAGAACTCATCCTTGCTCATAACCTGTGTCATTTCAAATCCCTATCCCATGTTTGTTTTACAGTATGGAATATCAAGAAATAAAAACATATGTAAATAACATTACAGCTTATGGCAGCTTATTAGATGCTATGTGCTGCACAAATTGAATTTGGGAGCTGTTTAAAGGCAATGCAGATTGTATGTAAAACTGCAATGCTTGAAAGAAATGAGAAATGCACTTCAGATAAAGTACTTTGGAGTTCAGCAGCTGCTGGGTTTTTGGTATTAAGAGTTCAGCTATGACCTTAATAGAAGAAGAGATTGAAAAAGAATGGCCAGCTCCCCCTCTCACTTAGACTTCAGCTGATCCATTACATACAATTGTCAGCTGCATGTAGCAGGGAAATGAAGTCAACATCCAAGAAATGAGTTTGCTGAAACTAAATGTGGGCTTCTACCTGTCTGAACTTGGAATCTCCTATTTAAAGTTACTGAAAGTTCATATTGGACATAGTCCTTGACTAGTTACAATCAGACTTGTTGGAAAAGTCTCGTGCTGTTCGTCAGGCTAAAGATGAGCGGACATTTCATATCTTCTATCAACTACTAGCTGGAGCAGGAGAACACCTGAAGTGTAAGTTGAGAATCTCGTTTTGTAAACCTGTTGCTTCTGTGTGCCACGTTTGTTATTTCAGTGTTAACACAGTCATGCTTGAAGTATTCTTTGGTCTTGAAACAGCGAGTTTTAAAAGAAGAATGAAAAGCCAGGTGGCTTTGTTTTGAAATAACTTCTGTGTTTTATGAAGTATGCTGTCAAGCAACTGTTGCATTTCAAGCAAACGACTCCTACGTGACAAAGTCCAGTTTGGGCAGCCTCTGGCTGGGAATCACTGGATTGAAACTGCAGCGCTCCCAGCTGATAAATAGCAAACCTGGTCAGCAGTGACAGCAGTATCTGTTCTGGACCATGTGTTCAAACTGGGTAGAAAAGCAGCCATTTTACCAAAACATAATGAAACCCTGTGGCTTTCTTCAGCCATTGCAGTACTATGTTTGTTATCTTCTAGTATTCCCCCCCCCTTGGTTACTGGGAATTTCTGTTAGGTTGTGATAAGTGAAACTATGAAGGTACAGACTTCAGGAAATTGATCCACTCTTTCTCCTCCTGTATTAGATAAATTGGTGTTTAGCATCCTTGATGTGGTAATCATCAATACCTAACTCAATTTCTACCTGTGTCTGTTACCTTTCAATAGAGATACTTCTTTTAGGATATTCCAAATAGGGATTTGAGATTATGCTAGATCTGAGTTGGGTAATGTTCTGTTTACAGGCTTAATGCATTAAAGAGCTAATGTGGGTTGCTACAGATAGAGATTCTGGGAATCTGGCTTTGGCTTCTAAGGTACACTCATAATTATAGAGTTTCAGAAGCTGGTATAATGGTTTGTAGCCATATTTGAGGAACTGATTTCGTAAAGCATAGTTTGCGCATTTAGTGAGAAGAGAGTACAGGTGGGTGTGAACAGCATTTCTTTAGCTTATTTTTCTGTCTCTTCCCCTTCTCCCCAATACAGCTGACTTGCTGCTTGAAGGATTTAACAATTACAGATTTTTATCTAATGGCTACATCCCTATTCCTGGGCAACAAGACAAGGATAACTTTCAGGAGACTATGGAAGCCATGCATATCATGGGATTTTCGCATGATGAGATCTTGTGTAAGTTGTTGAGCCTTTTGGATTTTTAAAGTGTATTTTTTTTCTCTTGTGTGCGCGCACACACACACACTTGCTAATTTAATGTCACCAAATTTAATGTTGCTTCAGTGTCTTGACAGCCTGCAGCAAATGTTTGCTTAACATGAGCTAGAAATGAATTAAAGCCATTTGCCCACAAAGTACAGTACAAACTTTATTTCCTTTCTGAACTCATACCTTGAATTTGGAAGGAAAGTGACATAAGTAAGAGAAGAAAAACTTGTTAAGCTGAGCCCTCTTCAATTAAACTGTTGCATATGTCTTTTGTGAACACAGCAATGCTGAAAGTGGTGTCTTCAGTGCTACAATTTGGAAATATTTCTTTTAAGAAGGAGAGAAATACCGATCAAGCTTCTATGCCAGAGAATACTGGTAAGTTGATCACGTTTGTGTGGCTCTCTAACTTGCGCTGTAGTTTTCTTCCTGCTGTTTGTTTAGTGCATATCTTTAAAAGTACAGAGCAGTCTTCTGAGCTTCCTTGATAGCATTCTCTGCCAAAAAGAGGCCATGACTGTTGTGGTAGTAGCCAACGGGCAGTTATTAAAACTCTCCTATTCTCATAATGCAGACAAATTTAAGTATCCATCAACAGAATTTATGCTGTTTGCATTGCTTCTAAACTTTGAATAAGTATTTCAGTTGTAGTCTTGTTTATTGCTATCTACAAAGACCTAAGCACTAGGAAAAAGTGCATGCTTAAATCAGTTTGTTTTCTTTGGTTCTTGACAGCAGTTTCCTTGCCAATGATAAGAGCCCTGGAGCCAAGCACAACTTCCATAGTGAAATGGCTGAACATAAGAATGCTGTATTTAGAAAAAATCTGATTTCTGAAGTGGCATGGTAGTGTGACTAAGATTTAATTTATCAGTTAATACCTGCAATGCGATCGGCATTTTGAGGAGTATATTTCTTCACAAAAAAAAAGATAGCTGCTGAAGCAAATCTTGGGTTTTTAATTTAGTACTTCAGTACCAGCCTTTTAAACTCTCTCATGGAAAGTCAGCTTTGAGAATTGACATCAGTGGGAAGAGCAGTAAGAATCATCATTCACAGGACCTGCTGCACACGCACAACTGAAATTCTTGTCTGTCTCTCATTTCGTAATTGCCCTAAATTGCTGAGCATGTAGGTTGCTTGCAATGTCCAAAATTTTTGTCATCTCTCAGGGCGGTGGCCTGCTGCCCAAAGTGCTCCAGCAAGCAGGTATGGATTAAAGGTCAATAGTCATTGACTCGATATTTGGCTGGCAGTTGGCACTTTGAGTTTTGCAGTGAGGAAAAAAAGTTGGATGAGGGATTCGTTTTTTGGGCTTTTAGTGCCAGCTTAGGCAACTCAGCAGAGTCATTGTCCATTTAGAAGGTGTGATGTAGAAAGATACAGATGCATCTTCCTGACTATCTTGACTTTTGTTGTATTACCACTGTTTTTTTGACATAAATTCTGAATTATAATATTGGATATAAATATGTTGATGCTATTGGATATTTATAATACTGGATACAAAATTCTGAACTATAAAGCAAACATGCTGAAAAGCTCAGGTTGTAGTTAAAGCATGTTTCTGTTCTCTTGTATTTAAAAATTACTTTATTTGGTTGTGTGGTCTTTGTTACTGTATCTTTCTGAAGACACTGAGTGAAACTGATCTCTCCCTTGTCATCTGTATTGTCACATCTCACTGTAATGGGTTTCTCTAGCGTCCTCCACAGAAATAAGGGTGTCTTGATAGTGATTCATCTCATTTAGAGGCATGTGTCTGAAATAGGTCAGGTTAGTGTCTCCATAGATGGGAAGGAATTTGTGTGGGTAGTGGAGATGTGAACCTATTCAAAGAATATGGAAAGCAAATTCTACCCTATAGATAATAAATATAGATAAACAAATATCAGTTTCAAGTATAGATACAAGAGATGGCAAGAAAGCCATATAGCCTTCATGAATGAAGAGCAGGGAGAAGCTGTATTTAGAGAACCGTTTCATGCTTACCAGATTTGGAAAAAGCCTTTCTGCTGAAAGAGCAGAGGTTCATAAGCAACCTCATAAAGTTCATGCTTCAACTATGTTATGAGCTTTTCAGTATCTTTCCTTCATAATAATTCAGAGTTTTATATCCAAAACCCAATAGCAATAAAACACAAGTCAGGATAGTCAAGGCTTTCTACAGTTGCACTTTTAAATGGACTCAGTTATAAAAAACCAAGATGAATTATGCTTTTTTTAAAGTGCAGGATTAATCAAGCTGGAAGTGTGAACTAGTCCTACCCCTAGAAGTGATAGAACTTTGACTTGAAAATGGTTTCGTTTCCTTCAGTCAAACCTCTGAAATGCTGGCTACAGCCTCCTTCAGTGTCTGAATCGGATGTGATTTTTTTAGTATTACCTCTGCTATGGTTTATTGTTATTATTGTTACCTGAGCTATGGTTTATTACAAACTGGAAAGGTAGGAAACAATAAATTCCATGTCACAGGTTTATGAAAGAGGAGCTAAGTGTAGTGTTTGGAGTACTGCATGGGGGTGGGGGGGCAAACCCTCCTTCCTTAAAAACTGCAATATCCTTTATATAGTATCCGGTATGCCACAGTACCAAGCTGATGCTCGTGGCTACTTAATATTTTCAAGTTCTTGTTCTTGTGTGGTTTTTTTTTTTTTTAAAGATTCTGACAGCACTTGCCACTTGACACCTAAGGTTGTAAGTTTTATCTGATGTGCTGATGCTGTATTTTTATACTTAAAGCACAGAATGCTTCTTTACGTAGCTAAAGTGAAAGAAGTGTTCAATTTGTGATGCCACCCTAGTTTCACCGACTGTGTGTTGATTCATGAATGCTTCTAATGAATATATGCCAGACAGAGAGAATTTCAACATTAAGAGCAAGCAGTAGTGTTTTTAATACCAGCAAAAAAAAAAAGGCAAGCAGAGGAAGCTCTTATATATTGGTATTAAAATCTATTTTCTAATGCTGATTTGTAAAAATAGCTTTTTCATTTTGACAGTAAAACAACGAGCTGTCAGATTACAAAGATAAGGGGTTAAAGTACTTGCTGGATAGTGTGGAGGGCTTCCTGCTAAAGGGCAACACTTACCCGGACCTAAAAATACCTTTAGCGTCACTTTCATTTTTAGAAGTATGGAATCATAAACACCTAACCTACTGGAAAATTTATTTAGAAAAGGGGATTGATGCAGCAAGAATATGTAATGATGGTGTGGGTAACACGTTATTTCAAATAATGAACATGACACCAGGAGAGTTCATGCTGTCTAAAGAAAGTGCGCTGCTGCTTGCATTGTTATTCTGTATAAAATATTACAAACCCATGTTTTAAATAGTTTAAACAATGTATTTTTATATAGTCTGTAATAGAAGCATTACACTGGCATACCTGCCTAAATTGAAACAGTTTTTAAGCAACCTTTAGTACGATGGAGTTGGGTGATGTTCTCACTGTGCTGCTTTTTCTGGAGATGAGAAAATGAATGTTCCCTATTAAAGTAACAAAATGAACGCATGTAACAGTCTATAGCCCGTGTACATGACTTCCCTGCAATTTAATGAAATCTAGTGTTTTCTGCACTTCCCTAAGAAAATTCAGTGGTGTGCTGCTGTAGTGACTTCCATCAGCCTTTGAGATGGAAGCCCTGCAGATGCGGGCTGTGTGGTAGGGCAGGTCTGTCCACAGGACAGAAGTGTTTCTCCCCGACTGTGATTTCAAATGGCAGTTCAATTTTTAAGCTGGCATATGACGGCCTTTGTCACTAGTTTGTTTCACCAATGTTGCTAGTTGCTGTGGAGGATTTAAATGCTTCCCTTTATTACTTTGATCTCCAGTCGCACAGAAACTCTGCCATCTACTGGGAATGAATGTAATGGAGTTCACCCGAGCCATACTGACACCGCGCATCAAAGTTGGCAGAGACTACGTTCAGAAAGCCCAGACCAAAGAACAAGTGAGTTTTGGTGCTTTAAAGATAAAGTGAAAATGTACCTCATCCTGATTAGCTCTTAATAAAGAAAATTGGAATTGTGTACTGCCACCGATTTTAAGCTTGCTGTCTTTATTAAATGTTCTTATATAGTAAAAATCAATGGTAGAATAGAAGAAACCTTTCCCTTTCCTTGACCTTCTGGTGGTTTCATCCTTTAATGTAATTTTTGTATGTATCAAATGCACAGAGAGCTTTTGGGGCTTTTTTTTTGTATGGAACGGTTTAAAAACAAATTTTTCATAACGCTAATCAAACTGCATACTGTTTCTACTGCTTATTTTCATTCCTCAGTGGTATTAACTCCATTAAACTTCTTCTGTTACTTAGTTATTTGTGATAACATCCATATCTGTGTTCTTTTGATGACTTATCCAGGGTAAATAAATTTTCCTGTTTGGATTTTCAGGCAGACTTTGCAGTGGAAGCTTTGGCAAAGGCCACCTATGAACGCCTCTTCCGCTGGCTTGTTCACCGCATTAATAAAGCTTTGGACAGGACCAAACGACAGGGAGCGTCTTTTATTGGAATTCTGGATATTGCTGGATTTGAAATCTTCGAGGTACTTCAAAACACTACTAATCAGACTTTTCTTTCCCCTGTTAATGTGCGTTCAGGACTAAGTGTAGAGCCACTTAATGCATGCATGTTCCAAGGCTGCAGGAGGGGGTTTTTTTTGTAGCATGCAAATGCTTTGACAACCCTAAACTACAGTGCCAAAAAGTCATACTTTAGTTTAGACTTTAGTCTAAATAGTTCTTTTAGATGTGATGGTTTTTCCCGCTATGCATTATTTGATTATATGTAACAGGGAATATAAGAGATCTGAATAACGTGTTTTCCAATTTTCTTTACAATATATTTGAATGTTGCAGAGTTTTGGGGAATCTCCTTGTAAGGTCAAATTTTTAACTTGCAGATATGTAACAAATCCTGTCACCGAATTATTCTTGCTTACTAATGTTATTTTTGTAGTTGAACTCCTTTGAGCAACTCTGCATTAACTACACCAATGAGAAGCTTCAACAGTTATTTAACCACACAATGTTTATCCTGGAGCAAGAGGAGTACCAACGAGAGGGTATAGAGTGGAATTTCATTGACTTTGGACTGGATCTGCAGCCTTGCATTGACTTAATCGAAAGACCTGTAAGTTTGTGTATTAATAATGCTCTAAGGAGAAGAGGTTCCGTTTATGGGTTTGTCTTTTACTGCCTGCAAATTGTAGGGCTGTACAGAGATTTCTTGCAGAGCTGTCACAAAAAGTGAATTAACTTGAAGGCTGAAATCTAAAGTCTAAAATACCATATATTACCCTATGGGATTTTGCCTTGATGTTAGCATAGACCACTGAGCTAAAGATATTAAGCTCCTGTTTTTATACTTTTTTTTCTCCCTAGTACTAATGAAGTCTTTAATCCTGTCACTTTCATATTAAACAATGCCATTGCGTTATAGGAGCTTTAGAGTGGTGGCTCAGTTAGAAAGCTTTAAGACTTATGGTAAACTTTTTTTCATTTGAGATCAGTAGCAAAATTTCTGAAACTTCATTTAGGGTAGTGTTTTCCCCGTAAATCTGCCTTGTGAATAGGAAAGCAGTATTTTAAAGGTGGTTTTAATCACTGTGCTTTTTAACATATTCTTCTGATTGCTGAATATATGGAAGCTGATGAGGGCTTCAAAGAGCAGGAGGAGAAGTTGGGTTGGGGGAGGGAAAGGGGAGAACAAAGATCATAATTCCTGAAAGCTATCATTCTTCACACCTCAGAACTATGCTGTCAAAATTATTTTATGACCTTTTAAATTAAACCTAGGGCATTGCAGTTACTACTCTCTACATTTCTGTGTGTGTATTCTAGAATACACATAAGCTGCCAATGATGCTATGCATCCTGAAGAGCAGAAAAGCCCATGAGCTGCATTGTTGTTTTTCTTTAGAGAAGGAAAAGGGAAATCTTGTTTCAGTTATCAAAGGTTTGCACTTTGTGTGTGGAACTTGAGAAAGTTCTGCCTCCTTGGAATGTAAAATCTCTGCCAAAAAGCCTGAGGGGGTAAGTGTGGATGCTTTTAGTATGCAGATGTTTAGGTGAATATCCTAAAATGCATCAAATTACTTGATTTTTTTTTTTTTAAAAGCAAATGTCAGTACCTTCATAATTGTTCTGTAAATGTGATGCTGTGTAGCAGGCACATAGAAACGTCTCTCTTCAAATGTGTAAATGGTACATTCACTAGAAACTTTTGAAGTATAAATTATTATAAATTCTTTTTTTCCATTGCTTTCCGGTATACATCAGTCTGTCTTCCCTGCGGAAAATGATCCTGTCAAACAATTCTACAGCTGCAAAATACAGACGTTGCTTCTTCCTTAATTCACTTTAAGAGTAAACAAACCTTCAAATGGAGTGCTTAAATTGTATGGAAGGAGAGGGAGTATATAAAACTATGCTGGCTGCTTGAGTTAAGCCTGCTGAATCTCTTTGGATGCTGCTACTGGATATCAACACAGGCCTTGGCAAGCAGAGGCTCGGTGGCTGCCACAGTAGTATCAAGTTGCTGGGAGGGATAATTGTCTTCAGTTTAGCCCACATTAAAGCATGACATTAACTACTGTGGAGATGGGGATGAGTTGCTGTGTACGTACATGTTGCAGAAATGTTTGGAAGGTAACTCTGGAGGTCATCTATTCCAGTCTCTGCTCAAAACAAGGCTCTAGTCAGCACTAGATCAGGTCGCTCATGTCTGGCTCCAATATATATTGGAATGAATTTGTTTGAACCAGTCATAGTGTCATTCATTGAACTGTACTCCCCCACAGCTTGTTTAAATTTAAATCAAATTTGAATCAGTTTAGAGAACTTCTTATTGTGGCATTCAATGGTGTGGTTTAAATATTACAATTAAAAAAAGTATATATATTTAAAAAAAAAATTAACACAGATTAAATCCAACTCTATTTCAGGCAAATCCTCCTGGTGTGTTAGCATTACTGGATGAAGAATGCTGGTTCCCTAAAGCTACTGACAAGACGTTTGTGGAAAAATTGGTCCAAGAGCAAGGAACCCACTCCAAGTTCCAAAAGCCAAGACAGCTAAAGGACAAAGCAGATTTCTGCATTATTCACTATGCAGGGAAGGTAAGGGCTAAATACTGGGTTAGAAATGTTGGTTTTGGTAAAGTACTACATGGTATAGCTACCAAATTTAGAAATACTTGTGCAGGAGGGTGGCCTTGTTTCATTTTCTTGAACATACTCAGGAGTGCTCTGATGGAACTCTTGTTACCAAATAGACAGAACTGAAAAATATAAATTAATAGTAAATTAAGTAAATATTTCAGTTGCCTTTTTAATTTTGTTGTTAGGTCTTACAGGTAATGTTTTTCAGGACTTGTATTGAAAAGAATCTCTTCTGAATATCTATGTTTCCAAGTTGATAGTAGTGCTTGAAGTACGGCTGTGTCAGTACCCTCTTCACTTTTATCTCCTTAGTTCACATAAGTTTTTCTGTATATCCCCTTTTATAGGTAAGCTGATATCTCTTCGTTTTTACTGTTAGTTCAATCTTTATTTTCCCATTGAGGGATGGAGCTCAGCTGCAATGTGAACAGGTCCATGAAATAACTATGCAATTCTTGTCTGCATTTTGTGAAACCTTCGTGGTCACCATGTCTATTCCATAGGGCTACGTTATGTAATTAGTTTCATAAATAGTTAAAACTTAATCCTAGTACTAGTTTTTGCCCTGATATTTAGAAGAAACTGTGTGAATGGTTAAGAGCCATCCTTTATTTTTCATTTAACGTACTAACAGCTTGTCGTTATCTGTTCTTTGATGTCAATGGTGCCAAGCAGATAATTGTAGCAAAAACGGAAATAAAGAAATAATACATTTTATTGTATCAACATTTAAAACAATAACTTAGAAATAATGAAATCATCACTGTTACTGCAGTTAATAGTAGATTAGTTGTGAAACAAAAGGTAATCAAAACGAAGTAAAGCAGCCTGGTGTCTGACTACTGGAAAGTAATTTTTCTGAAGAATGCTTTACTTCTGCCAAACTGAGTGGGCATTCCTGGGATACTGGCACTGCATTGCATATCTTCCTCTGACAGAAGGCATTTTTCAATTTTCTATCAGAATGTGTATTTCCTTCAAAACTAGAATTGTTTGTAAAATAGCTTTTACTGCAAGAAGTACAAAGATGACAATCTGATTTGGTTTTGGATGCTGGAAGCATTTAAATGTGGTGTTCCTTCCAAAGCCCTTATTTAAAAATAGAAAACTCACAGTTTGTTTGAAGCAAAAACATGCTAGTCTACATAGAGGTCTTGTTGGACTTAGGTAATTTTAGGGCTCTTTTGGGTTGGGATGAAACCATGCTGGTAGCATTGAGTTTTCAACTGCTGAGCTATAGTTTAATTGCAAACCACAGAATTGGTTCTTTCAAGATAAGACCTTTGTTTGTTTTCTTTATATAACAAAGTGTTTAAGTATAACTGCTACAGTGAAATTAAAAAAAAAAATCATGTTGTAGCACATCCTTAATTTACTCTCTAATAACTTAGATAAAGTAATTAGGATCTATACTGGAGGAGTTTTTACATCTTCACAGTGAACAGTGAAACCTTATTTTGGCAATAACACTAGGCTGAAAATGTATACCAGCTATTAGTAAGCAAAAAGTCAGATTGCTACATTAAGAAAATTCCCATTTACTCTTTCGAAAGAATAATAACTTTGTGTGGTACTTTGAACTATTCTAAGGAGGCACAACAAACTCATAGCAAGCAAACATCAAGAAGAGAATTGGAGGAAAACAACATCAGTATAGTATTTTGAAAGCTTTTTTTAATGCCGGTAAATTTAAAACTAAAGCCAGTAGTTTATCTGATCATGTGCAACTTGGCTACTCTGCAGGTAGACTACAAGGCAGATGAGTGGTTGATGAAGAATATGGACCCCCTGAATGACAATGTGGCTACACTCTTGCACCAGTCCTCTGACAAATTTGTTGCAGAGCTTTGGAAGGATGGTAAGAGACCATGCTCTGAGTACACAAGTTGTTAGCGATTTTACCTTGCTGGATGAGGTTCTCTCTCTTTTTTTTTTTTTTTTGTGCCTGTTCCCTCCTGACCTTCCACCTTTACATTGTAAATATCTACAGCATTTTCTCTATTGTTTAGTGTCAAAAGTACAACAAGGAAGCTGGGTTGCACCTGTGGTCCCTTGCACATGTACCATTTCTGAGTAGCTGCTTCTCATGTTCGTTATTTGAACTTATATTCACTTACTACTTGTTACCCTGTGTCAAATTTCATCTGTAGAATCTTGTCCAAAACCCTTAGTTTGAATTGCTGCAGCTAAGTCCTGAATGTAAACAGCTGTAGTGGTACTTGCTGTTAATAAAATGTTGTCTTATGTGAGCACGAGCACAGTTATTTCTTGTGCAGTGGTGGGTCATATCCTGGAAATCTGCATCTCCTAAAATAAAATTCATTAACAGCCATACTAGTGCTTAGATATTGCATATTAAAATCAAATGCAATATTTTCCTATTTTAACTGTACACTGCTGTTTAGCTAGTCTACGTGCACATCAGCTTAAAGTATTTATCAACATTTTTACCAAAATACCCCAAGAAGCAAAAATAGCCAAATAAATACTTACAAGGACTTCTCTAATCTAGTTTTTAACATCGCAGTATATTGATTAGAGTGTTTTTACATGCCACAGTGTATTAATCTTGTAGTTATTATTCCAGGAGGAAATTAATCTTGTGATATATATGATGCTGTAGGTTAATACTGAGTTTCCCTCTTATTCTCAGTAATACTTACTTGGTTCAGCTATAGAGAGCAGTTTTAATGAATATATAAAGAACTTTTTGGTTGGGGATCTGCTCCTTTCCTTTTGAGTACACACACAGAAGCAGAAGTATTTTGGTCCAAATATACAAAACCTGCTTCCACAGATAATTGAAATGTGCATGGAATTATGTTGTGGCCTAATTGCTTTTGTAGCACAGTTAAGTCTGTTTGCAATTGATAAACCTGTTCTGTATACTAACTGAAGTGTCTTGTGTATCTGCTCTTCTGTCTTTCTGTTTTTGCTGTTTCTCTGCCTTAGAGATTCAGAATATTCAGAGAGCCTGTTTCTATGACAATATTACTGGTCTTCATGATCCACCAGGTGAATGGATATAAAAACAGTAGGCCTACTAAAGGCAGGGCTGTTGTATCTACAGGAAAACCATTTTTGCTTGTAGGCTTGCATGAACTTTTCATTTCATGCTAAACTTAGGTATACCTCCACAAGGCAAATGGTCTCTGAGTGCATACCTATTCAGTTGCTGCTGCATACATATAGCATCTCTATTTTATGCATTGCATTTAAGCATTGCAGATAAAAAGGTTTGTTTGCTTCCTAGTTCTATGTTGAGATGCAGAATTGCTTCTTAAGTGATAATTCTGGTAGCTCCAAGCATTTGAGAGAATGCATAAGCTTTGTAACACTATCAAGCTTCTTTCTGCAGTCCAACATTGACAAAACTCTGGAACATCTTAGAGTGTGGATTTATTTTTTGGGGAGGAGAGATGAAGAATGTATTGAAGTGCTGCAGTTGTAGTGGGGGTAGTAAGTGAAATAATCTTATTTCAGACTTTTTGGAATTGTTCTTTTATTTAAAAACCTCTTAATTTTAATATTTACCTATGTAGAAGCTGCACGCATTTTTTGAGGTATCAAGAAATAAACAAATTAACTTATTTGGAATGTCTCTTTGAAGACACTTTAGATATTTTTTCGAACCTCTTTCTCATCCTTCTTGTATTCCTCTCCCCAAGTTTAGAAATACGTGTCTGTGAAGATTGTGCCTTCAGGCTTTCAATCTTTACTTGGGTTTATCTTCCACTACTCATGATACATCACATACTTGAGGAAACTAGTGGTGTTTCCTAAAGTAATTACTGGGGGGCTTGAGTTCAGAGGCTTTAGCCAATGGATGATTGTCCAGTCATGCTGTTCAATGACTGTCCTTAACCTATAGGGAAGGCTTACATTTAATAATCCTCATTGAAATATAAATAACTGTATTATAGTTGGAGGATAGAGGGGAGCAAAACAAAAGATGCACAATTAACAGATATGTTTACAAAATCTTAAAAAGTACATGGCCAAAGAAAAGCTGAATGGTGTCCAGTCGTTAGTGGTGTCTGGTGGGTGCATGCTTCTAATATTACAAGCTGTTATGTTTGTCCTCTGTAAGACTGATTCCCAGTAATCTCTATCCCATTTCTGGTTTAGAACTGAATTCTGCTTCAAAGTAAATATTTGGAATATGATCTTATGAACAATTTTTACCACCTACTTATTCTTCTGACTTTAATAAGCCGCTTAGATTTTTGTGTTCAAAACTGTGTGGAGGATCTGGGCTCTGTTCTTTACTACATGCAAGACTTAAGTCATTATTCAAACTTGTTGCCCTGTATTTTTCTGCTTTTAATTTTCCTTTTTTTATAGACCTTTGAAAACCAGTTAAGTACGAGTATGAAAAAAAAATATTGTCACTTATTTCTCATATACAAGACTAATTCTGGTAGCAAAGCATAATTCCCTCTGCTTTGGTTTGAATGAATTTGAAGATAACTTCACAAAATTTAAATTGGAGCCTACATATAGTTGCTTGTTTCTGGCTGGCCAGCTTGTATTTCATGGAGCACCAATATATGTTGTGTATTTTGCTCAGTATTAAGAAGTGCCAACTACAATTCTTAAGGTGTTAAGCCACCTGTGTATTTTTAGTGGGCTGTTTAAATAATTGTTGACATTCACATGGAATCATGTTCATGTTTTTGGCCTAAAGGTTTTAATGATGGCAGTCAGATTTCTAATTTGTGCTTCTAAAGAAGAAACCATAGAGATCCTTACCCAAAATGTTCAAAAATCAAAGAAAAATATCTATTCTGATGCTTTATGGCAGCTTTGAAGTGCTTTGGTGTGCAGTTTTCCTATTTTGAAACTTGTCTTTTGGCTAGGGAGGTCTTTGCAGTTGTATATAAAAATTGGAAGAATTTTTCAAAATAGCAGACTAGCAGAAGTCTGGCAGATACTTTTTTCCCTCTTGTCACTGAAATGACACTATTTCCGACTCTTCTGTAAATAGTTATGCTTTCAAAACACTTTTGAATATTCAATGAAATTCAGATTTAATCTATATAATTACCATAAGTAACTCTTCATTTTAAGTAAATATGCACAGATGTCTAATTCCAAATATTCAACCCAGAAATATTTTGGATTGTAAGAATTCAAATAATTGCCAGTTTCCAGGCAACTTTCTGTGTCTTAAAAGTTGACTTCAAGAAAATGGCTTTCCTGGTCATGTAGAACTGCAAGTAAAGAGCTGGATATTTTAGTCTGTACCTACTAAAGCTACACTATTCTGCTGTATAAGTTTGTGGCTTTTGGTTCCACTGCTTCTGCACAGCGTCCCTAGTACATGCTGACTGCCTTGCCTACTAATGGCATCTTCTGTCATTTCTTCCACAAAGCTTCTGCTGCTGCACTATTGCTCCTCTTCTGCCTGTCTTTATACCTGACAAATATTAAAGTCCACTTATTATGTTCTCTTGTCCTTCCCAGTGGATCGTATTGTGGGTCTGGATCAGGTTACTGGAATAACAGAGACAGCTTTTGGCTCTGCATACAAGACCAAGAAGGGCATGTTTCGTACTGTTGGCCAACTGTACAAAGAATCTCTCACCAAGCTGATGGCAACGCTCCGAAACACTAATCCCAATTTTGTTCGCTGCATCATTCCAAATCATGAAAAGAGGGTATGTATTACGGACCACTCCTGTAATTCTTTCTCTTTATTAAATCTTTACATGTGTTTTAAGTTATGCATGCTGTCTGTGTCTTCCTTTGGAAATCAGAAGCCAGGTTTCACAAAGTTTTCACACTGATCAAATATCTTCTCAGTATTCCCCACACATCCCCTATTTAGACAGTTGACTTTGTAGAGGGTAGCCTGAAGAACTTGAACTACAACTTTTAATTAATACAAATTAAAAGACTAAAAATCATGCTTGTTTTGTTTGTCCAGGCTGGAAAATTGGATCCACATCTGGTTCTAGATCAGCTTCGTTGCAACGGTGTTTTGGAAGGAATAAGGATTTGTCGACAAGGATTTCCAAACAGGATAGTGTTCCAGGAATTTAGACAGAGGTAACAGCAGGAACAGTCTTTTGAGTTTTTATGAGATAAAGTTCCTTGTTAAATATTGAAGACACCCCACACCCCCACTTCCTCCCCCAACCCAACTGGAAGAAAATCCAAAACCATGTGTGAGTCTTGAAGTGGCTTGAACTTGAAGCAGTTAAATATTACAAGTTTATTCTAAAGATACTAGGGAAGGGGAAACCAATCTAACTGGACTTCTGGAAAAATTTTCTGGACAAATTCCTTAGCTGTGCACTTGGTGACAATAGCTTTATGGGTTTATAATAATGTAGCTTGTTGTTGAATGTAAAGGTGTTTTTTCATTTGACTTAAAGGTATGAGATCCTTACTCCCAATGCAATTCCAAAAGGTTTTATGGATGGTAAGCAAGCCTGTGAGCGTATGGTAAGTGTTTATACCTATATATTGTTAAAACATTGAAAAGTTGAAACAAAAATTGTCCTTTCCTTGATGTAAAAACAATGTGCTTGCCTGTCCATTTAGATCAGAGCATTAGAGCTGGACCCCAACTTATACAGAATTGGACAGAGCAAGATCTTTTTCCGAGCTGGTGTCTTGGCACACTTAGAAGAAGAGCGAGATCTGAAGATCACAGACATTATCATCTTCTTCCAGGCAGTCTGCAGAGGATACCTGGCTAGGAAGTATGTGTGCTCTTATGGTTTGATTTTTCTCGTGGTCATCTTAAGTCTCTTTGATAGGGACTACGCATTAAAACTTCCATTTCAGGAGAGATTTTCTTAAGTGTGTTGCCTGATAAACTGTAGTTGTATCCAAGGCAAGCAGGTGAATTTTTACATAATAATAAGAATTTGTAGCTTCATACTATAGCAGTATCTCCTTTCCTTAATCTTCCCTTTGTGACACATGTAGCTGTTTACGGTACAGCTAGTGGCTGCAAAAAAAAAAAATCTCTCTTTCTGCTCCACTGGAAGTTCTTAGAGATACTCTGGAAAGCTGCTTTTTTTTAAATTAAAGGACAGTTCAGCATCTAATCCATCTTGATTTTATCTTTTTAAGAAAAACGTCTGTTAAGAGTAAGAACAAATATCATTTGTAATTATTGTTTTGAAAATGGTGAATCCAGCTCTTGCTCTGCTTCTTCATATAAGGAATGAGTACTCATAAATCAGTGTAGTCACTGAAACTTAAAAATAAGCCTATTTATGGTCTGCAAGTGTTCTAGGGTTGGGTGACCTAAAAATTAAAAACACAGGCAGATGCTTAGCTGTATTTAACATGAAATGTTTTGCTCTTTCTGTCTTTAGGGCCTTTGCAAAGAAACAACAGCAACTGAGTGCACTGAAAATCCTGCAGAGGAATTGCGCTGCATATTTAAAGCTTAGGCACTGGCAGTGGTGGAGAGTCTTCACGAAGGTTTGTTATATTCTGTCACTTCCTTTGACTTCTGTAAATAAGTAGATGCAGGTTCTTATTTGTTCATTTCAAATCTTTGCAGGTGAAGCCTCTTCTTCAGGTTACTCGTCAAGAAGAAGAACTTCAAGCCAAGGACGAGGAGCTAATGAAGGTGAAAGAAAAACAGACAAAAGTGGAGGCAGAACTTGAGGAAATGGAACGGAAACATCAACAGGTTTGTGCCCAAGATCAGCTTTTGATAAGTAGAATGTATATTGCACTATATCCTGTGTGAGGGAGCCATGTTGGGCTTGTGAGATGCTTGTGAGCAAAAGCACTGTGAATCAGGAGAGCTAACTCCTTTCACACCCTGCTAAAATCTGGTATAGGAAGATACAGCATGAGCTATTCCTCCAGGAATGCAGAAACACCATGTTAATGAAACTAAACTTTTTTTGGCCTTTCCTAGTTTACAGGAGAATTTCAGTAGCAGTGTCATTTTCCTTTTCAGATGTATTTTCAGGGTAGGATATTTCTGTGGTGTACATATGCTGTTTAAGACATGGGGAAGCAATTATGACAATTATTGGACAAAACTGAAAATGAATTTAAGTAACATTGATACCAATTTAAAGAACAGCTGAAAGAGTGGCAGTAAAGATACACATGTATTTATCACTATGGTAATTTTGAGACATGATCGAACTGGAATGGATATCTAGAATGGCACAGCATCAGTTCCTATTGATGAAAGGGCTAGAAGGCATGGCCTGTGAGGAGTGTCTAAGGACACTGGGTTTGTTGTAGTTTGGAGAAAAGGAGACTGAGGGGAGACCTCATTGCTCTCTACAGCTTCCTGAGGAAGTGGAGAGGGGAGGTGCTGATCTCTTCTTCCTGGGATCCCATGATGGGACACGTGGGAGTGGTTCAAAGCTGCATCAGGGGAGGTGCAGACTAGATGTTAGGAAACATTTCTTTACCTAGAGGGTGGTCAAATACTGGAACAGGCTTCCAAGAGAGGTGGTCGATACCCCATGCTTGTCAGTGTTTAAAAGGCATTTGTTCAATACTCTTAACAATATGCTTTAACTTTTGGTCAGCCCTGAAGCGGTCAGGCAGTTGGAACAGATTATTGCTGTAGGGCCCTCCCAATTGGGACTATTCTATTCTATTGTCAAGTTTACACAGCAAGAAGTAATGTGTTCCAGTTCTGTTCCAGTGACTCCAAGTGCCAGCTTCAGCTCAGCTACCCATGGCACTGCCCTGCCACTCTGCAGGGATGAGTGTGAGGAACAGTCCAGGAAACAGGCACTTCCCTCATCGTTTTGCTGCTGGTAGAACAGGGCACATGGGGTAGGCACACTGGGTTCTGTTCCTTTAAACTGGGGAGGACAAGTGAGTGAATATTACTGTAGCCCTATTACAAAAGCTGGTGTTTTCTGGACTGCTGATAAAGTCCTCTGCTAAAAGTCTTTGGTTTTGGATATTGACCAGGGAGTCAAGAGTTGGAGCAGATCTTGGCCTTTA
Organism: Mycteria americana; assembly: GCF_035582795.1. Lineage (NCBI taxonomy): Eukaryota > Metazoa > Chordata > Aves > Ciconiiformes > Ciconiidae > Mycteria > Mycteria americana. Next base: position 2,228,977 of record NC_134380.1, on the reverse strand, counting down.
AGTAACTTTGTAGTTGTCATATGTATAATCTCTCATGAGAGACTTTGAAATGTTGTTTTTCCTGCTTTACTACCTTTTGTGTATATTTGCAGCTTCTAGAAGAGAAGAACATTCTTGCAGAGCAGCTACAAGCTGAGACAGAGCTCTTTGCAGAAGCTGAGGAGATGAGGGCTCGCTTGGCTGCCAAAAAACAAGAGTTGGAAGAAATTCTCCATGATTTGGAGTCCAGGGTTGAGGAGGAAGAGGAAAGAAACCAAATATTGCAGAATGAGAAAAAGAAAATGCAGGGCCATATTCAGGTATGCCTCTTGGTAACTGGAAATGGAAAAGCCTGCAAACAGGACAGTTAAGGATGGGAAAGCTCCCTCAGCATCTCTATGGCATGGAGGAATTTAGCTCCTTAGCACCATGTGTGGAATAACATAAATTTGAATTTTTTTCTCTTCTCTTCCTGTGTTCAATGTGCTTAGCTGCTTGTGGTCTCCAGGCACATGAGGGTGAGGAAAGAAAAAGAAAAGTCAAAATGCCCTGTTGGTAGCTATAGCGTACGTAGATAGAGTATTAAAAGGTAGCAAGCACTTTTGAGCAGGGAGGAACCGGGAATGACTGCATGGGGCTTGCCTGCTTTCTTATAGAAACAAAGACTGATGGGATGATGTCACTTATGAGATAGATGTTCCTTTTTGACTGAAATCCAGTGAATATCATGAAGAATATTCCTCCTTTGACTTTTAGCTAAGACACTAAGAAATAAGACAATTTCATCTCCTCTGAGTTATTTGGGATTTTTTGTGAAAATGAGATGATTTAGATGCTTCCTTCTGAATACACAGAGACCTTGAAAAAGGGAATACCTGAGAACTTATCTGTCTTTCAAAATATTCAAGGTACTTGAAGGGGAAATAAACCCCACATGTCAGAGCTCTTGATGCCTTTTAATAATAATGTGTGGCTGAGAATCTTATTTAAAACACTGAATGAATAGAAGCCAAATACATTATTACTTTTCTAGTCATGTCTAGCTATTTCTGCCAATATGTGAACCATTTCAGCTGTAATATTGAGATCTAGATTCATACTGAAATCAGGAGATCTGTTTCCTGTGGTGTATCTTCCCAGATGCCTTTTACACCAGATGCCCTATTCAGATGCAGTGTGCTAGGAAGTATTTGACATAAAACCTGATCTGACTTGGTTGTCATTAAGTAGATTTTTTTTAATTTTATGTTCAGAATTAAGAAGGTGAAAGACTCTAGTGTGAAATGTGTGTGTTTCCTAGACAGCATATTTCAGCCAAAGCTGAAATAGAGTATAAAAAATTCCATGTGTATCACATGGCCCTTAATTTCATTACCAGATCATTGATATAAATGAATCTAACAAAAAGCAAATGCATTTTTAGTGTTAGGGCAGGTCACTTTTCAAAATAACGCATTTTTTTTTCACCAATTAAAAAAAAAAAAAATTAACACATGGGTAACCTGGAAAATGCACAGATGCAATTGCCTTTCTTCCCAGGACCTGGAGGAACAGCTTGATGAGGAGGAAGGAGCTCGACAGAAGTTGCAGCTTGAAAAAGTGACAGCTGAAGCTAAGATCAAGAAGATGGAGGAAGAGATCTTATTGTTGGAGGACCAAAATTCCAAATTTTTGAAGGTGAGGCCAGTATGCGTGGTGGAGATTCTGCACATAAGTAATAGTAGTACCAAGTGATAGCTTGCAAAGCATTTGAGAATGCTGTTACGTTATCTATAGAGTTTGTGCCTGAAGACTTGTGGGGTTTGAACAGGTTGAAGCTGAGACACTTAGAGCTTCTTTTAAACTGACCTTTAAAAGGGAGGTATTTGCCACGCATTCTTTCCAATTTCACGAGTCTCCCAAATCTAAGAGCTGGAAACAGTGTTTATCGTAGCTACCGTTGTTCTTTGCAAACAGATTTCCAAAAGGGTACAGGCCTCCCGTGTGTTAAATTCCAAGTCTCACTTTCTGGGAAAACAAATGTTCATGTTTCTATACTTTTGATTGATCCGTAATGTTGACAGGTCAGTCACTTGAAATAAAATCTGTATTATATATGCTGTATGAGACCTCTATATGGATTTTGTATATTCAGTTATTTGTGCTTCTTAGAGACTCTTCAAATCATATTTTAGAAGTTATTCTTTCTCCCCTTTCTCCTAACTAGGAAAAGAAGCTGATGGAGGATCGAATTGCTGAATGTACTTCTCAGCTGGCTGAAGAAGAAGAAAAGGCCAAAAACTTGGCCAAACTCAAGAACAAGCAGGAAATGATGATCACAGATTTGGAAGGTTTGTTCTTACTACATTTGCCTATTAACAGCTTGGACATCATGCTAGAAAAGAAGGGATCACTTACTGCATACATTGTAATATCTGGTCCAGTCTGCTAAGTGTAACTTTATATGTAGATACCTTAATAGCTGTTACTTTTATTTAAGTCTTGAAAGAAATGTGTTGCTTGTGAGACTTGTTCATTTGGCTGCTCAGTCTTTCTCGTGTTTAACTTGTTAGTTGTTAATTTTTGAGAAACCACTTCATTTATAGGCACACTCAGAAATGCATGTTGTTGCATGCATCCCACAGTAACAAGGTAAAACATCTGTCTCTTGGGAAGTTGCTACACTTTTCTATAATAACACATTAGAAAAACATATTTCTTGAAGACTGTTAGTAGGCATTCATTAGGCTTCTAATATTTTTTGAATAAGCAAATCTGAATTGTTTTGCTTTTCTTAATGCTTTGTTTATCTAAAATGGTTCAATTTCTTTGGCCATTTACTTCTGATTGTTTTGCCTGTGTTGTCACAGGCTAAACTAGCCCTATACGTAACCTTTCTTGATTTTATGGGGTTTTTTTAATTGCTTATGACTGTAAATAGCTATTGTGCAACATTAATAAACTGCCAAGTCAAAGTTGCAAAATATAAGGCAACGTAGCTCTCTGTGCCCTAATTTGGAAATAGTTTTTTCACTTACTGTATTATGGCCTGTCTTGCTACATATTCTAAAACTGATGTGGTTGTGGAAGAATACCAAAGTTTAATCTTATTTTAGGATTAAAGGTGTAGGTAAAGGAAGGTGTTGAACTAATAGGGATAGTAAGTGATTGATGTACCTTTTCTTTAAAAATCATATTCAGAGACCTTAAGATGGGCATATGTAAGCTTTATTCACTGGAAAATAGTGCTTGCGTAGTTGTGTGCTTAAATCAGGACTAGTGTTTCTGAAGATACTTGACAGATGTGTTTGGTTATGGTACCGTTCCAAGACTGATGACTTCAGAAATGGAAATTAAAGCTTAAATATAAGGCATACAATTTCTCAGCCAGTAAAGCACAGTAAAATGATATTTACTCTTTGAGATGATTCAAGAAGCCATTAAGGTCTCTCTGCTAGGGTCTTGGCACTGCTAGGTACTGAAATTTGGAAAAAAAAAAAAAAAACCAACCAAACCCCAAACAAAAACCAAACAAACAAAAACCCCCCCCCAGAAAACAAACAAAAAAACCCAAAACACAAAACCCCAAACCCCCAAAAACACAACACCCCCCCAACCCCCTCCCCAAAAAACCCCAAACAATTCAGTTTACTATGAGCTTTCTCAATTGCAAAATTGGGTCTTATGACACTGTTCTAACTGTCTTTCACCAGAAATATAATGTAAAAACAGAGGGACAAGTGTTATGTTTTTTGAGTGAGGAACTGTTTAGAGAAAAACAGTGTTACTTTAGATTGTCTGGAAAATCCCAAATAGCCCTGGGTGGCTCTAAGAGATGATTGTTGAACATGGCTCCCTTTCCATGTAGAAGATGATGTCCTGATCCAGTAGGAGGCTTAGGAAGGGTGTGAGAGAAATCTCTTTACTGAGGACCCACAAAGTATTGAACAAATCTAATAACTTACATTTATGCTAATGCATGTCGAATTGTGCTAATGCTATGCTAAGCAAAACCTTCCTGTGACTTAATATATTTACATACCTGGTCATTAGCTAACTATGTAAACAAAAATGCAGCCAGTAACTGTCATAATCAGACAACAGGCAGATCACCTAAATGAATTTTATTGCTATGGCACTGATAACTGGATGGTTTTCACAAAGAAATACCTTAGGGCAGGAGTATCTTGGCTACACAAATAAATTACTGGAAGCTATCAGGGTTGCAAAGTCTTGCTAAATATGAATGGGATGTGAGTTAGTGGCACAGATACTTGCAAAAATGGTTTATCCAAGTTTTCTTTAAGCTATACTATTTTCCAGTAGACCTTTTGGAGTCTAGCCTAGCCCTTGCAAAACTATGCAAGCCATCATTTTTTCCAGTCTGTAGTTCTTCATTTTTCAGTCCTGATGTCTGTGATCAACTGGCCTAGCAGCTCAAACTGCTCTTCTGTTAGATCCCATTCCTTATTTTCTATCAAGATGAGGTTATGTTTCTGTTCCCTTACTGCAAACTTTTTTCTCCAGTCATTGACTTTTTCTTGACTTTCTATCAAAATCACACAGTTCTACTTCACTATTTCATCTTTCCCCGTCACCCTTCCAGCTGCAGACTGGATAAAGAATTGACACAGCATATATTAAACTTCCCACCCTTCTTGCCACCCCATTCCCCTGCCCCTGAACCTTCTGAGGATGACAAGCAAAAAAATTGCTTATAAGTGTAATTCTTTGCTTCCTTAGAGCGCTTAAAAAAAGAGGAGAAGACCCGTCAAGAATTAGAAAAAGCTAAAAGAAAACTTGATGGTGAAACGACAGACCTACAGGACCAAATAGCTGAGCTGCAAGCCCAGATTGAAGAACTGAAGATCCAGCTGGCCAAGAAAGAGGAAGAACTTCAGGCTGCTCTTGCTAGGTCAGAGCATGATGGGGCTTATGACTACAGAAGTGTGGTAGAAACCTAGTTTCCCAGACAGAATTTCAGCTGACTGCAAACTTATAAGTTAGAGCTGGGAATGTTAAAGCAGAAGCCAGTTCGTGTGTGTTTGTACTAGAGCATCTCTAGACACCTATGTGCTGTGTGTAGACATGGCAAAAAAGTAATTCAGTGTTTTATCAGCATCCTTGCTCTACAAAGTTCCAAAACCAATGTGTTGCCAGGGTATAATAGGATTTGGGCTCTGGAAGCTTTTTTAGTCTCCCAGAGTTCAGCCTCAGGAGGGAAAAAACATGTACTTCTTAGAGAGCCTTCTTAATGGTCGAAGTACTTGATAATGTATGTCCTACTCAGTCATTGAAAGATTTGTGTGGTAGTCTTGCAGCCACATGTTATAATATAAACTAAATACCTTTTGTATTTTTTGAGTAATGATCTGTAATTTTGCGGGAAGAGAAAATTCCACAAGAGGGTACATTTTTGGGACAGTGAGATCTACAAAACTGGAATACTTGAATGTAAGCTTGAAAGCTTGATCATTGTAGTAGTGCATCTGTAGTACCTGGGGCACTGTGTGTGTTAGGATCTTGAGAATAACAGTGCAGTAGTGGTTTTCTATCTATGAAGTTTTAGAAGGTCTATTTTATTCTAGTGGGAAAGTTGACTTAATTTGTGTACGTAATTTAAATAACACTGTTATGAGAATAGATCTGAAGCTATGAAATATCATTAACTGTTGTGCCTCTGTTTAACAGAGGTGATGAAGAAGCAGTTCAGAAAAACAATGCATTGAAAGTGATAAGAGAGTTGCAGGCTCAAATTGCAGAACTCCAGGAAGATCTCGAATCTGAGAAGGCATCACGCAACAAAGCGGAAAAGCAGAAAAGAGATTTAAGTGAAGAGCTGGAGGCTTTAAAAACTGAACTGGAAGATACCTTGGATACCACTGCAGCACAGCAAGAGCTGAGGTAGGGTCATATGTCTATGTAAGAAGGCACCATTAAAATTCGTCTTTAATTTACAAAAGACTAAAATGTTGATTTTGATAACTGTTGGTGCTTCCTCTAGGACAAAGCGAGAGCAGGAGGTAGCTGAACTGAAGAAAGCGATTGAAGAGGAAACCAAAAACCATGAAGCACAGATCCAGGAAATCAGGCAGAGGCATGCTACTGCCCTGGAAGAGCTCTCTGAACAACTTGAACAGGCCAAAAGGGTGAGAAGAAAAAGAATTACAGAAATACATTTTTCTGCTTCAGGACTTTTTATAAGTAACATTAAGTGTTGTGGTCCCATCCACTGATATCTGCAGATCTAAGTTGTCCTCTATACATGTATAACAACTGCAGCTGAATCAAATATATCCTGCTGGTTTGAATATATTGCAACTATTAGACAGTCTTGGCATCTGTCTGAAAAGCGTTCATTAGACTTGGACACGGTGCACCTAGAGATAAACTCATGTAGTACTCCTGTGAGAATTCTCCAGCAGCCCATGCGCTTATTTGGTGAAAAGCAGCTCTCTGCATGAGTGAACTGCAGAATGCTTCCAAGTAAGGTAATTGTAACGTTGGCACTCACAAATAACAAACTGTGAGTTACAGGTAGTGTAAAAGTTCTTCCAGCCGTGCTTAACTTCATGCTTGTACTGTGACCTCCAGTGCTAGATATCTGTGGAGCATCTTGCCAATTTGCACAGCTGTATTGTGTTCTCTGGTAACCACCACCAGAGCAGGCAGGAGGCGGCACACCTGGACAGCATGGTTCCTACTAGTGTAGCCTGAGTGTCTTGTTCAAAAGTAGAATTCCAACACTGCCCCCAAAAAAAAAGTGTCTTTAGTTTGTGAAATTATAGTTCTGGTCATTCACAAATCTGTGTGTGGACAGTTCATATGCTGTAGTAATATTTTTATGTAGGGAATACTTCACAAGCTTCCTTAGTTTAAAATACTAAGAGAGAAACATAGTAGTTAAAGCTGGCGGAAATTATAGTTTATTCACCTGAAGATCTTATGCATGTCTTCTGCTCCTTATTCATGAAATATTCTCAATAAGAGCATGAAAAGATGGAAAAATACCCTGCAATCTTAAACAAAAGTCCTGTGATAAGATGATGTCAGTTCTGGTGATATAGTAAGAATGGCACTTAAACATCCCTTATGCCAATTATTACTTTTTTTAAAAAGGTTTTTGACCAATGTCAGTGTAGTGGTGAAAAGTGCTTTGTTATGCACTTCCAGGCTGCTATGCCTACTAAAATCAGGGCAGCTTTAGTTGATATCTTTCCTTTTATTTCTGTGAGATGAGCCATGCTGATCTGTTAATGGGCACATTCCTTCCTACTTACAGTGCTGCTCAGTCATTTTTACAGCACTGACATCCCAGATCTTGTTGAATTCATAGAAGTATCTTCTGGTCCTCACAGTTACATGTGATATCTGAGAGTGAAGTAACTTGCATTAACTTAGTCTTTGGCTAACATACACGGAGTGTTACATGGCAGCATTTTAAATACTCCCTACTTACAACTTGCTGAGCACTTTTTTTTTATCTTTGAACTTGTAAACCTAATTTGCTGGGCTGAATATTTTTAGCAGAAAACTTTACTGATATGTAACAAAGCGTTGAATTTCTTTCCTTTTGTTTTTCCTAGTTCAAAGCAAATCTTGAAAAAAACAAGCAAGGCCTAGAGTCTGACAACAAGGAGTTAGCCTGTGAAGTGAAGGTACTGCAGCAGGTTAAGGCTGAGTCTGAACACAAGAGGAAGAAGCTTGATGCTCAGGTACAAGAGCTAACAGCTAAGGTCACAGAAGGAGAAAGACTGAGGGTGGAACTGGCGGAGAAAGCTAACAAGCTGCAGGTAAGGCTGTATGGAAGTCCTAAACTGCTGAAAAATATGCAAGAAAGTAAAAGCCTAACCATACGCAGAAATGGCTTGGAGAAATGACTTTCAAAGATGCAGCTAGGTCTACAGGAACTGGGTCTGTAGTTGATGCGGGAGGTGATCTCAGTCATGCACTCATGTACTTGAGGGGCCTTAAAGTGGTGATGGGCCTCAGGTGGAGAGAGCTGGACAGCCATGACATTAATCCTGAACTTTTTGGGCTATGTGAGAATTAGAGCAGCTTCTAAATATATGGCTTCCCATCCTGGAGACCAAATCCTGTAGGAGGCTCTGCTGACAGTTGGCCTACAGGTTTTTGGCTTGGATATGGAATTGAGTAGCTTGGGCTGAGCTCGTTTGTAGGTGTGAGCAAAAATGTACTGATTGATGATGGCCACAGGTTTCCTTTTGTGCTTCAAAGTTGGGAGCTTGACAGATAAGGGATTGCCAGTAAAGGCCTATTCTTCTGGGAAATGGAGAAAATGGACAAAATGGAGTCAGGGCTGACTTTTAAACCACAGCAATGAGTGCTTTAGGTAAATCAAGCTAAAGTGCTTTAAAAAGGGAGTGGTGCAGTTCTTTTGGGGGAAGCTTTTGGGCAGTCTCTCACTGTATATACAAGTAGCATAGCCTAGAATAGCAAGAGTTGGCACCTGGCAGTAACCTTTTCTCTTGCAGTGATGCTTTAAACCCAGCTGCCACCCTGGTAATCCCTGAATTAATGGTCCTGTAAAATATATGGTCCTATAATTAAAAATAGTGTTTAAGTACAAATGCAGATATTGGAATGACATGCTCTGCTAAATAGCATGCCTAACTCTTGTTATGTTATACCCTTAAGTTCAAGACTGACATCCAACTTCAAGTTTCTAACTAAACTTCAGTATTTTTAGCTTGTTGTATCTCCGTACTGGGATCTATTGTTGTCTTGCCATACCTGGAATTTGTTGAGGTTTTGTGTTCTGCAGTTCCAGCTCCCAGTGGGATGTAGGCTTTGCTGTGAGTCAGCTGCATGCTGTTACCTTTAGACTGCTTGCTTTGCAGAACGAGTTGGATAATGTCTCAAGTCTCCTGGAGGAAGCCGAGAAGAAAGGCATTAAGTTTGCCAAGGATGCAGCTAGTTTGGAATCTCAGCTTCAGGATACACAGGTCTGTGTGCAGTGAAGCTTGAACTTTGCACTGAAGCTTTGTTCCTCATTGAAATGCTAACTGCGTAACAGAAAATACATTTTCATTCATGGTTTGGAAAGTCCCTTGGGTAGAAGCTGTATTTCCTATTGAAGTCTAGTGAAATGCAATGTATAATGACTGCTCAGCTACATGTGGAGCCACTTTTTCATTATCTAAGATTCACTACTTGACAGACTGTAGTCTTTCAGTTTCTCTTTTATTTCTTAGTCTCTGTGGGAGATAAGTATTAAGTCAAAAAAAACCTTTCCAAGTAGAATGTTGATGTAAATAAGATCCTTGGGGTATATGAAAGGCACAAGGGACAATACCCTGTCTTTACTGACAGCTTAAGTTCTTAAAATTGCCAGTGTTTGTTTTTGAGTTAAATAATGCAGCTTTATGCATGTATTCATCACTTAAATATACCCTTTTTTTTCTCTGTATAAAAATGCTAATGGTGACTACTTGAATAATGTTAATTGCAATTGGAGAGGTCTGTGAGGAACAGGACAGGGGAGAGCGGATGGTGGTTACACCTCTTATTAGTTTCTGTTATGATAGAAGTTTCCACTGCCAAATTACAGCTATCTTTAAACTGACCTTTATGTTTAAGCAATGCAGCAAAACTTGGAAGCATGCTGCCATTGCAGGACTTGCTGCTATATATTCTTCCCAGGTGATTTAAAACAGGGACTCTATATGCTTGTCTGAAAGAAGAAAAATAAATTTTGAAGGTGACTTTTGTGCTTGTCCCTTTAAAGACAGAAAAGTATCATCCATTAACTTCTAGAACAGACAGTGGCATGGATTCCCTGATCAGAAATATGCTTTATAAAGGTTTAAGCGTGCCCAGAATGAATGAGCCAGTGCCTTTTTGAAAACACAAATTACAGATGTCTTCATAAGCATGTCCTTGTACAAAAATGCCATGAGACAAATAATCAAACCTGAAACTCCATATGGAGTAATAGAGGGTGGTAGCCCAAGGGCACAGTTAACACACTATGAACCGAACTAAACTTTGAATATTACTGTCTGTGTGACAGGAGCTGCTTCAGGAAGAAACTCGCCAGAAACTCAACCTGAGCAGTAGGATTAGGCAGCTGGAAGAGGAGAAGAACAACCTACAAGAGCAGCAGGAAGAGGAAGAGGAGGCCAGAAAGAACTTAGAGAAACAGATGCTCGCCTTGCAGTCACAGGTAAGCTGTTGTAAATGGCAGGGCTTCTGTAAGGCCTACACATTCCAGGTGAGATGAATTGGTGTCCCAAACCTCTTGGAAAAATGTCATGTAATTTGCACATGTGCTAGACCAGATTTTGGAATAAAATTTCCTGTGGTCTTTCTCCATTGCAATAATGACTAGTACAACTAACTGCAATGGACAGGACTTTCTCCTACTTAGTATCGTGCTAGCTCACAATTTTTGTGTTACTTCAGCTAGCAATAACATCTATTTCTGGTTTTGTATTTTGGACCTGATGCCTTTCTTTCCTTCTCATGATGCACTAAGGAACATTGTTTTCTTTTATTAAATTTCAGTTGGCTGATGCTAAGAAAAAGGTAGATGATGACTTGGGAACCATTGAAGGCTTGGAAGAAAATAAGAAGAAATTATTGAAGGACATGGAGTCCTTAAGCCAACGCCTAGAGGAGAAGGCAATGGCTTATGACAAACTGGAAAAGACAAAGAATCGCCTGCAGCAAGAGTTGGATGACTTGATGGTAGATCTAGATCATCAGCGCCAGATTGTTTCTAACTTGGAGAAAAAGCAGAAGAAGTTTGATCAGGTAGTCTAGCTTCCTGTCATCTTGCTGCTTTCTATGATTTTTAAATGGCATCTTGTTTATATTATTGCTGCATAAATGAGCCTTGTATAAAGAAGGATCTGACTAGAGTACTGTGGTTATCGATAAATCTTTTGTGAGCAGCTTGGCCTTTGTTAACAATAACTTGTCACTTACAATTTCAGTAAGCTAAATGCCAGCTTTGAGTCTTGTTAGATCAAGTAATAAGCTCTTCATATACAAAAAGAAAACTATATTGGAACAAAAACTTAGTCTTATTGTAATCCCTCAAGATAGACTAAGAAGGGATGTGAAGACTGAAAGATGAAAATAATATAAAAATTATTTAATCTTGATTAGTAGCTTGCTTTCCTCATCTCATCCCAGAGTAGCTGTTTTCTTACTAGCACTTTGATCAAGGTTGAGAGACTAGACAGCTTCTGAAGGACAATTAAACTTAGAGCATTAACCACTTCATTGACTAAAACGCCTGAGGCAGGAAGGACCTGATTATAGAACTTATGAGATGGATTAATTATTTCTTACGTTCAGATGCTGGCAGAAGAAAAGAACATTTCTGCCAGATATGCAGAGGAAAGAGATCGTGCTGAAGCAGAAGCAAGGGAGAAGGAAACCAAAGCACTGTCCCTGGCTCGGGCTTTGGAAGAAGCCCTGGAAGCTAAGGAAGAATTTGAAAGACAGAACAAACAGTTGCGTGCAGATATGGAAGACTTAATGAGCTCTAAAGATGACGTGGGCAAAAATGTAAGTACGTTTCCACACCCTGTGTTGTTATACACTGCATAGGGAATAACACGGGAGAACTCCCTGGCTGGAGAAGTATATTTGACACAAAAATAGAACTTTTTGAAGCTGATTTATAACTCAAAATTCTGGAGGAATTAATGCTCAGAATAAGGGGGTGGTCTCTATTAACATCAGGCCTCTTCAAAAGATGTGAAGACATGGAGAGCAGAAGTTGCTGGCCAAATGACTAATGGCACCTGCACTAGATTTAAGAGCTTGCTCATGACTACTTTTTCTCTGTGACATTGCACAGCTCACCTCCCCAGTCATCTGCACAGATGCTTGTTGGGTTCTCTAATACAGACTTAGAGATGCTGCTCTACCTGTTCTGATTTGTGGTCCAACTCAGAACATCACAAAATGTAGTGTACTGAGTTCATATAATGTCTTATTTTGCTGTTCATAACTGCTGATGTTGAGATACCTGAAGGAGAGGGTCTGATTAATGTTTGTGGCTTAGGTCCATGAACTGGAGAAGTCAAAGAGAACTTTAGAGCAACAGGTTGAAGAGATGAGGACTCAGCTTGAGGAACTGGAAGATGAACTGCAGGCCACAGAAGATGCTAAGCTTCGTTTGGAGGTGAACATGCAAGCTATGAAAGCCCAGTTTGAGAGAGATCTGCAAGCTAGAGATGAACAGAATGAAGAGAAAAAGAGGATGCTGGTTAAACAAGTATGTCTATTTTACTGTACTTCATAGTGGGAAGGGTGTGATGATCTTTTGCCAAAGCTCTGTGGCTTCGGTGATAACTTCCTACCAGAAAAATATAACTCTCTGCTTAAAGATCCCATCCTATAGAAATCCCAAGCACTGATCTTTACAAACAATAGAATAGGTCGTGTTGAGGACTGTTAATGTTAGTCTGCTACTGATGGTCCTCCAGAAACACTCAACATGCAAGCAGAGGTTTGGCTATTGCTGCGTGGGTGTATTTCAAGGACAGTGGTATGTTATTTGGACTTTTAGGCCCATCCTGTTTGATATACAGGAACAAATCCATGGATGCTGAGATAGACTGAAAGGCTGTAATTAAGTGAACAGTTTCCTAAATGAAAATCATGGCAGAGATTCCAGATTTGCCAGACTTGAGAATTTTTGTAACACAAAGCAGATCAGAAGAGACTGAAGAAATGCCTTTAAAATTTCATGCTTGTAAGAGAAGATGGTTCTAAATTAATGTTAAGCTTTGAGGAAGAAACACCCAATATTTCAAGATTTATCACAAGAAAACAAAAATGTACAGTTACTGAGAATTGCCAATGTAGAGATCTCTTAGAAATAAACATGGCCTGGAGGGCTTTTGAAGTTCACTGCAATGCAAAATTGCTATTATCTTGCACTGGAGAAGAGCTCTTGACCTAGCATGAGGAGGGAGGCTTGCTTCAAAACAAAATGTATTCTTTCTTGTTGGTAACCTGTGGCATTTCTGGCTCAGTTTTATTTTTGTATAAGTTTGGCTTGGTTTGTGTTGGCTTGCTGCTTAGATACTTTTCTGTTTTGTTTTGAAAAAAAGTTGTTGGTGTATAAATGCTAGTAGCACAGCTGTTTCAAAGGGAATGGTTTAATTTTTTTCTTGAGAAAATGAGGTGATTCTACTTCTTGTTTTCGTCTTAGTGGTCCAATCAGAATTAGTGTCATCTGCCCTAGAGTGATACCTCAATGTGGATAGATGTGCTGGGCAAGAAGCTGATCACTATGTAGCTGAACAGATGAAATGGAAATGCTCTAGATGCTGAGTTATTCTTTGTTTTTCTTTTTTTTTGTCAGTTCAGAGATCTCTGCTTCCAATTTGTGGATTTGTTTTTGCCATCTGCAATGTCTTCCCATGTAGCTTGCATTCTGTAGTCACTTCCAATTGAGTAATGTTGATTCTGCTCTACAAAGGCCTTTTGGATTCATCAACCGTTTTGTTAGGATTTCGTGTTTGCTCCATTCCTGGAACTGAGCCTGTTAAATGCCTTGATTTCACAGGTGCGAGAGCTGGAGGCAGAACTGGAAGATGAGCGCAAACAGAGGGCTCTTGCTGTGGCAGCCAAGAAGAAAATGGAGATGGATCTGAAAGACCTGGAAGGTCAGATAGAAGCTGCAAACAAGGCTCGAGATGAAGCAATCAAACAGCTACGTAAGCTCCAGGTAGGCACAGCTAATCAACTGAGCTGCTTTCTCTCCTGGTGACAGTCTGTCAAGGGTGTTGCTTTTCATTAAATACATTTGTAGCTTGAAGGCAAGAGGAGTATCAGACTTGACTATGCTGACATATGTCATAGAGTATCTGGCCTGAACTTATCACCTGCTCAAAACTACTCTCATCCTCTTGTCAGTAAGGAGTTAAGATTTGTCCCCCACATACTTCTATTCAATAGTCATCTTTTTCTCTATTTCAACACTTTGCATAAGGATTTACTGAGTATTGCTTTCTAGGCTGCATTTTTAAAATTTATGGCTGTTTGTATCTTTGAATTTACTGATTTGAGTTCAGCTCTTGCTTACTGCTGCTTCCTCGAGTTGAACTTTAAGGCATTTTCAGCCAAAAACGCTCCAGAGAAAAAGGAGGAGTAAATTTTTGTTGCTTTTAAAAAGCTCCAAGATGCCCATTCTTTTTAGTTTGGCAAGAAAAACACAGTATTTGTGTCAAGGATTGATTTCCCATTCCCAGAAAAATATTCAACATTTAGTAGAGTTCAGTTTTGCCGAAGATTGATTTTTTTTTTTTTTTTTTTTTTTTTTTGGTGCCATGGCCAAAAGCTGCCAGGAGTATGAGGCCATGCCAAGACCATGTAAAGCATATGGCAAATTAAATTGCCTTTCTGCCCTGTCCACTCTATTCCTTGGCAATCCTACTTCAACTGAATGAGAGCAATTCTTGGATTGAGTCCAGGTGCTGAATGAGAAGGGAACGTAGCTTAAAGCAAGAAATGCTGTTACCTAGCAGTACCCCACTTCTCTATTCCAAGAGGACAGGACAACTAGAGAGTTCATACCTGAGTGCTGTACACTTTCATACAAGCACCTGAAATAAGTGGTCTCATGACTGGTGGTATTCTAAAGATGCAGGTACAACTTAAATGCAGTTTCTCTGACTTTATTACTCTTTTAGCTTCTCAAGTCAAACTCATGTGAATTAAGAACTCGGTCTATGTTAAGTGTCCTAAGGGAAGGAGAAGTATGTGCTTCTACATTACATGTGCAAAATGGTGAATTGTGTTATTTCTACACTGAAAAGTTTCTTACCTTGCATACTTGTAATAGGTTTTATCAGTCAATTTAAGTAAATAGATATTTTTTTTCCTCCAAGTCAATTCCAAGAACATTACGTCTCCACAAGTTTCATGATAAATGTAACTGAGCAGCTCTTCACTAGAGGGTTTGTTCCCTACAAGAAATATACTGACAAAAGAAGTGAAGTCTTATAATGGGATATTTCTGACAAGGAATGAGTGATGGAAGGATGAGAAAATGAAGTTTTACTATGAAAATAAGAACTGAAAATATATTTAAGTGGAATGAAGCCACTTTGAGAGGAAGGTCTTACCTCTTAAGGGCCAAAATGCTTCAGAGGTACTAATAAATCTTCTGGTTGTCCTAATGCGTCATGGCTATTTTTTTCCCCTGCTTTCCAACTGCAGGCTCAAATGAAAGACTACCAGCGGGAGCTGGAAGAAGCCCGTGCATCCAGAGATGAGATCTTTGCACAGTCCAAAGAGAGTGAAAAGAAGCTCAAAGGTCTTGAAGCAGAAATACTCCAGCTCCAAGAGGTGAGATTGAAATCCATGAAATTTCTTTCCCTTGCTAGAGTAAGGGGAAGACCAGAGAGTTTAAAAAAAAAAAAAAAAAAAAGTAAAAAGCAATCTAGTGAGTTGAACAGAGAAATGGGAGCCTGGAGATCTTTCTCTGCCCCCTGCCCCAGGTCATTAGTGAGCTCCTTATAGCTTTGTAGGAATCATTTCAGTAGTCTGGACTTCATTTCTTTGCCTGGGTAGCAGGAAAGCTTTACTAGGGCTTAAACAGATTTGAGGCCTCACTAAAATTTGCAGAGTGGTTCGAGAGTCTCTGAAAGGTGCAGTGCACAGTGTCATTACTAAAACTGATTATTGGAAATATATAAAAACCTAACAATCTCTCCAGTACCTCAGTGGACCATTTAAGTCTGCGGAGGTTTATCACTCTGCCGTCTTAGGTCCTCATCCCTTTCTCTTACGGGCATGCATTCCCTCCTTGTTGGCAATTCATGTAAGAGCTCTAAGTCTTGCTATGTATCACTTATCTCCTTGGTTGCCATGAGGTGAAGTGTCAGCAGAATTGCCTTGCGTGAGACTGCCTCTTTTTTGTCCTGTATTAGCTGCAGACCAAAGTTTGAAGCAATTGCTCAGCTTTGACTACATTGCTCAGATTTCACTACTGTTTGAGCCTTTACAGATAACCTATGACTTACTAGAGCTTCTCCATGTCATTCTTTTGTGGACTTCAAACTTGTCTGTCTTGCAATTGCAGTGCATTTAATTGTCCTTCTTAGCAAATGCCTGGGTGTTTCTACTACATAATACAGTTTTATAATACGAGATTCAGTGCTGTTTATTCTATTGTGCTAAAGCTTTTATTTTCTGTACTTTGCTTGCATTCATGCTATGTACTCTGTAAGAACCTAAAAAATTTACTTAATTTAGTGCCCACTTTACACTGAATGTGTTTATTAGAGCATGTGACAGAATGGTTTTCTCCTGCTGTTTAGGGCTTGAATGTTCCTGATCTTCACAGATGTTTTTTCCTTAACTTTGTGCAGCACTTCAGGGGTAGGGAGAAGTAAATCCATTGTAGTCATATGGCAGTTAAGGGGGGGAATATCAAGATGATGTGTCCTGCTAGCTTCTACAGCTGTTGCTTCTGCTTATCTATTTAAAGACCTGAGGGATATCACTTCTGGGAGATGCTGTGAAATGTTATTAGAAGGCTAAATTGTTTGCAGAAGTTTTGAGATTCCTAATGCTGTAATGAATCTTTTCCTAAACCTTCACAGGAGTTTGCTGCATCTGAAAGAGCCCGTCGTCATGCTGAGCAAGAAAGGGATGAGTTGGCTGATGAGATTGCAAACAGTGCTTCAGGAAAGTGAGTCATCAAATGTATTAATTGTGCATCTGAAGAACTTCAGGCACCAGCAGCTGTAGTTCTCCGTAGTCTGCTTGCAAATTCTGTATTGATCTGTCTTCGTGATAAAAATTCCTTGTTCTTATGAAGAGAATTGCTGACACAGTGGCTTCTCATGGCAATTTGCAACGCGTTAAAGTATCAGAAGCAAAGTAGCTGGTTGCTTTGTATCAGATCTGAATGTGTCTTAACCCAAATACTTCCTTTCTAGGTCAGCGCTGCTGGATGAGAAACGCCGTCTGGAAGCTCGTATTGCACAGTTGGAGGAAGAGCTCGAGGAAGAGCAGAGCAACATGGAGCTTCTCAATGAGCGCTTCCGAAAGACCACGCTGCAGGTGAATCCATTGTTGGCAACACTGTTGGGGCAATTTGTGTTTCAGTGTGCAGTTAAGTGGAGGCTCTGAATAGCACCAAATGATCTTCTATTCTTCTCCTCTGAAAGGTTGACACGCTTAATTCTGAGCTGGCTGGGGAGCGGAGTGCTGCCCAGAAGAGTGAAAATGCACGGCAGCAGCTGGAAAGGCAGAACAAAGAGCTGAAAGCCAAGCTGCAGGAACTGGAGGGATCTGTGAAGTCTAAGTTCAAGGCAACAATTTCTACTCTAGAAGCCAAGATTGTGCAGCTAGAAGAACAGCTTGAGCAGGAAGCCAAGTAAGGAAAAAATCTGTTTGCCTGTGTTTGCTCTGTCAGTTGAATGTCTGAAACCTCCATGCCTTAAGTGTATGTAGGGCTGAGATATGACCTTACAGCACAGGAATTAGGTTTTATTATCTAGAAACCTACTGTTTAGGGGACACACTTTAACAAGACATCTGTAAAGTAACTGGGATTGAAAGTTTCAGAATCTAGTTGCTCTGTAACTGAAACTGCTGAATTAACTCTTGAAGTTAACCAGATGAATATGTTGACTGGTAGTCCCAGGATCCACAGGATGCTGCAGAAGTTTCTTGAGACAAGATAAAACATCCCCTTGAGATACCTCGTCTCTTTGTTTAGAGGAAGGAAGTTGAACAGCTTAGGTGTGACAGCTTTAGTTAGTTGAGATGAATTCTGGGCTCTGCAGAAGTCTGCTTTCTCCAGTGAGCACCTCCTGCCTGTCCTTTCCATCTTGGTCCTCCAAATATTTTTTTTTTTTAGCAAGTTTCTCCCAGAAGGACTGAAGGTGGACTGTCTTATCACCATCTCCAATCCTTTTGTGCTTTTGGCTCTGCTCCAGTGCTAATACTTTACTATTTCAAAGCTGCATCCCAGTCAGCCTCCAGTATATTAAAACCAAGTTCTGTTGATGGTGGCAGGTATGTTAAGAGGCCTCAACTATCAGTTACACAATGAGATGAGCCTTTTGGAAAGGACAGACCTTGTGTTCCTAGCCTTCAAGTACTGGGACAAATTATGGCTTTTGATTATTCTAGGGAAAGAGCAGCTGCCAACAAATTGGTGCGTCGTACAGAGAAGAAATTGAAAGAAGTCTTCATGCAGGTGGAGGATGAGCGTCGACATGCAGACCAGTACAAGGAGCAGGTAGGTGGAGGGGCTTAGCTTTTGAGGCCTGTTTCTCAGAAAAGGCAAATAAAACCATACTTTGAGTACAAAGGGCTTGTTAAGAAGCATTTTAATGAAAATGTTTGAGGGAACCCCCGCCTTGATCACTAAACCACTAGAGTAGCTCCCAGCAGTCAAAGCCTCCCTGTGTTGGCTCTGGTGGGATGGTCCATTGTGTACCCTGGCATCCCAGACCCAGGAGCTCTGCAGCGTTTCCAGGAGTCCCACACTGGAGTCTGCAGTGAGGCTGATGGTTCATCTCCAGCCGGGGTGGTTGGGGAGGACAGTGTTAGCTAACCTCTCTGACCTCCCAGGTCGTGGGGTTGCAGCTGCCGAGTTTGATCCTGGCAACCTGGTTTTGTATTTTAGATGGAAAAGGCAAATGCCAGAATGAAGCAGCTCAAACGCCAGCTGGAGGAGGCTGAAGAGGAAGCCACACGTGCAAATGCTTCCCGACGTAAACTTCAGCGTGAGCTGGATGATGCCACAGAGGCTAACGAGGGCCTGAGCCGGGAGGTCAGCACCCTGAAAAACAGGCTAAGGTAAGTAGTGCCAGTAGCAGTGGGCAGGGGTTTATCTAAGCCCTTGTGTGCCCACAGACTGTGTCCATAATGCATCCTTGGGGAGCATCCAGCTGTGGCACTGCAGAAGCAGAGCTGCTGACATTAGGGGATGGGTCAAAGTGGAGCCTGCTGGGAACTGCTGACTGAGCCTGATGATACAAGAAAGCTGCCAGACCACAGGAATATTCTTGACAACTCGAGCCTGGACTCTTTGGAACTTACATTGGCAGGTTCCCTGGGGTTGCCAGTTCAATCCAGCCGAAGGTAAACGTGACAGAGGAGACAGCTCAGTCATGCTTTTCCAGTGGCTGGTACTGATCCCTTTTTTCCTGACCCACTCTGGTGGGAGTGTTTCAGCACTTTCCTTGAGAGCCAGTCTTTGAGATCAAGGTCTGTATTGAGTACAGATGGGAGTTAGAAAAGGTGAGGCTGGTGCAGAACAAAAACCATCTTGACAAGGGAGAGCAGCTGACCTGGTGGGCTTGTAGGAATGGCAAGAGGGGTGCAGTGCAGCGCTTAACAAATGAGCAGTTGATTTTTTTTTTTTTAGAGAACCCCCTCTGTTCAGTACTTGGTCTGCACTTTGTGCTTGTACAGAGACAATATTTTAAAGTTACTTGGGACTTGCTAAATTAAGGTGATGGTATAAACTAAGCAGGAATACCAGACTACCAGAACGTGTTTGCACACAGCGTGTTGACCCCTTCGTCAGAGAGGGTTTCAAAACACCACGTGTGAAATTTGCCCTGTGGGTGGCCTGGAGCTGAGCTGCCGCATTCCCCCCACAGTTCAGTAGGGAGGTCTTTCAGGGGCAGCCACCAGCACCAGGACTCAGGCTGTGAGCGAGCTGTAACCCATCAGCAATTGCTGTCTGCTGCTTGTTCGCAGGAGGGGGGGCCCCATCACCTTCTCCTCCAGTCGATCCGGGAGACGCCAGCTGCACATTGAAGGGGCCTCTCTGGAGCTCTCGGACGATGATGCGGAGAGCAAAGGCAGCGACGTGAATGAAGCGCAGCCAGCCCCTGCTGAGTAGAGCCCTGTCACACCACTT
Organism: Mycteria americana; assembly: GCF_035582795.1. NCBI lineage: Eukaryota > Metazoa > Chordata > Aves > Ciconiiformes > Ciconiidae > Mycteria > Mycteria americana. The sequence goes on along the minus strand of NC_134380.1, from coordinate 2,209,140 downwards.
GCATGCAGAGACCTTTTACACAATAGTCGGCAGAAGGAGAAGGACTTTCCTGACCACCGAACTGCCTTGTGGCCGTAAATCTGCCTTACGAAATGTCGGCATGCTACAAGGTTACTTATCATAGGTCAACTATGTCTTAAGGCTCTCCAGCCTCACCATACTGTACCCTGCTTCAGATATAGGTACAACTGCTTTTTTATATATAGTAAACAAAATGGGATTGTCTCTGTTCAGTGCATCTATTTTCCAGATACTCATTGTAAAGCCATTTTATAAAGCATCATGTGAAGGATGAAACTTTTTTTTATCAATACAGAAACTTCATTCCCAGAGGGTAGGTGGTTGGGACAGACCCATTGTCATGACTATGCATGCTTTGTTGTACAGACAACATCCTTCCATTTCTTCTGTGCTCAGACGGCCCTTGGCTGTATTGAGTCTGTTGGATCATTGAAGACCAAACTGCACCTGTATCTTTCTTTTCTCCTAATTGTTGTGATCAGCACACAATCAGCGAGTGAACTGTGAAAAGGCCTTGGGAAGTGTTAGAGGGAAATGTAGGGATGAATGAGTAGTGTCCATTTTTAACCTGCAATATCATTTTGAAGTGTTCTCAGCACCTCCTTCATCAGTTAGTGTTCCTGCAGTACAGGCAAACTGAAATAGCATCACCGTTCCTCATCTGTACAGTACTTCTGCATTTGTAGAGACCTGCTATTACCATGCCCAACAGATCTGTATATATATTAAGGCTAGTATAATGTGAACACCAGTGGAAAATAAACATACAACACAGGCAAAATTAATTTATTAATTTATGGCTGAGTTAGTCTTCAGGACATGGAGCCGAGCGGCTGCACTGTGAGACGAGGCTTATGTGACAGCTTAGCAGCCAGCCTGGTGTTACTGAGGGAGCTGGGCCACTGGCCAGCCGAGAGCAGCGGGGCCGCCTGTACTGTGCAGTGTGGGGCTTGTGTGGAGCCTGTGGTTACAGGGTTCAGCAATGGATGTTGCCTGCCTACGAGTTAACATGCCAGTGGATGTGAATCCTTTTTTTTTGTTGTTGTTGTTTTTTTTTTTTTTTTTTTTTTAATTTTGAACAGTATTACAGCGAGTAGTTAGCGTTCTTTTTGTTTAAATAGCTGAAAAACTGACATTACAGAAAGTGCCTTAGACACTACAGTACTAAGACAATGTTACATATATAATTTGCCTATATAACAATGATTTAATGTATTAATTTTGACTGTGCTTCATATCATGTACCTCTCTAGTCCAAGTGGTATTATTGATATTAGTGACAATGAATCAGTGTTAACTAGGAAACTTCCTCTGCCACATGCTCAAAAAACATGGATTTCCTTTTTTGGTTAAAAGCTTTAACATCTGTCGCAAAGGTTTTGTTGTGTGTGTTTGGATATTTTTAATCGAACTGGCTGTTGACCACCAGGCATCTGACTGCAAATATCTTGTTTTCTTGTATACCCATATTTCTAGACAATGATTTTTGTAAGACAATAAATTTATTCATTATAGATGCGGCCGCCTGCTCTGTTTACTTACAGGAAGAGCTATCTCCTGAGGCTGGCATAGACCTTAATAAACGAGAATATGACTGGAAGCTGCCTTTTCCCTTCTTACTGTTTTGTTTGCTTGTTTGGTTTTTTATTTATTTATTTTATTTTATTTTGACCTAAATACAGCATAAATGGCCTGGTCAAGGCCTGAGCCTTTGCCTTTGAACTTTAATGGCAATTCATTGCTGGAGCACAAAGGGAGCTCTGAAACCTCATGCTGACCTTCAGTACTGTGGCACAGGCACAGCCTCTATTTCTGCCTTTAACAGGGTCCGGTCTTTTTTCTGAGTGGTTAAATTTCCTGTTTCGGGTGTCCTGTTGTGCAGTAGCTAGAGTAGCTCCTTCAATGCTGTGGCTGCTGCTCCTCCTGTAGTTGGGATCGTGTAGGGGATGTGGAAGGGCTTTTCCCTATCTCCATTGTGGCTTACATGCATTGGGGCAGGTGGAGAAGAGCCAGGCTCTGTGCAAGAACAGTTCAGTGTTACCTGGGGGTTTTTAACAGGGGGAAGGAGGGTTGACTGCAATGAGGGTGAGCCTGCTCTCCCTGAGGCACTGCACCCCCAGGAGGGAGCTGGTCACAGGTGGGGTGCATGGGGCAGGGATGGGGGTTTTGGTAGGAGCCTGAGCAAGTGTGTGCTGTCTGGTGTCTGTCCATGGATGGGGCAGGAGCGAGGGGCTGTAGCCCTGGCTGGTGGCTGTGAGCGGGCAGCAGGTGCTGGAGCAGCTGCCCTGTGCTTGGCTTGCCTTGCGGTGCCTCAGGAGTGCCTGGGCTGGAGCTGAGCCCAGCAGCCTGTGAGAGGCAGCACCGACCTTTGTGTCAGACAAAACGCTGCTGTGGTGCCAAAGCCGAGGGTGCTGCAGGGGACAGAGCTGGGAGCAGGCACAGGCTGTGGCGAGGGCCCCTGGGGCTGCCACAGCCCTGTCAGCCCAGCAGGCATGTGGGGAGGGAAGGAACACCCTGGGGAAGGGCCCAAGCCCCGCTTGTTCTGCAGAGGAAGTGCCTTTCAGCTACTCCGAGGAGGCAAAAAGCCCCGGAGGCTGCAGCTGGAGGCCTCTAACACTTCCCCAGGCTCTTCCTTAAAGCAACTGGGAACTACCAACCTGTCAGCCTCACCTCTGTGCCTGGGAAGATCATGGAACAGATCCTCCTAGAAGCTATGCTAAGGCACATGGAGGACAGGGTGGTGATTCAAGACAGCCCCTGTGGCTTCACCAAGGGCAAGTCCTGCCTCACCAACCTGGTGGCCTTCTATGAGGGAGTGACTACATCAGTGACATCCATAGCTCTTCCCTTGTCCATCTATCTGGACTTCTGTAAGGCCTTTGACACGGTCCCCCACGACATCCTCCTCTCTAAATTGGAGAGATAGGGATTTGATGGGTGGACTGTTCAGTGGATAAGGAATTGGTCAGATGGTCACAGCCAGAGGGTGGTGGTTAACGGCTCAATGTCCAGATGGAGACTGGTGACAAGTGGTGTCCCTCAGGGGTCCGTACTGGGACCAGTGCTGTTCAATATTTTCATCAATGACATTGACAGCGAGATCAAGTGCACCACCCTCAGCAAGTTTGCAGATGACACCAAGCTGAGAGGTGCAGTGACATGCCAGAAGGACGGGATGTCATCCAGAGGGACCTGGACAAGCTGGAGAAGTGGGCCTGTGTGAACCTCATGAGGTTCAACACGGCCAAGTGCAGGGTCCTACACCTGGGTCGGGGCAATCCTCAGTTTCAATACAGGCTGGGGGATGATGTGATCGAGAGCAGCCCTGCGGAAAAGGACTTGGGGGTACTGATGGATGAAAAGCTGGACATGAGCCAACAATGTGCGCTCACAGCCCAGAAGGCCAACCGTATCCTGGGCTGCATCCAAAGAAGCGTGGCCAGCAGGTCGAGGGAGGGGATTCTGCCCCTCTACTCTGCTCTGGTGAGACCTCACCTGGAGTACTGCGTCCAGCTCTGGAGCCCTCAGCACAAGAAGGACATGGAGCTGTTGGAGCGGGTCCAGAGGAGGGCCACAAAAATGATCCGAGGGCTGGAGCAGCTCTCCTACGAGGACAGGCTGAGAGAGTTGGGGCTGTTCAGCCTGGAGAAGGCTGGGGGGAGACCTTATTGTATGTAAAGGGGGCTTATAAGAAACATGGAGAGAGACTTTTTAGCAGGGTCTGTTGCAATAGGACAAGGGGCAACAGTTTTAAACTGAAAGGTAGATTTAGCCTAGATATAAGGAAGACATTTTTTATGATGAGGATGGTGAAACACTGGCACAGGCTGCTCAGAGAGGTGGTAGATGCCCCATCCCTGGGAACATTCAAGGTCAGGTTGGACAGGGCTGTGAGCAACCTGCTCCTGGCAGGGGGTTTGGACTAGGTGACCTGTAAAGGTTCCATTCTATGATTCTTTGATTCTGTGAAATCTTGAAACCCAGGTCTCAGCCACACCCCCACAACTTTCCGTGCCAGGAGCAGAGGCTAGAGCTGAGGAAAGGTGTTTGCTCAGCCCCCGTTCCCACAGTGCCTGTTCCCCTCTGTGCACAAACTGAAATACAAACAAATGCTCCAAGGAAAGGGGAGCACCACTGAACCCTCCCTAAGGCTTGGCCGAAAATACTACATGACAAAATACAGCCACTGCCACAGTTTCTGCAAAATCCACTGATTCCACATTAAAAGAACTTTATTTTTGGAAGATTACTCTCATTTGTTTGTGTTTTTTAAACCACATCATGATCTGTGTCACCACAGTGGTATGGTACACTGTCCTATTGAAACATGCCATATAGATTTTGAATAAATAAAGCTACAAAGCCCAAGTTATATACAAAGATCTTAGGCAAAGATATTATGTTTACAAACCTATGTACAATAAAACAAATGTAAACAGTCAAATGCAGCAGAGGATGCACAGGAAAGGAGGACCATACAAACCCTAACGGCAAGGGGGGACTTCCCCTCTCCCTTCTGCTGGGGCCAATGGTTTTTCTCAGCGCTTGTAAATAAACCAACTTGGAGCTGCAGAGCCAACTGAACATGATGGACCAGACCGGGAACGAAGATTTCTAAACCCACAGATCAAACCCCGGCTGGGTTTGCTGGTTCATTTTAAAAATCCACCGACTCTGAGGCACATAGACAGAGAAATCGCACAAATACGTTGCTTGAAAGACCCACAAGGTACACAGTCGCCCAAAACTGTCACAGAAGCCCATAGGTGACGCTGTAAAATCCAGTCATATATTACACAGATCAGAACATGGTTGTGATGGTTATGGGGTCCTGGGAGCGGGGGTTCATGGGCAGTGTGGCCAGTTGGATTAGTGGCTTCCTAACGCTCTCGCAGAGTCCCTGTTGTGGAGTCGCATAGAAGTTTGATGAAGGCAGGGTACAACAGGGCCGGGAAGCTGTGCTTCCAGCACACGGGCACTGTGAGCACGCTACAGCGGCTAAACACGTTACTGCCCTGCAGCTGCGTGGGTGTAGAAGCGCCAAGACAGAACGCTTCACCAACGCTCAGCCCTGCCAGCTCACACTAAGGCATTTGATGTTGCGACTGTGACAGTCACCCCCAGCGCGCTGCCACCCAGCACCTCCATCCCTCCCTCCCTGCCCCTGCTCGGCCCTGGCCCTCGAGGAGCCCGGCGCTGGTGTGCACAGCCGCCTCTGCCAGCTGGAGGCAGGGCTGCCAGGTACGCTCATCCTCCCCTGCCTGCTCCAACATAAGGCAGGAGGCAGACAGGTACCAGCAGCGACAGCCATGCACCTGCCCAGCAGTAATTCGTTAAGCTGCAGTAACTCGGTCACATACCTGGACCTGATTCCCAGGTGCAAATGTCCAGCCTTACCCAGGGCCCCTTTCAAGAGATCAGAGCTGTACCGGGAGGACAGCAGCTCCACGTCCTAAGTGGCAGGATGCTGGAGCAGGCAGGCAGGGAGAAGGGGAGCCTTTAAGAGGAGCAGCCAATGTTTGTGTCATGCCAAACCTAAGTTAGAGAAGAGATAAAGCGAGGGGCCACGGACTGCCTGGCCGAGGTTTGGCGAGCAAGACTCCTGCATCCCCTGAAACAGAGCACCGCATGTCTCAGCTTGTGCGGCACAGGGCGTGGGGCCAAGTCAGAGAACGTCCGCTACAGCAACAGGAGAAAAAAACTGTATTAACATGACATGAAGGGCTGTGAGCACAGGGTCTCCTCTGGCAGCATGGTGCAGGTCGTGTTCCAGCAGGGCGGGAATGGGGAGGAATCGGGAGCAGTTCTTCTCTTGGTGGGCTGAGAAAAGCATCTGCAAGTCCGAACACGACCTCCCGCAGGCTCATACGCTCAGGGGGAGCATGCCAGGCGCTGAGGATGGTCGGGATGCTCCCAGTCCGGGAGGACCTTGATCAAAGCCGTTTACTGCCCTGAGAAGCAACAAGAGACAGGCTGTTAAGTGATGGGCAGCCCCAGGAGATGGCACCGCTCACCTCTCCCCACCACCAGCAGCTGGAAGATAGACCCCTCTCCTCCCTCCTCACTGCATCCATCACCCTGACTGTACAATGGCTGCTCGGTGGGTGCGGAAGCAGGGCCAACATATGACCACAACAGGGCTCCCACCTCTGGCTTCGAGGATCGATGCTCACCTGCAGCCAGGGACATGTGCAGGTGGGTGCTCAACCCATTGCCTGGAGCAGGCACATGCTGGCCAAGGTGACCAGCCCAGGAGGACAAGGGGCTCCTGCGCAGACCCTGAGCCCGCTGGGGCTACACGATTGGGCCTGTGCAGCTGAAGGCGCCGGGCACAGCAGCGCTGCAGGCTTAGTCCCCACAATCAGCTCCCCTTCCCTCTTAATCGCTGCCTGTTCGCCCAGGAGCGGCCATCTGCGGACACCTGTGAGCAATGGCAGCCCCCAGGGCTGTGCAGGCAGCACCGCGCTGCGGCATCGTCACACAGGGGTGTGCAGCAGGGCTGGGGCCGACTCCACCTGTGTCCCCAGGTCCTTCACCGGTGGCTACACCGTGTGGCTACACTACAGCTCTGCCCAGTAATGGGGATGGACACACACACAGACGCACGCCAGTGGCGCAAGGGCTCTGCGAGAGCAGGCAGGCACATGTTAAAGCACAGCAGAGTTGCCTCTCACTACACTACTCTCGGCTGGGGTGCAGCGGGGGCTCTGGGTCCCTCCACATCCCCAGGATCCATGGGTTCCCCCCTTCCCCAGGCTGCTGGGAGACATGAAGGTGTGCAGAACCTGGCTTCCTGGTAGGCTGGGAGAGGAGCATGTGGGTTTGACAGCTTTTCCATCTCTACTCTGTTATGGCTTTGACAGATCTTCTGTAATTAGGCTCAACACACAGCATCTGCCCAGGCTCACCATCTGCTGATCACCACCACCACAGCCTTGACAACCAGAAGCGATTACGCCCCTGTATCAGGACAGCATGTCCACCCCCACCATTGTCCCAGAACCAGCACCCTGCCCTCATGGTTGGGTTTATAATATTGAAGGTGGGAGGGGAGAACTCCCACACCCATGCAAGGCAGGACAGGTTCCCGCCTCTGCGTCCGCCTGCTCCCAAGGAGTGCCTCTGCAGCACTTCACGAGCTCTGCCTGAACCACCGGCACCCCAGAAGATGCCATTCAGGTCTGTCCTGGCAGAGCTACGTTTGTGAAAAAGGACATTTCAGGAGACAGCCTTCGCTGCTTAGATCAGTGAGCTGTGGTGAGAAAAGCATCTGCAAGTCCGAACACGACCTCCCGCAGGCTCAGCAGAAGAAAGAAGAAAAAGCAAGAAGAAAAAGAAGTGTGAGAGCTCTACTGATGAGGAAAAAGCCAACCTGGGAGTGGGCGGCTCTGGGGTCCCAGGCTGCACGCAGTGCAAGTGCTCAGAGGAGCATGTCCCACTCGCTGCCATCACTGCCTAAGGGACCAACATGCCAGCAGCTCACACGCAGATGGCTCACGACGGCATCCCCAGGACAGATCAGTGCAGTTTCCACGCTCCCTTTCGCACAGTGCACGGTTCCTGCACGGCTTATATTCACTGGTGACCTTGCACCTCCTGGACCAGGGATGCAAAAACCCTGCCAGCAAACCCAGAAGGCTGCTACTGTTGCACCGGGCAGTTATAAAATCCTTCTAGAAGAGCAGATGAAGAGCTAAAATCTCAACACTTGCTAGCAAGGGCAGATTCCCATGGTAACACAGCTCACTGCCGTAGGGAGCCGGGCTGTTTCCTTTCCCCATTTTGCTGTTAAACATCTACACTAGCACAGCCTGGGTCAGAGCACAGAGAAACCACCTTTCCCACCTCCTCCCCATTATCTGGAAACTTCAACTCCCATTTGAGTGTTGCTTCGATACATTTCAAAAGGCAAGTGCCTCCCTGGCTGCATGCAATAAAAAGCTGCTGGAAGAGGCTTAGAGGCAGATGTATTTCACTATTTGCATTTGGATGAAGGGGCATGAAGCCAACCTGATCCCAACATGACTCTGCAAATTAGTTATCAGCTAGAAAGCACCTCTGCCAAGTAGGACAGGGGGTAAAAAAAAAAAAAAAAAAAAAAGACTAAACAGGATTAAAACATGGTCATTTGCTCCCTTTTGAAAGGGTTAGAGAAAAGTGACATTCAGCATCAGCAGCCTGGAAGTGCTCGTGTTTGATGAGTCACATTCAAGCCAAGCTATGGATTTGTCATTTCCTGCACTAATTTCAGAGCTGTTCTTTGCGACTGACGGACACTGTGGGACGGCACCCAGCCCCTGCCACATGCAGGATGCGGCCTGGCCAATGCCAGCACCCTGGGCAGGCCAGCCACGTCTGCAGCTCGGCTGAACGAGCACTGATCTCCAGAAGGACCTCCTGGCCGTGCTGCCTCCAGTGCAGCACAGCAGGACAGGCAGGCTGGGGAGGACAACTGATCCCTTTCAAGCCCATAGCAAGTGCCATCGCTCCCCGTGCAGCCTGTCCTTGCAACCCAGCGATCCTCCGCAGCACTGCGTGAGGCCGGGCAGAAGGGGCCATGTCCCCGCAGTACTCAAACCTTGGCACATTACTCCCCTCTGCACCGAGCCAGCTGCATTCCCCACCACCAGGCACCTCCATGCTGCCGCCTATCTGCCTCCCTGCCATGATGTTTTTGAATCAAAACCCAACGTGTGGCATTAGCACATCGCACTACACCAGGGACAGGCCAAGCAGTACAAACTTCACAAATATTGCTATTGCTGGGGCACCAAGTGCTCCCAAACTGGGTTTCCAGCACCCAAGCTCTGCCTGTGGGGAGAACGCCTCCCTGCAGCCATCACCATCCGACTGACCTGCCCCTGCAGGCAGTTTCTCCTTTTAAATGAAGCGAAACATGTCTAACCCTCCTCAGCTCCTGCTCAGAGGCATGTTTAGCAGCTTGGGATCCCTTTTCTATCTCCCAGAGGTACACAAACAAGGCCAGAAGCCACAAAGCCATCAGATTCTCAGCACAGATGCCACACAGACATGACAGGACTCTGCCTAAATCACCTGTGTCACAAATAATCCAGTGATGCCCAAAACAAGAAGGGAGACCAAGCTCCATCGCAGAGCCAGGGCAGCAAGAGGATGAGTGCTATAAGCATTAGGTGTTACAAGTGTTAACCAGCACAAGATGTGGAGTGCTCACAGCACTACGATGCACAAGGGAAACATGAGAAGGCTTTCTGCTGAAGATGGAAAAGATAGAAACCCCGTTTAGAAGCCTTGACGTTTCCCCATTGTTTGCCAATTAAAAAAAAAAAAAAAAAGAGAGCAGGAAGGCAGTGCAGAGTGCTTGTTTATGGCAGCTTCTCCCAGGATCAGCTCCTGGAGTCAGTTACCTCCATCATTCATTGCATCCTGCTGGCCCAAACTTGCCCTTGGTGCAGAAATAAAGATAAAGCAGAGGCTCTGATTTGCTGAAAGCCAGTTCAGTAAGTGGGGCACAGGAAAAGGCTTCAACTAGTAGCAGCAACTGGGGGGATACTGAAAGCTGGCATTACGGCTGAGCTTACTGAGGTCTTACCCAGCCATGGATTTCTGTTGGTAACATGAAAATGCACAAAAAAAGGGAAAGAAATCAGCATTATTGCAGTTAGAAACTGGAGTTAAAGGAAAATAAAATACGTTAAACAGAGCACCTGTAAAAAATAAGAGAATAAGATGTGCTGGATGACTCCTGCCTAACTTCCCAGAAGTGAGCTGGGAAGAGAAGTCCTTGTGCTCGGTCTCCACGGTCTCAGACAGCGCCGGGAGAAGCACACACATCGCTCCAGCCTTCGGCCGCTCTGCCCAGGCCTGGCACACATGCAGGGCTGCTGCATGGAGCTGACACTGCCCAATGGCCAGGAAACCTGCTTGCAGCGATTAATCCCAGCCAGATTACTCGCCTCCTGCTTCTGCCTCATTTCCCCATCCCTCAGACCCAACCCAACACACTGTGGGGCCTGTGCTGTGCCCTTGCTCTGGGCTTCCTGAGAAACTGGGCTGCGGGGTGCTTCAAAGGAAGCCAAAAGCATCAGTCCCTGCTGGAAACATTCCCTGCAGTGATTTCTGATGGATGTTTTTGACTGCCTGTCCCTACAGTGGCGTGGACTTAGTGCCCATTTCCTACCGCTCTCTCTGCCTTGTGATTGCTAAAGAAAGATTTTTTTTTACTCATTAATCTTTATCTCAAGCTGTATTTTGTACTTAGCACTTTATCTCCAAGACTCCCTCAACTCTACATATCCAAAAAAACTCAGCAGAAGATTCTCCTGTAGCTGAATAGCCCAGCCTGAGGAGTAAATGGATGTGGTCAAAGCATACTTGGAGACCGGCCCCACAAAAAGCAAGAGGAAAAGCAAGTTTTCAGGCAGGTCAGTGCTTTAAAACAGGCCACTTACTCTCCCAAGCAGCAATAACAGCACAAGGAGGTAGAGGAACACCCAGTGTGGAGATGTGAGGAGGAGAATGGGGACAAGGCTGTGGCAGATTAGGCTAGTAGGGACCTGCGCCTTTTGACACTGCAGAGAACTCTCCACGCTCCCTCGAGAGGCAGAGAGATAAGTGAGACCCTTAGTCGCTGTAGGCCGTGCCTGCACCGAGCCCCTGTGCTGCAGGATCCCCTCCCGCAGAGCCCACAACCCAGGTACCTGCACAGCCTTGCTGGCACAACTGTGCCACTCCAGCTGCTTCCAGTGGCACGGCTGTGCCAGGCAGGGACCTGAGCAGGAGCACCGCTGCCTCTAGCCATGTGCTTCACACCATACTGTCCTCTCCCCCTGCTCTGTAACCTTGGCCAGCTCCCGGCACATCTGTGCCTTTGTTCGCTTTCCCATTAGCCAGAACCACGGCAACTGAGCATCAGCAAGCCAATAGCCAACAAAACGTTGAATGAAGAATGTGACCAAAGGGCAAACTAACTTTCAGAATTAACTAAATTAGCAGCAGCGATACTTCCTCCTGAATCAGTCACATCAGAGATACAATCAGAAACATGCATGTATTTGAAGAAATATTAATTAGATCAAGAAAGCAAGCAGCACTCAATCATATGGTTGCAACAGGTCACAGCACCAGTGAAGTTTATCTAAAGTAAGGAGAAAGAGAGAGATTATAGCCTCAGGCTTTGATCATGGACTATTAGTTTGTAATGCTAAGAGAACTACCTCATGCAGTTAGCATAACCACCAACTCTGCACCTCCAAGCACCAAGTTAAAATGCATGCAGCTTATCATTGCAAATGAATTCATTTACCCATGACCAAGGTGGGGAATATGACCTTTTCACGCCTAGTGGAGAAAAATTGAAACAGGTTATGCACGCAATAAAGACATTCCTGGGCATAACCATGGATGCAAGAAATGGGGCAAAGCAAAGGTGTTAAACTAAACCTCACCAGACCTCTCCTCTTTGACCTCTGCATAATGAGACTCTGCTATGCACGGGCAGGCGAGGGGTCCTATTTCAGCGACAACCAGCACTCCCACCACGCTCCACTGCTGCACGCGCATGACCCAGATAGAAGCCTAGAGCATTGCAAAGCACATTACAGGACATGGGATTACTCACCTGAATCTGAGTTCCCCTGGAAAAGAGGGAACTGCGGGTAACTTTTTTATAAGGTGAACTAGGGAACAGAAAGAAGACCCTGATTTCACAGCATGATGTATTACAATCAGGGTTGTGGACAACAGTGTCCACTGTGTACATATACCTCCATGCTTCACAGGACTGCCAGAAGTGGGCAAGCAGAGGCACTTCTCACATTCAAACTTTAGCTTGTTTTATTAAAACAAAGCCCAACAGATTCACAAAAATAACCTAAGAATAAACATCAACTACAAGGACTTTGACATTCAAGAAAGCAGGAAGGGGAACCAGGGAGCAGTGAAAAAGGAGTTAATGCCCCAAGGAACAAACACCCAATGACAGCTCACAACCTGCCTCAGCTCTGCTGTTCAAGTGCCAGGCCTCTGTGGAGCCCATCAAGGTCAGAGCCATTTTGTTCCTCAACTGGATCGAAGTTAATAACCAATTAAGAACAATTACAACAGCAAAAAGTGAGTATCTATCTGAGAACATCCTCAGGTGCTGTTCTGCCATGCCCTGGCATCTAGACAGAAACATCATGTTCCTGAAGGAACAAGTCTGCAGGAAACTAATCTTACACCAAACTTTGTTGAGCTTTAAAAAAACCCAAAAAACAAAAACCCAAAAAACCCTAAGTAGTTAAGTCCTGACTCTTCCAATTCTCCAGCAAAGCTTCAGTGCAAGCCCAGCTGTCCTCAGGCTTCCCCTAAAGCGATGCTCAGGTAATTTCCCCTGCTCCCCTATGCCAGCTCCTGCCTATCACTGTCTTCAGCCGCCTGCTCAGCTCCACTCAAAGAGCAGGTGTTTGATGGGAGATGGAGACTCGTCAAACATTTTAACCAACAAAATGGCAGAGGAAGGAAAGTAAATGGAACTGTAATGATGTGGCTGAGCTACCTCTGTCCCAATCCCACCACCCAACAACCAGCTGTTCTTTAGGCAATGGCTGCAGATTGGATCTGATCTATGATCACATGTGGCTGTTTCAGTCTTAGGGGCAGGGAGGCGAGTACAGGGGCTGAAGAGAGAGGAGGAGAGGGGAGAAGAAAGGGCATGCCTTAACTCAGTCCCTCATGCCCAGCCACCACAGCCTGCTCTGGATCCAATGCCTGCCAGCACAGCTGGGGGCTTGGCTGCTGCTGCAACATGCAGGCACAATGGGGCTGACCTCATTTAGGTAACATCTTGGTTTAGCTTACATGTGCAGACAAAATTATACAGGTTTTACATAGCAACCGTGGAGATGTGTACACAGCACAGACACTGCCATCACCCAGAGCGTGCAGAGACCTTGACAGGGGCAGGAAGATGGAGTGACAGCCAATGTAAGGGGAGAAGTGAGCAGCATTTGGAGTGCAGAGGAGAGGGACAGGACAGCAGGGATCTCTAACAACTTGCAGATAAGCACATCAGTCATTTCCACCCCCTTATCTAGCCCACTAACATCCTCCAACTCTGCTGCAGAAGTTATCTATCAGGAGGCTGGGTTTCTAAGCCTTTTTCAGCTACAACCTGCTCCTAACTCCAGGCAGCCAGCCCAGATAACGAGCGTGATGACAATCTGGATAATTAAAAGTGACCCCCACCCCACATAGCAATCAGCTTATTCGTCACACCACAACTCAATATAGCCATGCTGCCTCCTAAGAACAGCTATAATCTCTCCCTAGCAACTACCCTGACAGCTTGCAACTGAAATGCAGCCTGTGCACTGCAAGTGTGAGCACTGCTGTGGTGATGCATGGACCCCTGTCAGCCTTGCAGTATGCAGACAACCCACAAGTCTGTCCGATTTGCACATGACACTGACTTTATTAAGTCTCTGAACTCTTCCTTTCCAAAAGCAGCGAACAACAGTGGCTCTAAAAACTCTGAATGCTAGTTCCTAAGATGCAGCTTGCCCTGCTACCCACATAGCAACACGATTCAGCTCAAATGAGGATGATTGTAGGAAGCTCAGCTTGTCTGCTCTGTATATGGCACTTTAGGTTGGTAACAGCTCATTTAATTCTCTAAAATAAATTCTGGATCGAGAATGTGCTGAATATTAGCATTAAATTGCACTGTCTTGAGGTTTAGCATGGAAGACGACTACAGTGCAGGGAGCATGGAGGGTGTTTTGCCCAGTGACACCAAGCAAAGCTTGCAATACCACCGTGCTAACACTGGAGGAGCACTGTGCTTTTCGCCCCACTCCTCGTACAACCACCGGGCCCTGCGCTATTAGGGACTGTGGGAAAATCCTCCTGCTGAACCACTTCCCAGTATCTGAGAGGAAGGTCTAACCACGGGCGAGTCACAGGAGACACATGGGGTAGTTCTTCCTGTGAAAGCAGTTTCTGGCTTCAGGGCTGACGCACAGCACAGCCAGCATGGAAGCAGTTGCCCCCTCAATCAGCCAGAATTACACTGTTAATGAGGTTTTCTTTTCCCCTAATAGAGGGGGAAATAGATCAAACAGGGCACCACCCTTCAAGTGAGCGCTTGCTGCTGGCACTCAGCTGTTCTTACTAAGGGCATCTCCAGATTTGCGGTTAATGTACTTCCCCATGCACAAGCGCACCAGTAGCTACGGCAACTCCACCACTACTTACTTGAAACCCTTTCAAAAGGGCACGTTCACTTCACTAGTGGGTTTGCTGCCTGGGGTGTTTTTTATTACCTGAGATGCAGCTGCCAAGAGATTAGGCAGCAGAGGGACACAACAGGCACTGACATCCTACCAGCTAAGAGACAATCACACCTGCTTTTCTCTTTGCTTTATAGAAATCAGCACTGTCACCTTCCCTGTCCCCTTGAGACTTTGGCTCCACAAATTATTTGTCCTATAGGATGAAAGCAGTGGTGGGCTAAAAACAAGACAAGAAAAACTTCTGCTTCAAGTAGCATCCTGAAACACACTCCCCTTTAGTGCAAAAATACATCCCAACTTACCCTTTGTCAAAGAAAGAAGTATGCCCTGGGTGAGGGTACTTTGTGCCATTGCTGTTCATCATGCTGCTGTTAACATTCCCTGAAATGTAGGATTTCCGTGATGCCTGGTCCTTTGCAAAATTTCTGCAAGCAGCTAATTTGGATTCTAAGGCCTGTGAAAGGGAAGAAAAAATCATGTCAAGAAAGTAATATAATTATGAGAAAGTATTTTGCTGCTTGAGTTCAGGCTTCATCATGACCCCAAGATCACCATGATCAGGACTTCAGTGTGATCACCTTTGGCAAAAACTGAACTAAATGGGAACAAAGCTGTCATTTTCTCTGTCACCCAGCCACAGAGGAAACCCACACAATGAGATGCTGATGCAGACTGCCAGGCACGACTCTGTTCCATTAGGGCTCAGATTTTAGAACATATCCACTATTAATTACCTAAAAAAAGGAAGCCACTTCTTAGCAGAAGTTACCAAAACCTCTTGTTTCAGCAGCTGGAGTGGGGCTGCCATAAGCTAATCAGAGGACTAAGAGAGAGCCTAAAGAAGAATCCTCAAGTTTTGGGAGGGACTGTGTATTTGGAAAGCTGGATTTTTCCCCAGGACAATGCTTTCTAGCATTTCTTTCTTAATCTCGGCCTGCAAAACATCGCCAGTTTCTTAAGCCCCACCGATATGCTTCAGAACAAGAGGTGCTACAGCCACAGCATCAGAAGGAGGAACCAAAGGCAGCAGCTAAGCCCATCTCCATGGTCTGTACCTCATGTCTACTATTTCCAAGCAAGCCTGGCGAGATCTTTTTCCCCTATACAAGGTGACAGTCTCTGCCTCATCCACTGACTCCTGGCAGGAGGGAGACCAAAATCCTGATTCTGTCCTTCACTTCAAAACATCACGTGCCCTTACTGCCATCTATCACAAACTGAGGCTTAACTTGATGACTATCCATCTGGTCCAGCAGCAAATCTGTTATATTCACCCTGTGCGTGGGGGCATTCACACACTTGCAGATGTATGCATTGGAGACAAAAACTCATCTCCCCAAACATGGGGTTTTGTCCTGTTCCACATAGAAAAATATTCCATTAATGAGGTACTGACATAGTATCAGAAGTAACTGAACACTATACACTCTTCTTCTAGAAACCCATGTAAGCTTCCTTAGTGACTATACAGGAAGATACAGATATTGACCTATCTCTTGGTCTCAAAGCACCTATCAGCTGGAAATAGCCAGTGTGATCTGTGCCAAGTGACTCCCTGTCTCAGCTGCAAGCAAGAAATCCGAGGGAAACCTTATTGCAGAAAAAGGGAGTCTAAGGCTTGGGATGAGGCATCCTATGAGTAGCCAAACCCAAAGAAATCCTGAACATCCTATAATTGTTACTAAACAAATGCGTGAGCTGGAATTTTGTCTCCATGGCAGAGCGTGTGTCTAAGAGCAGGCTGGGAAAGAAGCATGCTTATTTGGCATTTCCTGTCCTTGCAGAGTAATCACACAGGATTGTGATTAAGCTCCCTAAATCCCCTGCAGACTCTTACTCACAATGATCCCATTTTAAACATGTCACTCCAGAACTCCAAGTAGTCCTGCTGCCCTTTCAAACCAACTACGAGCTCACTGGCTCCAAATGCAAGCAACAAGGTAATTTTTAATTTCAAACTTTGCTAAAACAACTGTCTCTACTGCAGCTATTGCTGTTCTCAGTGTTAACCACAAGAGACAGAGGAAAGCCAGCACCGGAGGGTAGACACCGAGGCTATCCATGCTTCCACTCAAAACACTAACCACTGAGGCATGTCAACAAGCTTCTCATAAATCAAAAGTCATGTCTTCATTCAACTGGAAAGCCTGGCACCCTAAACAACACTGTAACAGATGTTTAAACCACTTCTTCCCCACTTATAGTGGTAATCCCCTTAAGGGCTCACGCATTTCACTTCGTCATCAACTACAGATGGGAACATTTGGCTTTCTCCCGATTTATTTTCTCACTTTCTCATCAAAGGTTTCTAGATTTTTTTTCCATTTTCAGCACCTGTTGCAGATCTCCCCAGGCACATGAGGAGACACTGGCAGCATGATCTCAGCTCCCCTCCCATGACATACAGTAACGGTGCAGCAGGCACCCAAAGTCTGAGGTCCAGCTCTGCATCTTGGTCTCATTACAGAGGAAGCTGCAGGCTCCATTTAAAGTAAGAACAAGTAGCTGATGGTGTCTAACTCCATATACCAAAGTGCTTGAAAAACTTTTTACTTCAAATATGAATTTTGTCACCCAAAATTGGCATCAGAACCTTAGTAACATGCTTTACAAATCAAGATAATTAGAAAACCCCCACATTATCGCATACTAAACACTGAACGTGGATGATTTGGAAACTACAGCATGTATTCAGCATGGGCCAAGGCCTTGTTGTAATTGCGCACAAGGATGAAAGCTCAGTGACAGCAGCACAGAGCTAGGAATACTTCAGTTCAGAGCACTCACCCCCACTTTCCGTAACAGATCTCCCACAATGTTGAGTGCAGATATTCTAGCTGAAGGAGTAAGGGGGCTGGTACCAAATCCATTTGGTATAGCTGCAAACACAGACACATTTTATTAAATGCTCCACTCCTCCATAGTTGGTTGGTTTTTTTTTTTAATTTAAATAAATCAACTTCTACACAAAAAGGTAAACCTAAAAATCCTACTGCAGACTCGTCATACAATTACTCCACAATAACACAGACTACATGATCACTATCCATGGAAAAACAAAAAAGCTTAATACCTGTCCACTGCCCTCTTTCCCATTAGACCT
Organism: Mycteria americana; assembly: GCF_035582795.1. NCBI lineage: Eukaryota > Metazoa > Chordata > Aves > Ciconiiformes > Ciconiidae > Mycteria > Mycteria americana. Next base: position 2,191,764 of record NC_134380.1, on the reverse strand, counting down.
ACACGCAGAGTTCATGCACTCTCCATCTGCAAGGCTACTGCCCACAATCCATCTAATCCAGCCAGAGCTTCATCTGGAATCTACTCTTTCTAATTTGAAAAATCATGTATTAATCCTTGTGATTGTCCAGAACCTTCCAGATGGGGAAGGGGACTGAACTAACATCCTGCTGCCTCACAGAGAAAACAGGACCCCGAAAAGTACGTGTGGTAACAGAGACTCTAGACTGTCAGAATTACTCACCACCGTTTAGCCACTACTGCTACTCCACATTTAGGCAGAAATATCAGTCTCTGCACTTCCCTGCAATCCCAAACATCTTCAGTGCTCTACTGAAGGCATCTACTGCAGAGTGCAAACCCCTACCCCCCCCCAAAAGCAGTATCTAAGCTTCACTGTCCTTTTTTTCCATGCTATTTACTCATTACACTCCTTAAATGAATCTGATGCTGCCCCAGGATTTAAACACACCTTACACAATGCATGTGGGATCCACACATACCTACATTTACTTCAAGTTCACTAACAAGTACCTCGTCTGAAATTGTTTCTTAACAAGCTGAATGTACTGCCAAACAACTAGACAGAGTTTTTGTGAATTATACCTTTTGGGGAAGGAAAACTATTTTCTGATCCTTTTCCAACGGGCGTAGCTGGCAAGGAGAGAGACGCCTGGACAGCCGAATCCATCTTTTCACAGTCTAGAGTCGGAGAACTGGGTGCTGACTTTCGGGTGACTTCTTGTTGCCTTTCCCGTACTGCTAGCTCTTGCCGTAAGTCTAAGGGTTGAGAGAAGAAAAAAAAAAAAAAAAACAAAAATACGTATTAGCGACCGATTTCTCTAACAAACACTCTATTCATTTGGGAAGGAGGAGGAGAAGACACTTTGCAACAACCCTATATTAATTGCCTGCTGCTGGCTTTCTCCAGCAGTGAGGACCCACACCTCAGAGCAGTCACAGCTCAATACTATCACTTCCCGTTACAGCTGGGAGTAGAGAGGCAGCAAACAGAGCCCTCCCCGAATGAGAAAGCTGCATGGTCCCAGCAAGCATGAGGCAGGTGATTTAGCCTCAGTATTTTTCCCCATCTGTAGTGCGAATCCCATGGAAAGCGTGTTACAAAAACTGTAGCTGGTTGCAAATGCCTGCTGAACTACATTCAGCTCCTGTTCAAACGGAGATTAGAAAAAGGGAGGAATGACCTATTCCTGTGTTTCCAATTCCCCACATTATTCTTCCAGTTAATAATCCACAGGCCTTCGCACTAGCCAAAGACAGTCAAAGGGTTGTATCCAGTTTCTTGATGCCTCAACAAATAAAAGAGCAGACTGGAGATGCTGGGTAGTCCAAACGACAGGGAAAGAGATGGGAGATTAGGAAACCCATGTTTTATTCTTACCTCCTCTCCAGACTGCTGCTTACCCCTACCTTGTCCCCTCCCATTTCCACACATATTTGCTACAAAGAGCATCCAGCACAGCTCAGCAATGAATCTATAAAATCCTTAGAAGGGACTACATGCAAATAAACAATACATTACAGGGGGGTTGTTCCTTTTTGGGTAGAGCAACTTAATCTTTCACAGACCTCTTATTCCTTGCCTCAATCTGGTACAACACGTAAGAGCAAAATTAGTTGTATATTATGGCTTTTAAGTTATCATAAATATTTAAAACTGATTTTAAGTAAGACAGCACAGCTGAAATGAAAATCTATTTGGGCTCCTAGAAGAGGATTTGTGGCTGTTCAATCAGAAATGTTATATTTGAGTTTGACACCATATCAGTTCTTTTAGTGGCTAGTGTTCTCCTTGCTGTCAGGGGGAATAACATGTAGCTTTGCTACCCTAACAAATGCTAAAAATTTCCAAATGACTCATCCAAGAAACAAGACGTCTTTTTTGCCAATTATTCCTGTGTTCTGGAAAACGGTCCCCTAGGTTTTGTTGTTTTTTCCAGTATTATTGCCCTAACCCCAAATTACAATACATATATTTCTGCAGAAAATACTTAAATCTCCCTCTTCATATTTATTATAAATATCCTGTGCTTCCAATAGAGGCTTTCAATTTGTGGGGCACAAACTTGCTTCAAAGAGGTTCACCAAGGAGAACAACAACAAAAAATCCCAGCTTGCTGTCAAGTGTGTTGTCTTACACTCAGATCTAGGCCTTAACTGAGGAATTATTTTAGAAAGCTTCACCTGGCAAACAAAGTTGAAAGCCACTAATCTCTAAACTACATTAATGGCAGGCACAGTCTTGTAAGCAGATCATCCCCCCTATTAGAGAAATCAAAAATGCTTCCCCAGCATTCTCAATGTGAAATCCATTGGGGAATTCCCAGCTCCCGATCATATCCCAGAATGCGATCCCAAACATCTCTGATCCCACAGGTCTAACCACAGTCTTTACTGGAATATCTTAAATAAACCAGGCAATTTCCAAGAGGTTTAGAAGGAACACAGGAAACAGGATTTTTAAAGAAAGTTATTTAACCATTTATCATGTATTTCCCTGTCATTTCCTGTGCTTTCCCTTCCTATACAAGGCATAAAACCACAGCAAGTGGGAACTTTTGAAGCACACTTCCTCAATTCTATTGCATCTGTGCAATAATATTTTTGTACTCACCTGTGTTAAAAATCCTGAATGAATTGATAATTAATTTTGCCCTACATGAGGAAATTTTTCCTCTTATCTACACTGGACATACAAAGAATAGAGGAAGAGGACCTACTGTTAGTAATACCTAACACTTACATTACACATCCAGTTCAAGTCTCATTATGTGAGGCTTTCTATAAACATGAGCTTTGGTTGCTACACATCTCTCTTAGCAAGCTAACAATGTACCAACACACAAAACTAATCAAGCAAGCCATACCTCTCGCTTCATCCTTTAATCTCTGTACAGAAACTAGCAACGATTCCTTGTCATCCAGTTCACTTTCTAAAAACGCATTTCTTTCAATAGCTTGGTTCAGCCTTTGTTCAAAGTCTTCCAATGAAACTATTGTTGCCCTAGGAACAAAATCCAGAATATTAGGTTCTTCAGCTCAGCCAACATAAGAGCGTATTCAAAAACATAATAGAAGAAAAATGTTAGCAGGATCTACATTCAAGTTAGTCATTTGAAAGCTATGGAAATGCTTCTTGGAAAGGACTAATGAACTCCAAAGAAGCAGGGGAATAAGATGAAAAGAACATGATAGCATCTGGCTCTCAGAGATGTACCAAAGAACTGGGAAAGAGCCAGTCCAGAGCACCCATCTCAACTTTTCCCAAGCCATGCTTGTGCTGGTTTTGGCTGGGGTAGAGTTAATTTTCTTCCTAGTAGCTAGTATGGGGCTATGTTTTGGATTTGTGCTGGAAACAGTATTGATAACACAGGGATGTTTTCATTACTGCTGAGCAGTGCTTACACAGAGTCAAGGCCTTTTCTGCTTCTCATACCACCCCACCAGCGAGGAGGCTGGGGGTGCACAAGAAGCTGGGAGGGGACACAGCCGGGACAGCTGACCCCAATGGACCAAAGGAATATTCCACACCATATGACATCATGCTCAGCATATAGAGCTGGGGGAAGGAAGGAAGGAAGGGGGGGACATTCAGAGTGATAGCATTTTCTCTTCCCAAGTAACTGTTACACATGATGGAGCCTTGCTTTCCTGGAGATGGCTGAACACCTGCCTGCCCATGGGAAGGAGTGAAGGAATTCCTTGTTTTGCTTTGCTTGTGTGCATGGCTTTTGCTTTCCATATTAAACTGTCTTCATCTCAACCCACGAGTTTTTCTCACTCTTCTGATTCTCTCCCCCATCCTACTGGGGGGGGGGGGGGGGCGGGGAGTAAGCAAGCAGTTGCGTGGGACTTAGTTGCCAGCTTGGGTTAAACTACAACAATGCTCCAAAGCCATGCATTTAATCAGCGCATTAGCTCACGTGGTGCTATACTCTCCAGAGCTCTGGCCAGGCAACAGCCCAGCGAATGCAGAAAGCAGGGCACTGGGGTATTACCTAAGACCCAATTCATTCCATGACTTCAGTGGGATAACTCATGTGTGTCAAAAGTTAGTCATGAAGTTAAAAGCCGTGTGGAAACAGGGCCTCAGCTCTCAGATCTTTTTGCCAGATAGCCAGAGGCTCATTCCTGATCCCACTGAATCAATGGCAAAATTCCCGTTCAGCAAAACGGAAGCATGACCTACTCCAAAAATGGGCGTTTCTAACAGCAGCCTGTTCATTTTATGCATTTATAAAGGATACATTTGTTCCTTACAGTCATTAAGCTGTTATGCAAAGGAAGAGGAGACTCCTTTGGCCTGTTTTATTTAAAAGGGACTATGTAAAGCATTAGCTTCTTACTTCAAAGTGGCTTTGAGCTACGAGGATCACAAATATATTAGAAGAGTCACCTAGCTGGTAGTGTCAAAAGCAGCGCACTGGCCTGGCTTGCTCTGAGCCTGCTTGCACTGCTTGTTTCTCACAGGAACACAAAACACTTCGGTCCCCCTGCCTTTCTTGCTGTAATGTAACACTACCAGCTGATGGAGGTGAACTCCAAGGGTAAACTGCACTGTTCAAAGAATAAAATGTCTTGGGGTTTGTTTGGGTTTTTTGAATGTGTGTTATTTTCCCTTTTAAGGAATAATAAAATGATCAATCTGAGTAGCAAAGAAAAGATCTAGTGAAAACTTTAAGGAAAGAAGAAGTTTGCAGCCTTCACCTCTTTGCACGTTCCAAGTCATCGTTAGCCTGCTCCAGCTCCCTCACATACTTATGCAGCTGATCTTTAATGGCTCGTGTCTGGCTCAGGTCGTCCTCTAACAATGACACTTGCTTGTAACTTTGTGCATACTGGTGCTCCAGTTTCTCCTGGAAGAATGAAGTAGCGAGATAAGTATCAGTCGCATGCACTCTCCAAGTCATCAGTAGTAAAATGGGACATAGAAAGTAACATACTCACTGCAGTCTGCTGATTTGGGATTGCTGGTAATACAGAGCAAAAATTGGAGAGGTAGAAGGAACACGCTCTGAACATCAGAGCTGGACACAGTATAAAATCACAAATGCTGCATTGTGCACAGAGATCTCTCCATGACACAGCTGGCTGCTCAGAGATGCACCCCTGCATCTGTTCCCAACAGCCTGCACCGACAGCTGCTCTGAAGCCTCAAACATCTAGGAAGCCAGAGAGAAATCTAACTGCGCAGCCTCCCCTTCAGTGCCTCTCCCTTGACAATAGCCACACTGTTACCAGAAATTGTCCGATATCTCCATTAGCAAAAATGAGAATCACTGAAATCTGTTACAAAACCTCCAGGTCCACAAGCTCATCTTCAAAAGACTGGAAGAATTCACTCCCAAACACACTTTCACCAGCTCTGAGGGTACAGAGAGGGGCTTATGGAAAAACTACTGACCTTATAAAACACATACTGACCTTTACAGATATAGCTGGGACTGGATATGCGAACAAGCAATCCCATAAACTTTACTTCCACTGGGTAAGCTTCCAACCTTTGCCTTCACTAAAATAACCCAAGACTACCAAAAACGATGCTTTTCCAAGATTCCAAGAGAGGAAAGAACTTGTTAACAGAGAGGCATTAATTAAAAGTTACCTTCTGCACATGCAGATCCTTATGCAATTCCTGTCTCCACAGACACAGCCGTTAAGAATGAATCAGGAGATTCTCTCTGAAAGATGTGCACAAATCACCCATCTTCAGCTTTCTTTAAGGTCTCATAAAACTAAGGAGACCTTCTGGGCAAAAAAAATTGTTTGCAAAGAAAGATGACAACGCAGTGGTCTGACAAAACATACTTGTGTTGTCCACCCTGTTGCTATGCTGGTGTTGCCTGCGTAACTAATAAAGCTACTACTTGGAAAAGCCTAGAGAATTCAAACAAATGAGCGCAAATGCCATGACAAAAGTTTCATGATGTGAACAAGAAAAATTCTGCCAGAAATTTCCCTAGTAAGTTGCTGGCCTTATTTGGAGTACATGCCATACTTAAGTCTGGATCTTTAACAGACAACTCCTTTACTTCATTTAGATATTCAGCGACCAAGAACAGACCAGACAATCTAAAATGAAATCCAAGACATATCTGTAAGAAGAGGCAATGCTATTACAGAAAAGACCTACCTTTAATGTTTCCACTTCATACTTCAGTCTTTGGTTATCTGCTTGCAAATCTCTATTCCTCTGCTCAGCTTGCACTAGCTGTGCCTCCAACTCAGCTTCTAATTCTCTGCTTCCCTCCTGAAATTCAGCCAGCTCTTCACGAGCTTCCTGGAAGCTGTAAGGAGAGGATTTAATCAGTTGAAAATCCAGTATCTCCCAAGTTAAAACAAAATCCACAGCTCTTCTAAAATAATAAGCTGAAAAAACAGGAGTTTTAAAGTACTTAAGTGTCATCCATAGACCTCTAAGGGGAAAAAGAAAAATGCAGAAACAAAGAAATTACATTAAGCTTAGCTATAAAAGGAAATTAATTCTCTTACATCAAAACAAACAGCTACATTAAATGCATGTGTGAATACAAACCTGTATCAAGGCTATTTACAGGATTCATGGGAGTCTGAAAACCACTTTGTACTCCATTAGCTTTCACCGCTAGCAGACTTCATAGAGTCAATGAATGAAGCAAACATTTAACCTGATTTTGGTCAAAAACTGTAAGAGAGAACAACAGTTTCTGGATCTCTGCAGTACCTGGAAATTTAAGGTTCTTGAAAAGCGTGAAGGTTTGAATCTTAGGGTGACTGAGTACTTCAGCAGGAAGCCAGCACATACCTACCTTATACCACTGCAAGTTATTAAATACTAGAAGTAGCCGCTCCACATACTTTGCTTATTGAATTTGCATCTTTACCTTACGTAATAGCTCAGCTCTTAGCAAGCAACAGAGAAAACTAACAAGGCTTTACGAAACAACATATCCACTGGTGTCTAAGACAGAATTTTCTGACACCCAAGAACAGCTTAGCATTCTCCACATGGACAGGCCCCTCCACATGCCCAACAGCTCCCCCCCAAAAAAACCCAACCCAAAACCAAACAAAAAAGCAACTTGTGCCTTGGGCTCTTTGGGCTTGAGAGAGGTTTAACAGGGTTCACCTCAGTTGCACATGAGTAACACTGAATGCAAAGAAAGCTTTCCAAAGAAAATAAACTGGGAGCCTCCAATGCCCCCCACTCCAAAAAAAACCCAAACAAACCCCACCCCCACAAGAAACACAGCATTACTCAAGACAGCAACCTCTTGTCGGTTTTGGTACCCAAAGAGCCGTGTGCCCCCTGAAAGATGCAAACCACTGGTACAGGCTGGACTATGAGGTACAATACACTTCAATAAATTGCAGCAAACACCAAATCAGCCACTTTTCATACCAGTAATTCAACTACAAGAAGCTCAAGGGAACAGTAATGATACAAGACAATCCCAAAGGCGCGTTATGATAAAACATCAAGATATTACTTAAGGCAGCACTTTAATTACACAAAGATGCACATGATCGCAAAAGGGCTCTGCTCTTGCTCAAACATGCTCGAAACATAGCCTGGAGTTCATGGCATAATAACACTATGCAAGAAACACTCAGCTCCCACAAGGCTGGAAATTTTAAAGCTGGATTTAAAGCTGGAAATGCAGAGATTCTTTCTAAAATATCTAATACCCATCCTGGTGTAGCCTTGCAGAGAAACAGATTAAACAATGTTCTGGTCATCAAGAACCAATCCAGCCTGGAAATCTACAACAGTACCTTTGTTTGTACTTCAAGGAAAGCTCTTTCCAATACGCAGTTTCCTCCTTTGGACTCGAAAAAGTTGGGATTTCTTCACTGTCCATGATCAATACAACCTGCAGGACACAAACATAAGAATACACTCAGGATAAACAGACAGGCAGACTGCCCCCAAAACTGCTGCTAAGTACTGGGCTTCATTGCCACGGCCCTTCTGACAGCGGCATCCAGACTTGGCACCCGCGAGCGGGATGTTAACGATCCCTAACAAGCAGCATTCAGCACAGAGACCTGCCACAACAAGCGACGTAATTTTACCCAGCTTCTGGAAATGTTCATGCAGCAGCCTGAAATAAGACCAGAAATTCTGGCTGTATTTTGTACCTGCCACTTGAAACAGCCTTTAATGCCACAAGCGCACTTAGGACCACAGTTGATAAGGATATTTACAGCTATCACAGTTTTCACTTTTGTTCATAAAACGTTCTTAAAGAGATTTTGCCTCTTGTCGCCATCACAGCGATGCACACTACAACTCCTATTACAACTGCAAAGGCATGTAATGAACAAGGACAAACACTCTCGAGGTTGACCACTAACACACTGTGCTGCAGAGATTAAAATTCAATTCACTTGTCCTATGTTGAGTCCTAGATAATTCCTGCTTTTGTGTAAAACATGCAGGTAACAGAAGTTATTCCACATAGTTTTGCTCCCTCTGTCCTCTCAAACAGATACAAGAAAGATCAGCCTCTCAAAATTACATGGTCACGTCATACAACAGCGCTTCCAGCCTGGAGGTGTTCAGAGGACCAGCTTCCCATGCCAAGGTAGGGGGACCACACTCTCTGGATAAGGACCTCCTTTCTTCAGCTGCTTGGACCACTGGATGCCATTTGCATCGCTGCTCCGTTATTAGCCAGCATAAGAAACGCAACCCAACATGTACTTTTTATACTGCTGCTCAGTAACAGAGCAATACACAGTCCAGGGGGACACAAGACATTTGAGGCCTTGACACACACCAGGTCTCAGAAGCTGATGAAGATGAAGAAGTGGTGGTCATGGTCCTGCCATGCACAGCAGGACCAAGAGAAATGTTCAGATAGGCCCAGTTCCCAACCACAGCCAGAAGATGCACCACACCGTGTACCATTTCCGAGCTCTCCCCAGGCAATCCCACAATTCTTTTAGGAGTAGGCATGTTTTTTTCTCCCCAAAAGCCAAGACTCAAATTCTGTTATTAACGCCCAGAAAAGTATAAGCTGAAACCAACCTCTGTTTAAAGCAGAGGCTTTAAACAACGCTTGCATCAAGCTCAATCAGTAATAGCTGACCTAGAAGTCCTGACTTTCACACTCTAACAGGCATCAATAGCCAACACTGTCCCTTCAGGCCTAAAACTGCCACGCTAATACATCCTGCATCTCAGTGACCCACATTTTAGACACCTAAAAGTGGGACAAAACAATCCCATGCTTTCATCAGAGGGCAGACAGGCTCATTTCAGAGTCTGGCACTTATCTCACAAATAAAGTGAGGCAGAACTGGCACATTTGTTCTTCAGCTGAGACTGCAGCTGCCACAATCCAAGGGCACAAGATCAAATTTATCCAGAGGGTGCTAAGCACCTCAAAAACACCCCAACTCTCGCACTGTTTTTATTTAATGTTACAGCTGCATTGTAGAAGCAAGTTTGTCATGAATCCTTGCTGCCCGAGAGAACTGATGGTGTTTCCTTTTCTGCATTGCCCTGTACTGAGAAAATAAAACATACATGTGGGGCCATTATAATTCCCCCAGCACATATATTTTCAGTCCTGCTGTACCTCTTCAGATAAAAATTTATTTGGGTGTACTGGCTTCGTTGTTGCACCTGTTACCAAGGCAGCTTAACCACAACACAGGGACAAATCATAAGTCCTATGCAAAAGACTGTTTACAGTGGAGGTAGAGCCCATGAATCACCTCCTAAACTGTCGCGGTTTCGCAGCTGGGTGCATTAAGGCAAGCAGACATCTGCTGTGGCTCGTGTCAGGCAGCTCCTGAACTGCAATTCAGATTGCCAGGAAGAGGCGAATAGCTCAGCTATCACTGTGTGCTGTCCGTAACACCAGTCCTGCACTGACCTCACTGAAACCGCTTCAGTAAAAGCCTTCTGACCTTTCCCTCTAAGGCACTTGGCTCTAAACCGGCACACTCCGAGAGGCTTAGATCAGCAAGAAGCACATTCTCCCCAAAATAAATGAGGCGTAGCATAGAATGGGGTCAGCTCCCATAGCTCCGGAGGTGCTGGTCTCAAAAGGTAAACATCCAGGAAGCCACCCATCTGCAAAATTCAGGATGCGTTTAGAAAGTTTATACAAGGAAGCATCGTACATCATTTCCTGGAAGTAGCTGGGATAAGGTATGTCTGGGCCCAGGACTCCTTCCTGTCTGCTCAAACAGGGCACACCCTTGGAATAAACATCCGAGGAATCCCTGCAAACACGTCTGCACAAGAAGCGGGAAGGGCTACCTGGGACCCGCAAGTACTTACAGAGTCACCAACTGCCGATGCAGGAGATTCCCCCCACCACTCCCTTGTCAAAAGACCCTTTCATTTTAGACACCAGAGGGAGGAGATTCAGCCCTGTGGTACTTCAGGTCCCTCAGCAGCAACTCTTCCTTCCCAAATGCACCCAGTGGGAGCAAGCTGACCTTTTCCAAGTCCGCCATCCCTTCCCTGCCTTGGTTAAGCAGGTGATAGTTCACAATTGAATGTCTACCATCATGCCTAATGCTCTCGGCATAGATTTTTGATCTGCTAGCTGCACTGCATAAACACGTACATCAGATGCTAATGCCAGCGTGCAATACTAAACTCCAAATCCATATCCCAGTTTTTGTACACAGTTACATCACTTCTCTTCCCTTGCATGCATGAGGGACAAGCAAAAGAGGTAAGAGCACATATACACACTCTGCAAACAAGGTGGTTCATGGTCAAAACACTAGCCTGAGAGCTGGGAGATGCAGACAGCTTCCAGACCTGCCACCAGCACGCATGTGGCCATAAGTAAATCACTTCACTTCTCCCAACCTTTGTCCATTCCCTCTATTTACGGTGTAGAAACATGGGCCTATCTAAGCACATGCATATGCCTGGCAAAACGCAACTCCTAGGCATTATCAGAACATAACTAGACAATTTTAAACATCTTGCGTGTGGGAGAGTGGATGCCCACGGAATAACAAGAGTTTAACAAAAACTGCTTTGCTTCAGCCTGTTGCCGGTTGTCCCGGCTCTGGCATTATGTGAGGAACTGAGAACCAGCACGGCAAGTCCTTCCTATTCACGGGCTTCTTTGCATACGTGGCACTTGCAGAATCAAGCCTTTGACAAACAACACTGAGGCTTTCAGGATACAGACAAGACAATGCAGCAGCGTCTTCCAGGGAAAATGAGCGCAGGCTTACGCTGTTGCCCACTCGAAATTCATTACAACACAGCTTAGCATTCACGCAACGCCCTGGGAAAATTCAGCTACACGGGCATAACTCCAGGATCCAAAGCAGCTCTCAAACAAGAACTATGTTCAAAATGCGGTGGCTCCTTTCAAGCTCCCCCTTACACAGTCAGTGGGACAGAGTAACTCTCCACTATTAGAATGGAACAGCTTTTCCACGCTGTGATCACTCTAAAAAAATGCAGCTTGTAGGTTAAGAACTTCTCTAAATCCAGGGGGTTTTGTACAGGACAAATCTGGTTTCCCACCTCCGAAAGCTTCCTTACAAGTGAGATGCTCAGTATCCTCTGGATATTACAAGAGCCAAAGGCTGAATCCAACATGTAGCAGAAGTAACTAAACTAACATGCAGACATATTTTTCAAGTAGCTTAAGGAATCTTGCATTCAAGGCCAAACGGAAATCTTTATGGAGGCACCTTTCAGCTAAATCATGAAAACAAAAAGACAGCTTGAAGTGTAACACAGTACCTTAAAAAAATATCTTCCTGGGCTCTCCATGTGACTGGAGGCTGCTGCTAGGGTTTGGATCAAATATCAGATCAAAACACTAAGCTTGAAATATAACACGATGCTTCGACTTTTACCCACCCCTTCCCACAGTCAGGAATCCACTCCTCCCCACTCTCAAAGTCAACTCAATTCACTGATGCATCACAGTAAGGATGAGCTATAGAAGCACATCCAGAATGATTTTGAGTACTGCTTGGAGGCAGCTGCAATTCACCTGGGATGTACCTGCAGAATCTCAAGTGGCTGGATAAACCATTCTTCCTGATTTTAATCAGCCCACATTCTCCCATTTAAAACTAGCTTATAAATATTTGCCGTATGAAGTGAATTAATATTATTTAATGTTCATGAACAGGTCATTTTTCTGCACATAGGCCACCAGTTTTCTTCCTCACAAGCCTGTTTGCCCAATATGTTCAGACACCAAACATGAGGAATTAAGCAAAGCAAGGCCACTCAAGTGGGACAAGCCACAGTGCTAAGACTCCCCCATCCAAACTTTGCTGCCCTACCACTGAAGGCAATGCAAATGTCCATTGACCTTTGGAATTAAACAAGTAACTACCTAAAATAGGACTTGATAAAGAAATTCTGCCAAGTCCACATCTGGCCTTCAGTTCTTGAGATAACAACCCATTCTGGCTATCAGAGTCCCCAGAACTGCCAAGTGCCACGTAATTGCCGCAGTCATCTCCTTCTCGCAGGGAATGACTCTGCCATTGAGTGCTGGCACCATCCAGAGCTGCCATGAAGAGCAGGAAGGACTGTCAGCAATCAGGTCTTCTTCCTCTTCCCATTTTATGCTGATTCACAGACAGAAAAGCAGAAGAAATCCTGTTTCCACCATTCTTTACCTTCTCAAACCACGAGAACGAACAGGTAACCCCCCCAAACCCCTGAGGCTCTGGATTTTTTTCCAAAACCCAATCAGGATTCAAAGCAAAGGAACCTGAGCACTCCAGCCAAAAATCAAAGCAAACCTGCATTGTCTTTCACTTATTAGAATATGGAAACAAACAAACAAAAGCCATGGATTAGATTTCACCAATCAATTTGTGCCTGTTTTTCTCATCCTGAAATAGGAGCTGGAGGCATTTTCATATGCGTTTTGGAAGGCTGCCTGCTTCCATCACTGCTTCGGAAAGCGAACCTCTGTCTTTTCCTGCAATACTATTTTTGAACTGAATGTTCTCTGGTGAACCACAACAAAGGCCTCCTTGCCTCTTACAACAGCAGCCTATGAGCTTTCAGGAAAAAAAGAAAGTAACATAGCACAGCGTCAGCACAACACTCCTTCCTCTGCCGTAATAATAAGTCCTGCATTTCCAATTTGGACAGCACAGGAGGCAGATGATAACTAAATCCTACCTGCAGGAACTTTGTGCCAGGTTCAGGCTAAAAGCATTTAAAATAACCAAACACCATACAGTAAAGCCTTGTCATCTCAACAGCCTCTTGTGGAATCAGCCTTATTAATCAAATAAAACAGGTATGCTTTACACCACATGGCCAAGACTCATACACCTTGTGAATATATGATATCCAGTGGGGCAAAAAAACCCTTGATGAGTTAGCCAGCACTGGGATGCAAGCCTTGAAACCAGAAGAAAAGTACTGATGCAAGAAGCCTCTTTTCAGAAATCAAGCTCCAACTACCAAAGGTATCAGAATTTAGTATTAAAAAACATTTATCCCTTTCACAAACATGGGAAGTTTAAGACATCCGACCTCTATTTGTTCCCAAGTAACACCACTGAAGTGCCTTAAAAAGGAAAATCTGAAGAGGTTGATGCTCCTGATGCAGGTTCAGTATTTGCAGAGATGAAGAAAAGGCCCCTGGAGATGTGCGTGTCCAGGAACAACCTGGGCCTGACCACAAGAACAATTTGCTCCCAGCTCCATACCCAGGAAACCCAGAGGGACAAATCCATGCAGAGCAGAAGGGTGTAGAGTAAACAGCAAACTGAGAAGGAAATTAAGGCTGTGAAAAGGTTATGCTTCTCCCTGCCTCAGTCACTGCTCTCTGGAAAACCACCTCTTAGGAAAGTCAGTGAGATATGATCAGCACCAGGAACACTGATCCTGACTCTACAACAGAGGCTGACAGCTGGCACAAGCTGCCACGTGCCTGCACACCCCCTGCCCCACCTCTGGAAATTATCCACCCAATTTGCATCTTCTCAAACTCACAGTTGCCTGGTTTCTCATTAAACCTTGAAAAAATACAGAGCATCCTACCCAGAAGCAATGAATTTATCCGAGAACTTATGACACGCACAGCAAAGAGCTTGCAACAAATGACAGCACACAGGTCCCTTGGGCCTCCCTATTATCTCAGCAATTAATGCCATCCCGATGATGACATTCCCTGGAAAGGCGGTGGCCAGAGGGCTAAGATGCTTCTGGACACTGCAGAATGACAAGTGACCAAGAAACTTAAAGGGAAAAGCACTTGGCACAGGTTTCTTCCAAAAGGAGTGAATTCTGTCGCTTTTACATCTCTGAAGTTCTACCAGTGCCAGAGAAAGGAAAATGGTTTTGAAAAATACTACCCAAAAGCTAGTCACAGGCCAGCCATCAACAGAGAGGGCCTTAGGTCTCTTCAGTAAGCACTTAACAAGATGAGAGTTAAAAATAAACCCCCAAACTCTACATCGATCAGGACGGGGAAGCAGCATAATCTGCTACTGCGCTGCATCAACCAAAGAGCCCTTGAGGGACACAATCATATCAAGAAAAATATGCTTTGATAGGTATGTCTCATTTTGCCCATGGATGAGTGCAGTACAGCAGTGAAAAGACAGTTTGCTTGAACACACTTCACAGTTTATCTTGATTATGTTTGTGGTGTCACAAACGTCAAGAATGACTGTAAAAAGACCATTTGCTTTCTGTAGTCTGACTTTCCCTGCTTCTCAAAAGTAACTGTAATAGACTGAGGGAATAAATAGTACTTTGTTGCCATACTTTTTGGTAGTCTACTCCCAGACATGTCTCCAGAGACAAGACTGCTTGTGGCACCAAGGTCACAGACATCATCAATCTTGTGTTTTCTCTCCACTTTCTTCTTTTCCTTTCTCTTCTCTTTCCTTCTCCACCAAATGAGGAATTATCTCACATGTCTGCAACCTCTAAAGAGTCAGGGGAAAACAAAACAAAACAAAACAAAAAACAACCCCAGGGCTTTACCCCAAAGAGGCGGGGAAAAACTAAATCACTATGCCTCTGAACACATACCTTCACCTCTGTAACTCTCAATGACATACAGGATCAAATCTTCATGTGTGAACCAAAAGGAGAATGCCTGGGCTCTGCCTCAACGTATACAACATGAATACACAGACCAGCCAGGTCTGGGTCTGAAAGTAAGACAGCAGATCTCTTCCAGGGCAGACCTAACACTATTAATCCAAAAAACACACTACGTACCCCACCTGTCATATCCTCTACAACCACAGTTAACTGGCACTATCAACCAGCATGCCTGTGCAGTCACATTGCTGACACATCAAATTTAAATATAAATAAATAAATGTAAAAGCCTCCTAGTCACTTTTCTGCCCCAGGACAGCTCCTTCCTCCTACAGTTACTAATACCTCTAACAAACACTGACCTTGACAAGGCCACCTACCCTCTGCGGTGTCCAGGAATTGTTTCTGGAAAAAGAAAAAAATAAAAAAAATAAAAAAAATAAAAAGAAGTGCTTAAATATCCAAAGAACTCTTCTAGTGTGGTTTCACATACTTAACCACATCTCAGGGCAGTAAATACCATAGGCCCCCAAAAGTGCCCTCTGCCTCTCCGCACTCGTGACCAAGTCAAGATAATTCCAGAGGGAAGAGAGAAGCCCTGAGTCACCAAATACTCTGAGCACAAACTGGTCGAGAGCGATGAAGCTGGGCTGCGGGTGGGTGAGGACAGCTCTCCTCCTCCCTAAGAAGGGGAGAGAGATGCATTCATGAAAGACATTTAACTGGAAGTCTAACTCCAGTAATGTATTTCCTCTTGTGTCGGATGCGTTAATCCTTTCTGGCATGTCTGCTGCAATTCGGGTCAAACTCATGAAACTGGGAGTATGAGGCAGGGCCTGTTCGAGTTTGGTCATGTTTATACAAAATAAAACAGGACTTGCTAAGCTGAGAGGGAGGTGATAAAAACCTCAGAGAAAAACCCACACTGAAAAATACTGAAAAGCCCATACTGAAAAACATTCAATAGAGATGCACCCATGGCATCTGATCTACCAAGTATTTTATAAGAATGGAGGCAAATCATATGTCTAGTTCCCTGTCTGTGACTGGGGATGGATGACAGAAAAATAAACACCTTCTGGGACAAAGCCACCGACAAAGGAGGCACAGTGACTGTAAAGGGAGCAGCTGTGCTGCCCAATGACAGCCAGGAAAGTCACCAAACTTACTCTGCTGCATGTTTCTGCACATGCACATGGTTAAGTCCCTTTGCATTCGGAAATTGCTCTGAGGAAGGAGTGAAGTCAAAAGCAATTCACCACCATCAAATCCATCTGGCTGCCCTCCTCCTTGGGGCAGCACAGGGACAGACAGGGAGCACAGCCCATCACATTTAAGCAAAGAGCAAGGAAAAAAGCGTCCTTTCCTATCACACATCACATGAGGGATTGCCACAGCCCCGGGGTAGGCGAGACCTGGGGGTGAGTCACCTCACCCACAGCCCGCTTGCAGACCAGAGGGCTGCCAGGAATAGCTCAGGAGCTGGACGGTCTGCGTATGTTGGGCGGTTTTGGCTTAGTCCATCCGAATTCTGCAATTGCGCTCTGACCCTTGCCACAGAAGTGCACCATTGGGCTGCTGTAACCGCCCCAGCCACCTTCCCTCCCCCGTCAGTCACTAGATACCCTGAGCCGGGCTCGCACAACCCGACGTGTTCACAGGCTGACGTCCGTCTCTGCGATGAGGCGTGACGAGGGGAAGCGAGACGCGATGGTGCAATAAGAAAACGCGTTTCCTTCCTACGAGCCCGGCGAAGGCAGGCGCCTACAGCCGAGGCACCGCCAGCACCCACAGGAGAGCGGGCAGCTCGGGGCCCAAACCCAGGAGTTTTAAGGCAAACCCGCGCTCCGCTGCCGAGCCTGCCCGCGGGAAGGCAGCTCCACACCAGACATGGCTCCTTCCCTCACGCTCAACTGAAAATACCTTTAAAAAGGGGGTTTTCCCCCGCAGGCCGCTGCTCCCGGGCAGGCACGGCCGGCCACGGCGGGAAGGGGTGCCCGGACCGCGCACCCCCACCCCGCGCTGCCGCGGCCTCAGCGGCTCCCGGCCCCGGGCTGACCGCCGGCCCCTCAGGAGGCGACGGAGGGGGGGAACCGGCTCGCGCAGGGCGGTGGCCGGGCGGGCAGGGCCGAGCCGGGCCGGCCAGTGACAGGCATTGGCTTCCGCCAATGGGAGGCGGCGACGCTGCGCCGCCAGCCAACGGCGCACGGAGGAGGGCGGCACCTGCCCCGTTGTCAGTTTGCAGCCAATCGGCGGAAGGGTACAGGGCCCGCAGCCCCCGGCACCGCGAGGGGCGCCCCCCCGCCGCGGCCGCGGCCGCGTCCCCCTCCCGTCCTCCCCATGCCTCCCCCTCGCTGGGCCGGGCTGGGCCGGCTGGCGGCCGCCGCGGCGATCCCCGGCCTCCGCCGCCCGCAGCCGCCGCCACTCACCGGGGCGCATCCCCTGTCACAGCCGCAGCATCGCCCGCCGGCGCCGGGTCTGCCTCATCCGGGTACTCCGGGGGGCGGGGCCGGGCCGTGATGCAACGGTAGGGCGGGGACACCGTTGTCACGCACGGGGAGGCGGGGCGAGGGGCGGGGGCGGCCTCCATGTGGGGAGGGGGCGGCGGGCGGCTGGCCCGGCTGAGCCCGGGGGCCGTGGCCCCGGCCCCGGCATGTGCTTCCCGTCCTCCCCTGGGAAACGCCGACGTCCCTCCCGCACCCTGCCGGCGTGGGGGTCCCCCCGCTGCTCGCCCCCGTCCCGCTGGCCGCCCCCGGGGACAGCCCGCCGCCCGTCCCGCTCTTCTCCCTTCCTACCGCATTTGGGAGCTGCCCCTTCCCTGTTATCCGCGGCTCTATGCCCCGGTGCCCCCGGCAGTGGCAGACCCAGGCACCGGCACCGTAGACCTGGTCCCCCGCACATCCATCCCTAAAGGCGAGCAGTGGAGAGGGGGGCAGGCAGACACCGCAGGGCAGCCCCGGCCGCTGAGACGCCCTCCTTTCTCACCCCCATCCTTGCAGCTGCTACCTTCTTCCCTGCACGGCTTTTCTGTCCCAAAACAGTCCGTAGAGCAGGGAAACTCACTGTGAGGAGATGCTTTTTGAACCCCCCCAGGGACCGCACTGGCCCCGAGCCAGGCTTAGGGCAGTCGATGGCCTCCAAGACCATCCCTGTCTATCCTGGCTTTCTTATTCCCTGCTTTCCTGGTGCAGCATTTCCCCGCTGGTGGGTGGCTCATCCACTGCCCCGCATCACTGCCCTCATGCCTTCCGCACGTGCCTCTGGCAGGGGAGGGCAGGGTGCCTCCACGGTGTCTCCTGGACGGGACCTGCCCCGCAGCCGACCTCCTGGCTCCCTCGCACTAACCTAATACTTAAGCTTCGTTTGCATGCTTAATTTCCTGCCCTCTGTAATTAGCTGGCTGGCCTGTCATTAGTGGAAGGTGGTGCTGTTGGGATGCCCTTGTGCTTCCCTTGCTGTGGGCCAACGCTGCCGGCAGCATGGCGCGGCGGTGGCCGAAACCGCGACCATGCCAGCAGCCCTCGTCGGGACAGCCTGTGTCCTCCGTGGGCATGGTGCCACCAAGGCCACCTCTGTCCCTGCATCTGTCCCCACAGCCTCTCCTCTGCCATGTCCTGTCCACCTCCAGGGCTGATGCTCTGATGCTTTTCCACCTTTTCCCGCAGTGGATGGGACGGTTGGTTGGGGACAACCTGAGGATGGAGAGCATGCACTGCTCCTTCCCCAGCTGGATGTCCAGCCAGCACCATGGATGTCCCCCGACACCTGCACAGGACTTTCTGGGTCACCCTGCGTGACTTGAGTATTGCACAAGGCCACAAATGCTGCTTGGCAGCGTCAGCGCCAAGCCTGGGACGTGCAGCAGAGCGCGGCTCCGAGCCGCACGCTGCACCTGAATTAGAGGCTGCGAGATGTGGGGAAGCCACAGCGTCCTGTGAGAAGTCATCCCGGTGGCAAGTTGCCCTTAGAGCTGTCTCATCCCTCTTGGAAATGGAGTCTTTTCCCAGTGTGTATTTGTGCATCTTCCACTGTATCCTTTGTGCCCAGCTGCACCCGGCTGATGCAGGTGATGTTCACAGCCCTGGTCTACCCCATCCACCTCCCACCATCTCACTTCAACTGACCCCCTCCTTGGCTCTCTGAAACCCTCCCTGGAGGGCAGAGTGGGAGACCGAGGCGGCTGTGCAGAGGCTGGAGGCCTGGCTGGGAGAACATCTCCTTTCCCAGCATCCAGCCCTGTGCTGCTCCAAGCCAGGAGCAGCCAGAGCTGGCGGTGCTGAGTGTGTGCCCAGCCCAGCTCTGGTTGCGTGCCCACCATCATGGTCTGGAGCAGACTGGGTGCCCATCACACTCTGAAGCTGGTTGGGTGATCATCCTTGTGCTCTGGAGCAGGTTGGTGCCCACCACGCTCTGGAACAGGTTGGGTGCCCATTCTTGTGCTCTGGAGCAGGCTGGGTGCTCACCATTGCATTCTGGAGCTGGCTGGGTGCCCATCATTACGTTCTGGAGCAGGCTGTGTGCCCATCCTTGTGCTCTGGACCAGGCTGGGTATCCATCACACTCTGAAGCAGTTCACATGCTCATTGTGGTGCTCTGGAGCAGGCTGGATGCCCACCATCATGCTTTGGAGCAGGTTGGGTGCCAACCATGCCCTGGAGCAGGTTGGGTGCCCATTCTTGTGCTCTGGAGCAGGTTAGATGCCCACCATTGCACTCTGGAGCAGGGTGAGTGCATGGTTTTCTCACTGCACTTCAGAAGCCATGAGGCAATGCCATGCACTGTTTGCATCATGCATCCCACATGGTCCTGGTGCGTTTTTTCCCTCACTCTTCAATTATGGAGTGGCCCCACCAAGGGCACGAAGGTACAGTACAGTCATCTGCAAGGGGGGATACGAGCTGAGCTCTCGCTGGGGACCTGTTGTGGTGTGAGGGCTCTCTGCACATCTGTCCGCACCTCTGGATGTCTGTCTGTGGGAGGCAGGGGTCAGTGCCACTCCTGGCTCTGGTCTACACACCAATACCCAGGCTACTTGGGGGTACCTTGCTGTGCTGGATAACCCAAGCATGGATCTGCAGCCTTGCTACAATCATCACAGAGATCACGACTTGCGAGGCCACTGGAAACAAGCTGTGTGGGCTGGGGTGGGAGTGTCTCCTTTATAAAAGTGCCAAGGGTGGATCTACACAACCCTAAATGAATTTCCCCAGGGGCATCTGCAGAGTGGCACACGCCTGGTCTCTTTCCTCTCTGGTGGGATCCTTTAAACCCCAACCTGAGCTCCCCGATCCCTCTTTCCTGGGCTGGGTGCTTAGGTTAATGAAATACCCTTTGCCTCTCCCTGCGCCCAGAGGCACCACTGTCCCAGCCAGCTGCTGACATCAGCGCAGCATCTCTAGGACCAGGGGTGGATGCCACTGGCTCCATCAAAGCTGCCTTTACCAAACACCTCTGTCCTAGCCCGGCAGGGCTTTGCCTCTGGCGACAAAGGCATAGCGCTGGTGGAGGCTGTATTTCCCAAGAGGTCTGGCATGCCTGCCTGGTTAACACTGATTTTTAAGTCAATGTTTGCTTTGAGGTCGCTCCCGGCTGCACCCCATTGTAAGCCGGAGCTGTTCCCATGCATTCGCCGAGGGGCTCAGCGCTTCCAGCTGCACAAAGGAGCAGTCACTTAGCATTAGCGGCCGCACAATGCGGCCGTGTCTGCTGCTGGCCAAGCCAGGTCTGTGTTTCGCCAGCAAAAGCCCCTCCGTTGAAAGGCTGGGGAGAGACAAGGCAGCTGTAATGCATTCGAGTGAAGGGGGGGTCTCTTATGGGGCCGGGGGGACCCAGCGCGGGCAGGAGCTGGGGCTGTCCCACGGTCCAGGCAAGGGGCTGACAGAGGTCGTTTTGGCGTGGGATGAGCGGGGGGGCACACGGGGGCAGGATGGGTTATATATTTGCAAGGGCTATGCCATGGTGCAGGGAGGCCCATGGGGGCGACAGCCCCAAAGGGTGGGGTACAGGTTGGGCATGGGCCCCTGTGGGATCAATTATGGGCTGGGAATTACTGGCCTAGATGTGGGGCCCCACAACTTGCAGGTACTCCTGGGCATACTTTGGGGAGACACTGGCGAAGGCGCAAGAGGGAGAAATAGCCCCTGGGACTGTTTTTTTGAGAGGGGCAGGGATTTTCTCGCTAATCCCTGCCGTGGAGGGGTGTCTTGCTGACTCCAGGAGCATCCAGGCTGCGGGGATGGAGCTGGGAGCAGCCCAGCCAGAGAGGGGACACATCCCCTGTGGGACACATGGGGCTGCCAGCACCTCCCCCCATGTCTCCCCAACTCTGGCAGCACTAATCCTATCTGCCTGTACACCTTAACCAGATGAAGCAGCTGCGGGAGAGCTGGATGCTGCGTGGAGCCTCTCAGCTCGGCGAAGGATTTGCTCATCGGCAAGGCAAAGCAGTGCCTGAGCTGCCCCGGCCATGGCGGGGGGACCTGGCAGGGCTCCAGGGCCTTCAGCAGCCCCCAGGACAGGCAGCCACAGGGGAAAGAAGGCTTTGGGCAAAGGAGAAGCTGGGATGGAGTGGGAGACAGCCTGGGGAAGTTGGCACTGGTCTGTGCTGGGTGGCAGCATCCAGATCTGCTTGTGGCTCTGGAGCTGTGAGCATTGCCTGTGAGACGTGGTCTGAGGACTATCAACTCACTGCACCTCAGGAGCTTTGTGGGGCTTGAACTGGCCAAGCCTGGCCACTGCTGGGCTTGGGAAAGGTGACCACAGACCTTCAGCCCTCAGCCTTGCACAGCTCCAGCTGAGGACCCCATGTCACGAGTCTGCTGGCCTCAGCTCTGGCAGGTGCTGGGGTATATCAGATCCCTGCCCAGACTGATGTTTCCCTCCAAAGAGCCACGATTTCATAACCCCACTCAGCTGCCTCCTTCCCTGGCTGGTCCAGGGCAGCGTTTGGGGCAGGACCTGCTATCCGCACATAAGATTTGCTGCTCACACCTACCCGTGGTCCCCATCCAAGTGCTGCGCTGACAACAGCGGCAGCAATATTTCATCCTTGTAACCCAATGGGTTGAATCATGGCTGTGTGGAGCCCTTGAGATGTGGCTTCCGTGAGGCTCTGTGTGCCCCCAGCAAGGACATGGGGAGGGATGGGACTGGGGGAATGCAGGGAGGGATGGGGCTGGAGGACATGTAAGGAGGTGTGGGACTGGGGTGGATGTGTTTGGGGAGGTTGTAGGGCTGGGTCTGGGGGAGATGTGGGAGGCCATGCAGGGAAGGATGGGGCTGGGAGAGGTATAGGGAAAAATGGGGCTGGTAGGGATGTGGGGTGGATTGGAACTCGAAGGGATGTTGGGAGAGATGGGACTGGAAGGGATGTGGGTTGCATGGGCCTGGGGGGGACAGGACTGAGGGTGATGCAGGGAGTGCAAGTCTGTGAAGGACGTGGCAGGGCAATGCTGTGGGAGGTGTACGGAGAGGCAAGGGTCTAGGAGGACTTTGGGGAGTGGGGTCCATGGGCAACAGCTCTGGGGGGGATGGCAGAGCAATGGCTCTGAGATGGGACGACTGGCCCAGGCAGAGCCCCTCAGTGCTCCCTGCCCAGCCCCCCGCAGCAAGGCTTTGCAGATGGGGACACCCCATGGCTCTGCCCTGGGGCAGGGGTCCCAATGGCTCTGTGCTGCCGTGTCCCCCAGCTGCTGGCAGTATCGGCAGCGGGGCCAGCCGAGACTCAGCTTGCCCAGCACGCGCCATGTCCTGGCAGCCTGCCGGGATGATGCAACAGCCGAGAAAGCAAAGTCACTCGGTGCCACACCACCGCTCTGCGGCATGGCCGGGGGGACACTCCCCCCCCAGGATTAAGTGGGCCTGGATGAAGCCGAGCGCGGCGTACGGCCACGGCTCCTTCCCTTGCAATGCCTGCAGCAGCCTGGGGCTGATTTTCGGGGAGGTGGGAGGTTGGGGGCTGACCGCTCGACCTACAGCCATGTGTCACTGATACCCAGCGCTCTCCTGGGATGTGTCCAGATGGCCCAGTGGGATTGCTACCCAGACAGCCCAGGCAAAGGCAGGTCAGGTGAAAGCTTGAGGACAAGGAGCTTCATTAAGGCAGTGGCTGCCACCAGCTGGCAGCCACATCCCACCGCCCACTGGGAGATGAAGGACTCCCATGCTCCGTGGGTCAGCCCCGGGCAAGACCTCGATGCGGGGACCACGCTGCCTGGCCAGAGGGATGGCAGGATCCAGGGCCAGGGGAAGGGCTGACACTTAACAGGATATTTCTTCTAGCATGAAGGCAGCAAAACCCTCTGTTGTACTCAACAACGGGTTCACTTCATTTACCCTCCCTTTATCCTGCACCCAAAGTCCCCCTCCGAGCTGGCTGTATCCATCCATATGGAGAGTTTTTTCAATATATATACCTATTTTTATTGACTAATCTGAGTGCCAACTCCAGCACCTGGGCAATATTTGCCATATCGCTTCCTTCAACAGACTTTGCCAGCGATTCCTAAAATACTTGTTTGCAACTCCACTTGCCTGTCAAAAGCAGAGCCACCCTGAAACGCTGATTTTCTTGATTATTGCCCATGCATGGGGTGCAACGGTGACCCCTTAGGCACCCTGGATCTACTTGTGCCCATTTTCCTGGGGATCCCTAATGACGGACATGGAGGGCCCAGGACACACGGGAAACTGCTGTGACAGCAGCCACGGCCCCAATGCCGGCTTGGGAGCCTGTCTCTGTGCTGGACCCATCATCCCCCCAGGATGTGGAAGGGGACACCCAGGCACCACATGCCCTGTCCCCCGTGGGACACCGTGGCTTGGGGGGCTGTCAGGGTCCTTGTGTGTTTTCCAGCCAACCCCAGCTGGAAGGGAGGGCTGGGGTTATCCTTCCATTATTTGACTACGGGGACTGCAGACCCCAGAGGATGGCGGGACAGGGAGGACAGCCCTCCTGCCTCAAGCCAGCATGTCTGGGCAGATGCACTTTGTGCCAAGCATTCTCCTCTCGATAACCCACTTGGGTTTCTCTGGTCAGTGACCCACCGAGCGGTCCCATGTGGTGGAGCAGCTCTGCCTGCAAACTCTCTGCTCACAGCACCACACCACTGTGTGGTTGTAAGTTCCTGGAAAAATCATTAAATGAACCCAGATCAAGTATTCAGTGGTCCTTTTACTGAGCCTTTCCTTTCCATGCTGCTCCAGGCCATGTGTTGTTGCAGGGCTAGAAGCCGACCTGCCCTTGTTCCGTTAAAGACAGCAACCCCTCTGCAATCTCAGCCCTCCAGGAGCCGGGTGTTGGAGGAAAAACCCAAACTGCAACACAACCTGGCAGCCAAAACCACAGGGAACATCCCATTTTGGTAAAGGGCCCCAAATCCCTAACCCCAGCAGCCTTTTCTGCTAATGTTGCAGGGTTTCTGTGCTGTGTCCCCCAGAATAAGGTCTGAGGGAGCTGCCTGGTAAAAAGGTAGCCAGAGGTGATGGTGTAAAAGAGCCAGGCAATGCCCTCTGCTGCAGGGGCTGCTGGTGATAAAATGTCCGTGGGGGTGGCATGGCTCATGGCACGGCAGAGATGGGTCACAGGGACCATGGTGGGTCTACGTCGGGTTTATGTGCTTCCCCTGAAGGGCTGGTGTGGGCACCGGGGTGGGGAGACAAGCAAGGGGACAATCTGCCGTCGTTTGGCCACATTTAATACTACCATTAAATTTTATGATGGATCCCTCTGCTTATGATGGAGCAGTGCTTTGATACACTGCTCCCCATCCTGGCCCTGTCCCCAGTTCTGCTAAGCTGCCAGGCTGGCAGGACCCCAAAGCGAGCCCCGGGTGAGTGCAGCACCAGCAGCCTGGGGCTCTGCACAGGCAAGAGGGCAGCTGCCCGCCCCGGCTGCCACTGCTGAATAGACGCCTTCTTCTCCCCTGAGCATCTGCCCGCTCGCTTCAAAGCTGTATTGTTTCTCCATTACGCTCATGATGCCGTGGATTACCACTGTTGCAACTCCCCCCCACTGTCAGCCAGCATCCCGGAGGGGTCGGGGTGGGATGTGAGCTGGGACCAGGGCCAGGGAGATGGGGAGTCCTGTGGGGAGACAGCCCTGGGCCAGGGGAGGGGGAATGTGAGCCGAATCTTGCCACCACATCCAGGGAGGTTCATGCAGCCCTGGTCTTGCTCATCATCTCAGGCAATTGCATTTGGGCTGCCCCCAGACTCACTCGAGGCAGCTCCTGCAGTGAGCTGATGCCCTGCTTGGTGGAAGGAATCTTTGGGGGGGAAAAAGCATTGAAGGAGCCCCTGGAGACTGCAGTTACCCTCCCAAGCGTGGGAAAACCCCATGCACCATGGGGCTGTGTGGCTCTGCATGGACTGAATGGGACAAATCCCCAACTTTTGGTGTCAGAGTAAGGCTCCAAGGGCTCACGCCAGGCTCAGCATCACTCCTGGGAGGGTTTGTTGCCAGCAGCAGGGAGGCATGGGCAGATCGGAGCTGTGATGCCCAGGTACCATGCAGGTCCCTTCGCAAAGCCCAGAGCATCTGGTGGGAAAACAGAGATCAGAGAGGGGATTGAGGACATAGCCAGTTGTTCCCGGGTGTTTGATAAGCATTCGTCACGTTAAATGACTGGACCTAAATTTCTGATCGTCAGGAGGATAAGCACATCCCATCCATCCTGGTGGGGAAGAGGCAGCATCCCAGCTAGTGGGGACCACCAGCTCCAGACCGTGGCAGCTCTGCAGAGGCAGGCTCAGGGCTTTTTTTTTCAGTGCACCCTGGACTTTTTTTTTTAGGGTGGCCAAAGCACATCCTAGAGCACCACCTCCTGGGCACGGCAAAAAGCACTGAGGAGAAAGCTGAAGGAAGAGCTTCTGCTAGGTGTTTTGGGCCATCTTGGCTAAATCAGCATCTTGATGGTGGGCCTCCATCCTGCCAGGTGCCTGACAGGCAGGATGGAGACACCCAGAAGGAAAAGACACTGATTTTCCCACTCTGAATTCAAGCAAAGCAAGCATGGGTGTCCATCTTTTCCAGCTATGTGAATTTATTTTGACAGTGTGGGATTGGATGTAACTCAGATCGGCCAGGACTCTTGGACCCTCCACCAGCATGGTGCAGCCCTGGAAAAGTAATTTTGCTTCACTAAGCTTCTTCCCCAGCCAGGAATATCTCCCCGGACTAATGTCAAACACGGATTTACTTTTTCCGCCCCTTCCCTTCACCTCGTTCACCCTTCCCTTCACCCTTCCCTTCACCTTCCCACTGATGCCAACTACTCACCCTGCTGAAGCTGGGGCTGGGAAGAGGTGGGAGGAGAATGGGTTGAGCAGAAACTCCTATAAAGCCTCAGATTTGCAGGCTGAGCACTCCTAAGGGAAAACCTGGGGGAGTTTGGGAGGATTGGCCATGCTCTGGGAGGGATAGGGCAGGTGCACTGGCCCCAGGGTGATGGGGAAAAGGTGCAAACGGTGTAACGAGTCCAGCATGGAAAGGAGCTGGAGGAGAGGCAGGAGGGGCAGCATCCCCACTGCACTGCAACCAGACCTGCCCTGCAGCTTCACCAGGGACACGCAGAGACCACTGCACTGGGACGCCGGCCATCACAGCCACCATTTCGCAGACCACTCATGGCACTGAGAGAGGACAATATAGACATAGGCACAGTGATCCCTCCTGCAGCTTTTGGCAATCGCTTGTTTACAGACTTCCCAAGCCAGAGACTTCACCCAGCCCAGCCTTTCCAG
The DNA here is from genome assembly GCF_035582795.1 of Mycteria americana. NCBI lineage: Eukaryota > Metazoa > Chordata > Aves > Ciconiiformes > Ciconiidae > Mycteria > Mycteria americana. The sequence continues at coordinate 2,164,992 of NC_134380.1, read as the reverse complement.
CAGCCACCGGCCCCGCGGATGGGTTGTGGCTGCATGGCAAAGCTCCCCATGTGCATCTTGCCATCAAGAATAAATCTAGGATTTTTCTCACCAGGATCCTGGCCCCAGCTGAGTGAAGGGATGGGAGACACATCTCTCCTCATTGGAAATGTCCCTGCTTCATCTGTTACGATTTGGAGAAGTGCAGCATGGATTTGATATGGAAATATTGAGACCTGTAGTGAATATTTGCCTGGCACTAGGCTGACATATCTATCTATCTTCTGGCTTTAAATGTGCTTTGAAAATAAGCACTTTCACATAACTACATATAATAACATCTTCCCTCCTCCCCACCTGGTTGCTGAGAGTAGAAAGTTTGCATAATGCTGGGGAAGACAAGGGCTGTCTCTGTAGCATCCTCTTGTCCTTGCAGAAGGCTGCAAAGCTCTGCCCAAAAGCCATCATGGCTGCAGGGAAGGGACACCAGCCACCCTGACCCTGCAGCGAGGGCTGTGTCCTCTTCTGGGTCAGAAATGTCCCTTGTTGACTGGAAGCCACTGACCCCAGAGCAGAGAAGGTCTCAGCTGTGGTCCCTGGAGAGAAGGTGAGCCTGGTGCCACCTTCTTACTTGGATAAAAGGATCTTGGAGCCCTTGGCCCTGCATTGGGTTTGAGGGGGGCTGAAACACTGGCCATGAGCTTCACTTCTTAAAGCCTGAGAAAAAAATACAGGCAGCATTTAGGGACTCGCTTTGCCCCTGAACCTGGTTTCTTGTCCTTCAGGCACCAGCAGACTCAATCCTGTCACTCAGGAAAGATGCTGCCACACATGAAACTGGGGCAAAGGCACTGAGAAAAGCCATGCCCGGGAAAGAACGAAACTGCTGACAGAGCTGGGGCTGTGATATGCCAAAATCCCTTTGATTTTGGCGTGGTCAAAGCAGCAAAGGGAGGCAGACTCGTTTTTCCAGTGCCTATGTATAGAGCCATGAGCTCATAGTTTCCGACTGTGGAGAGCATTCAAAGTATGGGAAACAGGAATTTCCACCCCGCCTTGGTGCCAGCAGAAAGCAAACTGAAGCTGGGGAGATGCTCAGCTGCCCCAAATCTGCTCTCACTGGCCCAGATCACTTGTCCAGCAGTGGAGATCTTGGTGGGTGCAAGCAGACCTGGCACCTCCATCAGCTTCAAAGAAGGGCCAGGGGATGCGGACGTTTACCCCAGGGGTAACTGTACAACCTCAGCCCTGGCACAATCTGTCTGGAGAGGTTTAAGCCTCAGTTTCTGACCATCCCAAGAAAACTGGGGTAGTGAGTGGAGTGGCTTGGTCCCTGATCCTAAGCAGAGGTGTGGAAGGTGTTGATGTGCTCCAGGTCTCCTTCCAGCTAGGGACAGGGCTTCATGGCTCAAGAGGTTCCCCCTGGGGCACAAGCCTCCCATCATGGGTGCTCTCTGCAGAGGGCAGAGGCATTTTGGCAGCTGCCCCAGTGCACAGGGCATCATGGCAGGGCTGCACCTACCCTTCTCCTTCCAGAAACCAGCCCCATGTTGTAACCACTGCGACCGCTGCGCCCAGGAGCAACTGATACTGCTGCCCACGCCTGCAGCCCTGTGCCCTGCCGTGGCACCCGGCTGCATGAAATCACCCCTCCTGCCCACGAAGGGACTCCAGGGCCCATCTCATTGGGTTTTGGATGCCAAGGGTGCATCTCCTCTTCTGCCTGCCCCATAGACCCTGCAGAGCCCTGGTACCTTCTTGAAGCTGGAGGAGCACAGGGCTGGGAATGCTTCTGCAGAGCATCTCTCTGCCCCAAGGCAAGACCCCCCCATATGTCCAGGTTTCTCCTGAAGGCTTTCCATGATGAAGACCCCAGGCCCTCTGGGGCATTCAGGCCCCTTGACGGTGCAAATCCAGGTCCTGTGGGTGAACTGCCACAGCCAGAGCTGGGGAAGGCGTGCAGGTAGGGTGCCTTAGGGTCACTGCGTCTGCTCTAGGGACCTCCTCTGAATGTGGCGAGTGGTGCTCAGATCCCTGCAGAGCCACTCAGCAAGCCTGAGTGTGGGCTGGCAGCCTGAGGGGTGGCAGGGGTGGCTGGAAAGAGTTGAGATGGCGGCAGGAGTGATCCACCCTGCCGGCAGTTTTTGGAAGGCTTTGCAGGGAAGATGCCTCTCGGCTTCTTGCCTGGGGGTCGATGGAGGGATGAGCAGCACCCTTGGACATGGGTAAGGCCACAGGGAACCTTCTCTATGTGGGTTTCCAGCCCGCACGTGGCCAAATGGTGACTCATGAGCCACCCACAGCTGCTGAGATGACCAAGCATGGGGCTCCTGCCTGCCCTGAACCCGAAGGGCTCCTGCCGCTGCCTGGACCACGGTTCCCAGAGATGCTGGAAACCCCCCAGGGCAGGTGCAAAGTGGTGGTGTCCCCCTGTGCCTCCTCAGCTGTGAGTTTGTCAGGCCATGCACTGCCACACCAGGGCTCTGATGAACGTCCAGAGATGTAGGATGGGGATTGCAGGGCTGGGGGGATGAGCATTTGGGGAATGAGGAGGGGAGGGGTAAAGATGCGGCCAGGATGAAGGATGGGGAGTGGTGGTGGGTGAAGGTAAGAAGTGTTTGGCAGGAGCCCAGCCCTGGCGCAGGATGCTGCAGCTCACCCTGCTTTGCATCAGCAGAGGGTTTTGGGGTCCCAGCATCCCCTTTAGTGCCTGTTTCATTGGGGTTTGAGCCCAGGGATGAGCCCAGCTACAGCTTCCCATCACATGAGGGAAAGCAGGCAGGACAGTGCCTCCTGTCCCTGCCCTCAGACGCCTGACGCCGGCTCCTCGCCCACTCCCTGGCCAACCAGGTGAATATCAGGCCTTTAAAACCCAAACGAGTTCCTCCGCATTCAATCCCCGGGAGCTGTCCCTGTCTCTGCTCCAGCTTTTGCGCAACGCACCTGCATGAAACACACGGCCAACACCTCTGTGTTATATAGGTGTCCTGGTCCTCTCCCCAGCTGGTGCTTGGTGCTGAGGCTGGGGCACGGCCAGCCCCGCTTCTGGGGACAGAGGTGGAGGGGCTCCTGCCCTGGTGCCCTGCAGCAGGTAAGGGGGTTTTGGGACATGGAGGAGCAGGTGCATGGGGATAGGGTCTCTTTCTGCAGTGCTTTGGGGGAACATCAAGTCCCTGATCCCTCCAAAACCAGAGCAGGAGCCTGGGTCTTTCTTCTATTGCATGGGGAGGGGATGGTTCGTTGTGTTCTTGTGGCCATCCCGGTGCAGGGGGTGGCTCCCATGCAAGAGGAGGGCAGCCAGGGAGGAGATGGCAAAACCTCCAGAAACAGCTGTGAGGATGCCCACGGGCACAGTCATGTGTGAGAAAAGGGGTGCAGGTTGGGTTGGGTCTGAAAATGCTACAAGGTCTGGAAAAGCCTGCAGTTTTTATGAACCTTCAGTTCCTGACTAGTCCAAGAGAAGGGAGCTGGGCTGAATATCCCTCCTCCCCTCTCCCTTCTTCCCTGTTCCCTCTCCCCTCTCCCCTTTCCCCTTCTCCTCTCTTCTCCCTTCTCCCCTCTCCTCTTTACCTTCTCCCCTCTTCCCTCTCCCCTCTCCCTTCCCTGAAGCCACCACTGAATTCTCCCTGTCCTGGGAGATACACAGGAGAGCTTCAGACCCAGCCCAGACACAGGTCTGGGGATCACAGCGGTCCCGCACACCCCCTCGCACCCCGGGTCAGGGTGGGGGCCAGGCAAGCCGGCTGGGCTCTGCCCTACCCGCTCTGACTAACAGGAGACGCCAGTCTCCAGGGCTTGCTGCCCGCACTGTGCTCCAGCGCGAGTGAGGAGCACAGCCTGGAGATGGCGGTGGCCTGGCCACCAGCCTGGGACATCCTCCAGCAGCCTGGAAGGAGCCTGGTGCGGCCGCTCGCTGCCTGCCCTGCGTATGGAACACTCCCTCTCCATCCCCGTGGGGTCCTGTGCTCCCATCTGCCCCCCGACCTGGCCTTCCCCTCCTCCTCCTGGCCCCTCTGCATCCTCTAGGATGGGAGCATCTCCCTTTCCTTGGCAGGTTTCTTTGTGGGATGGGAGTTCCCACCCCCTGCGTACCTGGAGCTGGCAGCAGAGCACGGAGGCACTTGTGACACGAGCTGAACCTGCTTTATCTGTACCGGGCGCTGAGCAGGTAGACAGAGCTACATCCAGGGTCTCATGCCTTTTTCTATGTGATTTTGCAGCCAGAGATCGTTGCCCCGCTGGCTCTGGAGCTGAGGTCCTCCCATCACCTCTCACTTGCCCCAAGGGCCACACTGAGAGGCTTAATGCTCCCGAAACACCCTGCCTTGTTGAGACCATGCCTAGTAGCCCTTCACTGTATCTGTTAGGGGTAAGAAGGAAAAGGCAAAAGACCAGGGAGGAGGAAGAGAGACGAAGAGATGGACCATGCTAATCATTGCAACCGAGACCCTTATTAACCCATGGCTCCTCTTCCTCACAGCTGGGGAGCACCTGTGGCTGACAGAGCAGGGATGTCTGAGACCTCGTCCAGCAAGGAGGGTCCCCCGGCCGAGTGCCCCGTGTGCTACGAGAAGTTTCACCCGCTGGAGGCCACGCACCGCAAGCTCAGCTGCGGGCACACCTTCTGCCACGACTGCCTGGTGAAGTGCTTGCTCTCTGCCAAGCTCGATGGTCAGGTCCAGAGCAGCATCATCTGCCCTGTCTGCCGCTATGTGACTTTCCTAAGCAAGAAGAAGGCTCTATGGCAGCCCAAGGCAGGCACCAACCCCCGGACACTGGAGATGCCTCTGTCACCTTCGTCCTTGTCCCATCTGACCAAAATGGAGGCCAGCAACACCTTGGTGGTGCCTAGCCATTTTGTGATGCCAGTGCAGAGCTTTGATCGGTGCTGCAGCATGGAGAACAGCCCCATGGACTCGCAGGGGGTCCCAGGAGAGCTGGCGCGGGAAGCCCACATCTTTGTCATCAGCGACCATGGGATGCCACTGGTGGACGCAGACTGTGGCTCCATGGGGAGGAGAAGCAGAGCGGAAACACAGAGCTCAGTGTCATCCAGCTCGGCCCTGGGGGTGAAATGCTGCCAGTCACCCATTGCCCTTGCTGTCCTCCTCATCTTGACTGTGGCCATGCTGGCGGCTGTGCTCCCTTGGCTGCTGCTGGTGAAAAGGGACTCGTAGTGGGGATGGGATCAGCTCAGATACTGGAGAGGTGTCACTGATGCTGGCACAGAGCTAGGGCTGGGACCTCTCTCGAAAGATCCCATGAGAAATTCCAGAAGCAGCTCCAGGTGAAGCTCTCTCATCTGGCCAGGGACTGAATGGACTTTCAGACATTTCTGCAGTTCTCCAGGAGCTCACAGTGTCACTGCTGGCATTTTCTGCCTCTTTTGGTTAAAACATGGCAGGTCAAACCCTGCTAGTGGGTTCCTCCAGTGTCTTAGCAGAGAGGGTGGTTGCTCTTCCCACACCCTGTGACAGTGTGTGCAGGGAGCGGTGGGGACGTGCTGGTCCCTCCCCTCCATACCAGCTCCTGGGGGACTGTGACCGTAGCACCCAGGAACCCAGAGCCCGGGGACAGCCAAAGGCTCTGTGAATCAGAGGGTCATGCTGCCAGGCTGTGGGGCTTTTGGAGGTCCCCAGGCTCCTGGCTGGCTGTCAAGGTCATCGGCGTATGTGGTGCAGCCACCCCGGAGCAGAAACTCATGGCTTTCTGTCCCAAAGATGTGAGCCCTTAGCTACTGGACAACAAAGGCAGTGAAACCGGAGGATGGAAAGAGCAATCCTGGCCTCCACGAGCTCACCTTACTCTCCGTCAGCCAACACTCCCCTCCCTGTGGAGTGATGGGGTAGGAAGGGACGCCAGCTCATCCTGCAGGCAGTCCCAGCCTTGCCCTCCCTCACCTCTCTCTCTCTGAGCTCCCCAGGGTTGCGGCCATCCTCCTGGTGTCACAGGCATCCCTCCTGCCCTGGGGACCCGGGGACAGGCAGCGGGGTGTGGGGCAGGGAGCAAAACCAAAGGTTTGGACTATATAAGGGCACAGATTTGGGATCCCACCCTGCTCTCCTCGCTAGAGCCCTGTGCCTCGGCAGAGTGATGTTTCCTCGTCCCTATATCCAGCTCCTGAGGGTTAACACCTGGCTGCTCATTTTCACCAGTGCCAAACAGGTTAGGCATACCTCCCGGCTTTGCTCTCTTTGGGACTGATTCCACCCAGGGGAGTCTCAGCCCCTCATCCCAGGGGCCTTGGTTTGGGAGGGGAGTGGACATCTGAGAGGCACAGCTGAGATTTGGGACCCCCCATGCCTGCTCTCAGGGAGGGGGGGGGCTGCTGGTCGCCCCCATGCCAGAGCTGCCTGCTGGTGCTGGGATCCCCCATCGTGTTTTTCCCCAGCTGTGCACCCCAATGCAACATCTGCACTCTTGCTGCCACCTTTGTCCTCCTGACCCAGTCCCTGGCCCCGTGGGTGCTGCTCTCGGCCCTGTCATTCGGGAATGTGCCCTGAGGGCCGCAGCGCTTTCACAGGCACACCAGCGTGTCCAGGAGCAGGAGCAGGATGTACTTTGCCAGCGCGCGCGGGAGGTGACAGCAGGGTGGAGAGCTGGTGCACTGTTCCCAAGCCCCTGAAGCGAAGTTCCCGCTGCATGGCTGAGCATCAGGTAGGACAAACATGGCCAGCAGTGTCACCGAGGTAGCTTTAGGATCAGCCAGAACATTTCAGGGGAACAAATAAGAACCACTTGGGGCTGGAAAGGGGTAAGCAGTCTGGGGTAGAGGATCTGATGGCATCCCACCCCTTCCTCTGGGGTTACAACCAGGGCATGGTGCCCTGGCTGGGCTGCCAAGTGCCCGGCTTCTCCCTGTGATTCTGTTACTGCACTCCCCCACCCCCTGCCTCAGTTTCCCTACCCACACCTGGGATGCAATGACACTGACCCCTGCATGAAGCACTGGGAGATCACCTGGGGAAAAGTGCTTGAGACACCGCAGTGGAATGGAAATCCTGTTTCATAAGAAATGATTACCTGATAATGACACATCCATGTCTCATTATTTAATAATAAACCTTATTATTAGTCTGTCTGGGGAATTAATGCAGGGTGCCAGGCAACCAGCCCCTTGGCAGAGGGGGGTTCTGCCCAGAGGGGGGTTCCCATCTGCAGCCCGGGGGGGCTCCCCGGGGCTATGGCTGGAGGACCCCACTTTCAGCTGCTGTTGCTGGAGCCCTGGAGATATTTGAGCAAGGCAACAGGGACAGGAATGAACTTCAGCGGGAGCACTGAGATGGGATGTCTTTTGCTGTGTCCGGACCACGGGCTCCAGCAGGACCAGCGGAGAGGGGACCAAAGCTGGGGGTGTTATCAGCAGGGGCAGCCAGCGCCATGGACCCGGAGGTCTGGGGTGGGGGTCCAGGGGCATCACCCTCTTCGGAGGCGAGGAGGGCATTTGCCACAGGGTGGCACTGCTTGGCCAGGGACGGCTGTCGGGGCTGGCACAGTGGCAGGACAAGCCTTGGGGAATGGCACTCTGGGCCCCCAGCCCCTGCCTTTGGTGGGTGAGGGTCAGGCAGCAAGAGGTTGGAGATTCCCTGGGAAATCCTGCGCTGAGCATCCACTAGCGCTGCTGGGGGTGGCACGTTCCTGTGCCCGCGGGCATGAGCCAGGGCTGTTTGCACGGACACCTGCTGCATCAGCCTGCAGTCACGTCTGCTGCTCAGGACCAGCCTGATGGCCCACCATCCCCACATCTTCACCAGAGCGACCTCATCTCCAGGCAGCAGGGCCTGTGTTTGGTGCTCTTGGAGGCACGTGTGCCTGTTGTTTTAGGTCAGAGTCTGCCTGAATCTGGGAGAGGTGTTCCCAGTCCCTTCCTGTGCAGATGGAAAATCTGCCATCATCCTATTTTCTTGTTATTAAAGCTGATGGCTGGAGCTAGACCTTCCTGAGCCCTCTCCTGCTCATAGTCCCTGGGGAAGAGTTTTGGATCTCCAGCAAACCAGAGCCCCCAGATGCTGTACAGCTTGTCCTCCCATAAGGCATGTGCCCATTAGAAGATATTTGGGCCATTTCCAGCTCAATCCTGAGTAACTCAGTGCTTTGGTTTATCATGGTGACCTAATGTCCCCAAGATAACTCATGTTTGCAGCCCCGGGACATATATTGGATGGTTGTGTTCTCTGCAAATGTCCCTGCATGGTGGGGACACTCACATAGTCCTGCTTTGACCCTGCCACGTCCATCAGCAGAGATGCCAGCATGGGGCTGTGGACAGCCGGTCACTCACTCACAGCCAAATTTGCTGGTGAACAGCCCCATGCAGCACCTTGCACACTTATCCTTAGCTGTAGGCTCCTGGCACGTGGCTAGTGCTTGTGATTTCAGCTGGGAGCTGCCAGCAATTGCTGGCAGTGCCCTGAGTGCCCTGGCTCCACCGCTCCTGTATGTCACTGGTATCGCACCCCAAATGCCCCCCCCCCGACACATACACACATCCCCTGGCCACCCTGTGGCTCACAGCAGCATCCCCTCCACACTACCGACCTGGCCCAGCCCTGCTCCCCCTCTGCCCTTTCCATTGCTGAAGAGGGCTGGGGTCTCCCATCCCCTGTCCCACAGGAGGCCACGGTGATGCTGGAGCCATGTCCCCTTGCCCGCAGGTACGAGCCCAGTAGCCAGGCTCTGTTCACGAGCTGCTGCAGGCCCCCCAAGGCAGTAACCTGCAGAGTGCATGGGCCAGGCGGCTGGTAGAGCCCATTAGGGCAATTATTTCCTAATGTGCGTGTGGGGAGGAAGCTAATGGCTCTCTCCTGCAGATAAGGAAGGCCAGCGTGTGTGCACACAAAATTAAGGGTCAGCTAATGGCATCGGCATAGCTAAAGGGTCAGAGACACGTCATCCAGGAAGCTCTGGAGGAGGGGACACATCCCTGGTGGACAGGGACTTTGTAGGACCCAGTGATGAGGACAAAGGGCTGTCAGTGATGGGGCAAGATGCCGGGAGCCCTGGTATGGGTTTGGGACTGCTCTGCAAGCACATGGCAAGAAATAAAGCCCAGCTGGGCTGGGGGTGGGTGCTGATGTGTAGGGGTGGGGTGCGGCCCTGAGAGCATGTGTGTATGTGTGCATTTGCACGTGTGTCCATGTGTCCTTACACCCAGCAAGCAGCTGGCTGTGTGGAAGGGGGGTGTGTATGACTGTTGGTGCGCGTGTTTCCATGCATGTTTTAATCCCCATGTGTTTTATTTCAAGCAGCTGCCAATGCACGTGTATGCCCCAACGAGCATTATCCAAAGAGGCGCTTGAGCCGAAGTGAGCGACCAGGCATCTTCCACCCCACCAGCACAGTCTTGGGACTGCGGCACCAGTTGCTTCCATGGAGGGAGCTGACAAACTGATCTCCTGTTGGCCAGCACAACCATGCTGTGGACCCTGTTTATGGACTGCTTTTAAAGCAAATGAAAGTCCTCTCTCCACTGCCCCCCTCTGTATGGGTCAGTGTGGGGATGTCCCATCCCTCTGAACTCTGTAGTGCCCACACCTTCATCTCCTCCATCATGGCGGGGCTGGACCTCTCCTCCCACCCTGGCCGTGCTCAGTGGGGGAAGCCCAGTCCTGGGCAGGGACATAATGGTGGAGGTGACAGAGGACCCAAGGCCCCGGGGTGTAAGAGGTGTTTTTCCCCTTTGCTGTGGTAAGAGAGGTCTCCAGGCCACGTCTCTTCCCAGGAGCTCTACTGTTTGGCCACAAGACTAGATGAGTGCAGATATGTCGCCCCTAACTTGACTGTCAGGCTGGGCAGGTCAACACTCTCGAGGTAATTGCCTATCTTCTCCGACACCAATTGTGCTACTGACTCTAACCCTCAACCCACTTGCAGGGGGCACCATCTCCTACCGTGGACATCTCCTCTCCCTCCATGCTGGAGACATTCTGTTGTGTTCCCAAAAGCAACCTGTCGCACTTACCCCCTGGCAGGTCCCAGGGCTCCCGAGCAATGGGATCCACCGTGCTACGTGATCCCAAACTAGTGTCCAGCTTCCCTACTCTTGGGCATTGCACGCTGCAGGCAGAGCACTTCAGTGTGTATTACTGGGCATTGCCGCTGCTCAGCCAGGCAGGCTGGCTTGGGGACGTTCCCTGGGTGCCTGTTGGCTGGAAAAGGGGTCAGGATGTCTCTGCCAGCTCTGTGATTTTATAAACATGGCTATCTGGAGCAAGCTTGTATCACGTGCTACAGGTTTTGGGGACCTGTTGAGGGAAAACTTCAGCACTGCAGCTGTCTGCTGATGCAGAGCCTTCTGAGGATGCTTCTGAGGATGGTTCTCCTCTCACAAGAAGGAGAGGGTACAGATCCTTCCCATCAACATGCCCTCTGCCCTCCTGAAAGGGAGGTCTCCTGCACTCCTGTAGCCCCTACCATGAGCTCCATGTAGTCCACACCATAAGCACAAGGTTTAATACTCTCTTTTTAGGAGAGGGCACCAGAACCACCCCAGGTTTGAGCCATTTCTCCCAAGTACTCAGAGATGAGTATTCACTGGGTGGAGCACTGGGTGAGCTAGAAGAATAGTTGGGTGATGAGTGCATGGGGATGAATAGATGGATGGACAGATGGAGTGTCAGGTCAGTATGAGAATGGGTATTAGATGGAGGTATGCCTGTGTGAGGATAAAAGGCTGTGGGGATGAATGGATAGATGGGTGGACTTCCACAGCTCTCCATGTGGGATGGACAGTAGATAAAGCGGGCATGGGGATGATACACAAGACTATGCAAGGTGACCTAAGCCTTGCCATGGTACTGTGACCCTCATGAACCCCCTCTTTGGTTATGTGGCACCTTGAGCTGTGCATTCACCAGGGTTGTGTTTCCAGCCCTGCCCAGCTGGTGTGGGATGGAAACATGGACAGCAGTGGGTGAAAGTCCCAGGAAACCCTGGCCAGCATTGCAAAGGGACAGAGCCAGAACAGCCAAGAGGCTGGCAGGTGTTCCTGATGCAGCATTTAATACATTATCCTGCACAATGTCCAACCATTAACTTTGGCATTCCTGAGTCATCTTCCACCACTGCCTCCAGTGATCATCCATGGCACCATTTGACTCTGCAGGTGGAGTTGTCCTGCAGGCAATCAGCACATCATGCTAATTGGTCTGCAGCACCTGGGGTGCCAGCTGATGTGGCCCCAAGTGTCCGCCTTCCCTTCCTCTGCCTGAAACACCTGGGGTACGATGGCTGCAGGTCATGCTATGCTCTAGCTGTGCCTGTTGTCTTGCTGGTACCTCTTCCCTCCCTATGCAAGCTGATTTCAGATGGTCTGTCATCCCTCCATCAGCCTCCAGCATGGGCAGGACCCCTGGCAGATCCCAGCATGTGCGATTTCCCTGGCTGAAGAGCACATACTGCCCTTCCCACACTAACAGCTCAATATCTTTGCATGATGGCAGCAGGGCTATGAACCCTGGGTAATGGCTGCATAATGCCTCATTAGCAGGAGAAGGTGGCATTTTTATGGCACGGAGATGGGAGAAGTGGGAATTGCACAGGGCCCAGGAGTGCTTACTGGCCAGACACGTCAGCAGGCTCTATTAGGAACCAGCTTCTGAAAGCCCCAGCTCCATCAGCTGAGATCTCACCATGAATAATTAAGAAGGAGGCTCCTCCCAGCTCCCTCCCCTGCCCTGCACCCAGCCAGGGCTCCTGGAGAGCCACAGGCAGTCGGAGCCTGGAGTGGGGCTGGCCCAGTTTGGCCAACGTGGCTGGTGTGGGATATGGACAAGAGGTGACACTGACCCAGCTGGCTGTCCCTGTGCCTGGGTGTCTCCAGCCAAGATCCTTTTGGCTCCATCTCCAGCACATGGCAGAAACCTTTTTACATTGTCTACCTGTGCCAGCATATGGGGCATGGCCCTGGGCTGGACTCTTCTTGGGCTTTGCAGTAGAGTGGGGTTTTCTGAGCCCCCAATGGGACAATGGGACTGGAGGTTTGGCAGTCCATGAGGGGCTTAGCTAGTGTCCTCACTGTGAGATGAATGCCCACGGTGGGGGTAGCTCCACCAGGATGAGATCCCCAAGCCCTCAGCTGGGGGATCATGGGGACAGGAGCCAGGCTGGAGCCAGTCCTTTGGCAGGGTCTGATTTATTCTCCCGTGATGGCTGTTCACAGCACGGCACAGCAGAGCCATGGCACAGAGGAGTGTGTGGCCAGCCCTGTGCTCCTCTGCATTGCCTGGCAGCAGCACCCTGGGACACATCCTGCTCAGCTGGCTGGGGAGGTTTTACGCTTCCCTGTGTCATTCTTACAGATCCTTTTTGTCAAAACCTCAGCAACCTACCATGAAAAAAATACCTGGAATATCATCAACAAAGGAATATCATCATGCCAGCAGTTTCCAGCAACTGCTGGCAAAGACCTGCAAAGGTATTTTCTGGGAAGAGCTTCTTTTCAACAGGTTTTGCTTTAAATGGTGTCCTGTTTTGCAACAGCAAATTGAGCTGCGAAAACCACCTTCCTTGTCTCAAGTGTGACTTCTCTGCTGGTTGATAGCCAGTGCTCCCAGTGGTTGCTGGCGGCAGACCTGTGCCTGATGCTCCTGGGTCCTGGGTGCAGGCGGGGATCTGTGATGCTGATGTGGGGCATGCCCAGGGGTCCTGCAGGGCCAGTGCTGGGCACTTGACTCACTGTGCATGGACAGATGCTGGCACACACATACAGGAGCCCTTACATGTCCTCTCTGCAGCAGAGCTGAAGATGAGCAGTGTTTGTAATCCACCACAGGGTGCCTGAATGCGGGAAAGTCAGGGGTTTAATGAGAAGCTGCATGTTGAGAAGCATTTGTGTGTGATAGGAAAGCCTAAAGTTACTTTACTTAACTATAAGGTGTGGAGCCTCCTAGAAAACCCACCCTGCCTGGTCAGATGTCTCAAGGGTTGGAACTGCCAGGCACTGATACATTCCAGGATTGCAGGTGGCTGCTGTGATATCAGGGATGTACAGGGACCCATGTGGGAGCACATCGTTGGGGAGAGCTGATGATTGTGTCTGCTGGAGCGAGATCTCATCTCCAGCCAGCCCTGGCCCCTGCCCTGGTGGAAGGGTTTGGTCCCAAGGTTTCATTCCCTGGGAACTGGTTGTATTGAGAGCAGGTGGAGAGCAGCCACGAAGCACTGCTGAGCATCGGTAATGGCAGTCATGAATTAGCTTGGTGGCTGCTCAGGGAAAGCACTAGCCGTGAGGCCCAGCTGGATGGCAGAGCCACCCAGCCGTCACTGGTGCTTTGGCAGTTGGTTTCGTCCCAGCCAGGCTCTGGAGCAGCAGCCAGACCTGGGGATGCGCAGGGCTGCTGGCGCTGCACAAGGCCCATTGTGTCACCAGGAGCTGCTCTTCAGCTTTGTGCCCAGCGGCTACAGCAACGCCCTTGGGTAAGCGCCTTTGGCTGCTGGTGACACCAGCACTTCCATTCACCCCTCTCACTAATGACTGCAGGGCTCGAAGTTACCTTTCAAATGAGCAGCAATTAGCTTCTGGCTAGCACTGCTGGGCTGATCCATTTGGAGCCTCGCCAGGGCTAAGACAGGCATTAACAGAGTCCGGTTCCTTAATGGAGGCTGGGCAGAGCAGCGGGGCTGGGCACAGTGGAGGGGCTGGGCTGTGGGATGGAAGGGGTGGCAAGACCCCAGGGACTGCCCATCCCTCCTCTTCCACTGCAGCCCCGAGGCTGCAGAGATGTGTCTCTGCTTCAGCTGGTGGGCTGGAGACAGGTGCTCTTGCCCTTCTTCATGAAAAACAAGCAGGATCATGCTTTTTCCTCCTGTACGTACCACCACAAACAGCTCCGTGGTGTGAATGGCAGCTGCTGGGTGTATTGTCACAACAGGCGGCTCAGGGACAAGGTTCTGCCTTTGCCTGAGAGAGGACAAGAGGTCTGGGCTCAGCCCAGCCATGCCTGTCTCGGTATTCCTGGTGAGGGTGTGAAGGTGGATGGAGATAGGAAAAATGCATACACTTGTCTTTCCTTTTGCTCTGAATCTGAGAAAAGGTCCATATGGACTCAGCTAAAGCCACGAGTTTGATCTGGAAGCTCTTCAATAGATCAATCTTTGTCAGAGACCCTGCATGGGACACGGTGGGATCTCTCCCACCCCAACAGTCCTTGAGGTCTATGGAGTTCCAGTCACTTGGAAGAAGGCTGTGAGAGGACATGGATGAGGTCTCCATCCATGATGTGGGGAGGAGGGACAGCAGGCAGCTGAATTACTAGGAGTGAGGAGGAAAAGGAGGTGGAACACCTCCTGGAACACCTTCTTGATCTGATTGCTGCATAACAAAGCCAGTCCAGGATGCTCTGCACCGTTCCCTGTGTCCTGAGCCTCTTCCAAGCTGTTCTTTGTGCTGAGGACATCTTACACCAACAGGACACTGGACTGTGTCTGCCACTCAGCACACTGGAGGACTTGTGGGGTTGGGAGAGAGCTCTCTGGTGTGGCTGGTGTGCTGCAGAAATTTCTGCATTTATGCGGCTTTCAAAAGTGTTAAGCTTAAATCACCTAGACATTTGGGGGGTAGGGGTGCCTCTGGGGACCCCTACAGACATTACATGGCAGAGAAGGACTCATGCTCAGAGTATAGCCTAATGCAGGTCAAGAAGGGATCTATGAAGGTCTGTGGTCCAACCTCTGCTAAAAGCAGGATCATCCTCATAGTTAGATGAGTTTGCTCAAGACCTTGTCCAGTCAAGTTTGGAAATACTCCAAGGATGAAAATTCCCCCTGCAGCTCTCTACAGTCCTGTCCCAGTCTGTGACCACCCTCATTGTGATTTTTTTTTTTTTTTAAACTTATATCCCACTGGAATTTCCTTTGGTGCGTCTCATGCCCATTGCCTCATCTCTTTGCTGCACACCTCCAGAAAGTTTGTCTCCATTCTTTTCTCTACCCCATTAGTAAGTCCTGCTGCATCACTCAGATTGGGATATTTTTAGTTGTCCCCACTTCCCAGAGCACCGGGAGAGCAAGGAGAGGTGCAAAAGGTCTGAACTGCCCTTAGGGGCTGTTTGTCATTTCCAGGGGTCTGCAGCTCAGATCAGGCAGTGGCTTCATTTCAGCCCAGCCAAAGTACTGGGGCCCCCATGACTGAACTCCCTGGCAAAGCCACCAGACCTTGGTTTGTCTCAACACAGGCAGAAGACATATCGAGAGACCAGCCTCCAGCTGCTGGTGCTGGTGCCTCTGTCTGCAGCAGGCAGGCATGCACGCTCCCAGGTGCCTACAAAAACATCCGTGACATTGCAAAGGAGCGTGCCACGGTCCTTCAGCCTGGGGACTTGTTGAACAGGCCCCTCCTACCACCCAGCAACAGTGGGGGAACAAGCAACGGAGCTCCTGCTGCAGCAGACACTGGAGCCTGTCTCTCCAGGATTCCCTATGTGGGATTGCATTTCACTCTGGGCTGATTCCCCCAGCTGGTGCGGGACTGGTCATGTCCCTGCTGCTCGAATGGTCTTTGTTTTGCTGGAAGAGCAGGAGGATGGGGCAGGCATTGGGATGCTTTGACTGCGCTGTGTCTGCAGGTGCCACACATCCTGAGCATGACTGATGCCAGCAACTGAACTGCAGTAGCAGTGGGTGGGGACAGAAAAATAAGCCTGCAAGTAGCAAGGCAGTGCCTGGCCCTGGAGAGTGTAAGGAGATGGTCTGAGGGTGATGTCAGTGCTGGCCCGGTGTGCAGAGGGTGGAGGAGCTGCTCAGCCTGCTGCATCCCACCCCACCCATCAGCCCTGGGCACTTCCATGGCTAGGCAGCTGCAGTGGTTAGGGCTGGTGAGGGTTACATCCCAGTTCAGAGCCCACTCCCTCCGGCTCAACAGCTGTGCTGGGACCAGCTGGAAACAGGGCTGCCATAGCTATGGCAAGGGCTGCCTGCAGGACCAGACATCCTGCTCCCTCCAGACCATGAGCTCCAGGAGGGTGGATGCAGCTGTGCAGGGAGAGGCAGGGATTGCTGCAGAAGGGTTTGTGCAGTCTGGGAGAACCAGTTACTCCAGGATATAAAAAACCGTGCTTGTTATCCCCCCCAGCACCTGGGTACAAGGTGCTGTGCAGGTCCAAATGTGCAGGAGAAGTTTGTGGTCTCTGGCCTGGGTCCCCTGTCAGGTCAAAGAGTGCCGGTCCCTTTTCAAACCCTGCCTCTTGCCTCCAAGTAAGGCTGGCTCTGCCCATGGGTAAAGTGTGAAGGTGGCCCTGTAAGTCAGTTCAGAATTTCTCCAGACTCTTTATTTAATAAAATTCCTGGCTGCAGGCTGGCTCTTTCCTTGATCAGCCATGGATGGATATCTGGCTTCATGCTGGCAGGCTGCCCTGGAGAAGGTCGGCTACTGCCTGGGGAAGAAGGCAGTCATTTGCAGAGAGGGTGCAGTTGCTTACATCAGGGTTATGGCCAGTGATCTCCTGATAACTGCTGTTTCCTAAAAGTCCCTGCTTCTAGAGTCATGGGAAATTGCAAAAATCTCAGAGATCCTCTTAACATGATTTTGTCTTTGAAGGAAAAAGAATTAATTAATGACCTCTGGAGGGCCCACTGCCGCACTGACTGCAACGCAGAAGAGCCAACAGTGCCTGTGTTTTTTAAAGATCTTTTTTTAACAAAAGCTCACTTGCAGGAGGGTGTCTCTCCATATTGCTAGAGAAGGGTTAATGATGATGTTTGCCGATGATGTTTGCCACTGATGTTCTGACTCTATGGTTTATCTCACATGTGCTACCACATTTCCAGCTCTGATTCTCCCTTGTGTAAGAGCTTCAACAGAGTTGCCTCAACCAGAGGTTCCTGCTTTACCCCACCACCTACTGTCAGTAAACAAACAGCTTTGAAAAGGAGGGTAGCAACTTTAATACAAAAGTCTCAGAAAGGTGACACCAAAACAGTTCCCCCAGAGCAAAACAGAATGCTGCAAAACACCCCGGCACGTGCTCTACTCCGCTTCGCATCCCCAGAAGACAGCCTCATACCCTGCTCGACATGCTTGATGGCATCCCTTAATGTGATGACTCTCTGATTGATGTTCTGGGGAACTGGGAGGTGGTCCCTGTTCTACCTGGGACAGGATTAAGCCCCGAATAGGCCTAAATTTCAAATGTAAGCTGTGTCAATGCTTTGAGGCTGTGGGACCTGCACAGCACATGCATGGATTTGAGCTGGGAGCCTTCCTTCCCAGGGTGGGAAGACAGGATAGTTAGATGGCTACGGGGCGCACCAGTTGCCTCCTCATGGCAAAGGCTGAGATGCCAGCCCTGCCACCAGTCTCATGCCCTGGGAACTAGAGACAGAGAAGAGCTGCTAGATTCCACCCCAGTCAGTAGTTCCCACGATGTACAACTTGCCCACAAACCCCACGGCCATTGCTATTACCCAAGGTGCTAAAATTAAGTCCAGCAAGGCCAACAAAGGCCTGATATTTAACACTATAAAGTGTTACTTGGTCCATGCTGCTGTCTAGGCAGCAGTGAAGGTTGGCATCCCCAGCTCAGCCCTCCCTTTGGAGACCCAAGTGTTTTGTTCCCTGTGTGCTCTCCCTGGGGCCTCTTTAACTCTGCATGAAATGGCTGATGGAGCTGGACTGAATGCAAGCAGCATGCGCACATCAGGCCCAAATCACATCTCCATCACCACAGGAAAGTCTGTGGAGGTCTTTCTGAAATGGTGGGGAGATCTCTCCTACATCAGGTCAATGCATCTCCATACTGAGCCCATTTAGTAGAGCATGTCTTGACTAACAGAGAAGTCCCTGAGTGCCAGCACTGTCCTGTCAGCCGGTCTCCAGAGAGAAGAACCAAAGGAAACACCAACTTCATCTCAAAGGCAGATTCTCCAGGATGGGAAATCACAAAGAAATAAATTTTGGTAAAGTTGTAAACAACTGAAAAGAGGCGTCTGTAATGGAAAGTGCTGAACGACCTATTTGATACGCGTTATATGTGCTTCCATCCTACACAAGTGTCTTTATGGTCAGCCCAACACAGCATCAGGAGCACAGGAGGATGGAGATATGGGTCTTTTGGCCTCCTATTTTTCCACCTGAGATTTGTATTTTGAGTCAGCTGGGAGGTATGTTTCCATGTTGAGCCACCACTGGTTTGACAGCTGAAGCACTAAATCCTTTCCTGGCCTTTGCAACTGTCCACGGCTCCAGTAGTTCTTTGAACCAAGATCTCCTGACTATTTCATTAAGTGCCACTTAGAAAGTGCCTGGGACCTTGGTGAGATTACGTAAAATGTACCTGAGACCTCTATCCAGCCAGCAGCTGGATTTTGCTTCGGAAATCCTCTGTCCTGTCCAATTTTGTTGTCTCCCTCTCCCACTGAGTGCATCAATATACAGAGGAGGTCCCCAAGCTGGGGAGTCAGCTGCACCTCAGGCAGTCTCTCCAGCTGTGAGCCCTGTTGAACCAGTTTTTCACATCTGTGTGGTGAGGTTTGCAGAACTGGTCCAGCCTGCCAGCCAGATCCTGCTGATCTGCCCCAGGCCCACAGTCAGGACAGCTTGCAGTGGCTCCGCTGCTACCCGGTTGCTAGTGTTTGGTCCTCTGAGACAACGTCAGTGGGTAGGAGTGAGAGTGATGTTCTTAGAGAGGATGCAGAAAGGGTATCCACTGTTCAAGGGGTGCCTTGAGTACTTGTGCCCAGAGTGGTAACAACGTGCCCAGCAGATCAGTATAGCCAGCTCTATCTGTGTTTTCAGTGATGGGTTTGCAAAAGTAGCACCACAGAGTCCTTGTTTGGTGCTACTCCTCTTCATCTGCTTGCTCCTTACATTCATACTCTGGTCCTTTTCTGTTTCCCTATAAATAGAAAGTGAAAAGAGATGGAAATACTTTAAGAGACCTTGATGATATCTAAGAAATTCAAGATGTCTTCAATAAAGACACCTAAAATCAAAACACTGGGACTCAGGGGACCATTGACCACCAGCCAGATCCGATACAGAAGCACCAGCAGACTGCTGCCTGGATGACAAACACAATGTCCGTGATGTCTGGGATGCCCACACATGCAGCCATGTCAGCTTCTGAGCTGGGCACTGTGGGCTGCCCAGTGATATTCAGGATCAGCCTAAGTCAGGATATGAGTAAGGCTGCTAATATTTGGTCACAAAAGGAGGGTTTTTTTCCCCCCTTGAAAATCTAGACACATGAGCAAACACTTGACATCCTCGAGGTTGATATTCCCCCTGGTGCCTCCCTGGTGCAGAATGGGGGATGCTGTGGCTGTGGTGCCATACAGGGGAAGAGGTGTAAAGGAGCCCAGACTCCCGAGACCATGCACAAATCATGAAAGAGGACTCCTGGCATGCACTTTCACAGCATTTCAGGGTTAAAGTATCAGGGCAGAAAAAGCTGGAGGGTGCTGTTTTTTGGTGACAGGCTGTTCAGGTCAGTGGGGTGACTTGGGGAGCACAGACTGGTCAGGGAGTGGAGGAGGGCTGCTGGTTCCCAATGCCCTGCACGCACGTGCACCGTGCCATAGCCACTGGGCTACGCTGTGGCCATGGCTGTAAAACCCCCGCAACAGCCCGGAGCAAAAAAATCAAGTACAAAACAACAAAAACACAATGGTGAAAGATAAGCTCTTGGGTCAATAATGCGCTGGGCTTGGGCCAGCTCTCCCAGTGCTACGCGGAACTGGGTCTCCAAGGGACAGGGACTCACAGATGCTTCACTCATGCTTATCCTGCCGTTGGTGAGGCTGGCTCTGGCAGGGATGGACTCTGCTCCAGCCAGTGTGGTTTGGGGACGGCAGAAGAAGGAAGGACCTATGTCCCTGGGATGGAAAGGGACATTGGAGACCGTCAGAGCTGACGCTCTGGAGGTACTGGGGTGTGCAGGCTCCTGGGTGCCCACCACAGGACAACGTGGGACAGGGATGTGAGAGAAATGCCATAGTGCCCTGTCAGGGGCACAGACCACGAATGGAATGTTTTCCCTCTGGTCGCTGGGTCTGGCTAGTTACTTCTGTCCATGCATCGGGGGAATTGAAGCCACCATGTCCTGCCTGTACCTGTGACCCTCCATGCCCGCTGCCCGGAGGAGGTGGAGGGTGCTGAAGGCACCTTGCACACACATACAAATACAGAGACATGTCTGGGTTTGACTTGTGCACCACGTGCATCCCACTGGGGAATGGTGCTCACCCTGCCCAGAGCCATGCAAGTTGGATCACTATCAGAGAGCACAGATGAACTGGAGAGGGGAAAATATGCAAGCAGGAACACCCCACAGGGAACTCAGGGTCCTGGGGTCTACAGCACCCCGGAAATGCAGTGCTGGGACTGACCCAGAGCTGGTGAGTGGTGGGGTGCATTGGAGGCCTCCGTGGAGCCGGATATGGCCTCATGGGAGCACGCCAGGAGGCCTGGGCACAGGGTTGACAGCACTTTCCTGGCCATGAACATCACCCTCTACCCCTTATCACCCCAAAGCTTTCCCCCAGCCATGTGCTGGCAATGTGCACTGGCTCATCCAATGTCAGGTACTGGCAGAGACTTTGCTCCCCAACAAGTGTCATTCAGGAGCAGTCTGGCCCACCGGCCTGGGAGGCAGGAGGGACAAGTGGTAACAGGGACCTTGCACCCATTTCCCCCTGGGTTCCCTGGGTGATGCCACCAGCTCCGTGGGTGTTGTCCCTAAGCGACGCACCCAGGCATGCACCTAACAAGGGATAGACATTGAATGGTGATGAAGCCCTCAGCCAAGCTTTACAGGCTGGATTGAACAGGCTTAGCATTAGCAATTAAAAATCCCAGAGCAAATAAAGGAGGGTGTTGGTTCCTGCTGCCCTTCCTTATATACAGCTGCAGTATCCAACTAATGCTTGTTACAGGCTTTTATCTGGAGGTGCATCAAGGAAATTCTTGAAGGAGGTAGTCCCAAGGGCACATGGGTGGAAAAGCACCCTGAGACCTGGTGGTGGAGGGTAAAGATGAACTCCTGGTCCGGGCATCCTGGTAAGTGTAGGGCTGTAAAACACTGTGACTCACACTGCAGCTTCCAAGCTCCTGGGAGAGTCGAGAAAACTTCCTGGCTGCCTCTTGGGGTCACTGCCAACAAGATAAGAAATAAAGAAAAATCGGTAAATAATAAAAAAATATGTTTCTCACTGGTTGTGAGAGGCTTTATAAAAAAACTGTGCAAGGAAACCTCTCTCGAGTGTCACACGGATAGGAATCATGTCATTTGGCAATCTTCCTGTGTTATGCACTGGGAGGTATATGCCTGGGGACACTGGCCTGGCTGAGATGCCAAAACTGAAGAGAGGTGAGTCTGGTCTCTTCTCTGATACTCACCTGCATGTCAGTGGGGGACATCTCCCCCATCTCTGCCTTTTCTTTGTCTTATGTACTGTTATAAAACCATTAGCTCCTTCGGGAGAGGGTTGGCTCCTGGTATGTGGGTACATGCTTGGCTCCTGGCTGAGGCATCCTCCTACTGTCATCATCCTTTTGTCATGTACCATAGAGTTCTGAGCACTGTGGGGCTGCTTGTTAATTAACTTGGGCTAATTGGCTCCACCAGCCTTGCCAGCACACTGACGGGGAAGAATATCCCCTGGGGATGCTGGGAAGGAGGCAGGATGCTGTCCGTGCAGCAGTGCTCTCCCGACATGTGGAGGTTTCCACCTCCGTTAGGCTTTGCAATGGTGTTGCTGCTCATAGGTGAGTCCAAACCCAAGCCCTTTGTAGCAGCTCTTGGCTGACCTGGATGTTTCCATGTCACCACCAGCCCCTCCATGCAATGCAGGGGCTGATATTCAATGTACGGGTCCCTCCTGCTCATGTGCTGTAGGACCAGGCTGCAGAACCCAGCCAAGGCCCACACTGCTTGATCTTTCTGCCCATTGGGTGACTGCCAAACAAGCCAGGCATGTTCTAGACCAGCCTGAGATTAAGAAGGCATAATCTCAAAGCCAGTCTTCAAACATGGAACTTTGTACCTACTTTCTGTGTATTCAGCATTTGTCACCGGGCTGTGTACAGGGCATCACACTGGTGCCTTGGTGACACAACCTTCGCTTGGTTTTATGCTGTTCCCCATTACCTTGCTGGAAATAAGTTTCCCGCTGGCAAAACCTTCCCAACCTGTGCAGCCCCTCAGTGCACACTGGTGTGATGTGGTACGCCAACAAGCAGCCAGGTTTTGCTTACCTTTACACAGAGGTTTTGGTGTTAAGCAACAGCCTGGATCTGGGTTATTCTTATTGACTTTCTCTATTTGCCCAGGCTGTATCGCTGGGATACCACTCACGGTCCCTGTCCCTCCACTGCCAAAAGCTGTCATGAGAGAGCAGAGGCTCTCCAGGACCTGCAACTCACAGCATCGTCTGATGGGAAGAACTGAGGAAATAAACCCCAGATACAAGCCACCTCCAATTTCCACCAAAATCCCCCTCCCCAGATTCATTCAGACAGGCTCATCTCATCAAAATCAAGTTCCTGTCCATCATGAATCCATTCCAGAGCATTTTAAAATCTAATATTATTCCTGAAGAGTGGCTATCACCAGCAGGAAGGTCTGGCTGCCCTGCCAAGACCTCTGCATTCCCCAATGCTAGCAAAACATCCCTGTGCATGCTGAGCCATAGGTACCTTTGCCCTGAGGGTCCATCTGGCTGGGCGATGCTGTGAGGACCAGCAGACCCTTCCCTTTTGTTGTTTTGGATGCTCTTCATCAACTGGGTGATGCTTCGGAGCTTCCCAGCATGTGATGTTGCTCCTCCAAGTGCAAATTTCCATTTCAGCTTTGCTGGAGCCACGGGTTAGTTAAAGCCTAGCTCCGTAAAGGGGACTTCGATGTTAAATGTATACCAGAACATCCAGAAGACGAGGCTGGAAGCGAGCAGCAGAGCTCCCAAGTAAACGAAGAAGTCCCAGGAGCTTAGCGGAGCAAAAATTCCTATGAAGAGGATGATCAGCCCGATCACATCGCACAGCACAGCCAGGAGGAGTATCACAGCACAGCGGCCGATGAGCTTGAAGAAGGCCATGGTGGACCCCCCCAGCAGAGACCCTCAGGGCGGGGGCGGAGCGGCCGGCAGCATCCCAGCAGTCTCTCCCTCGCTGCCTCTGCTCGCTGGCTGCCAGGAGGAAGTACAAATGTCACAACACACCTTGCAGAACAATCGGGAGGGAGCGCACGATACTGCTTTAACCATTTCATGGCCCTGCCATCGCCCTGCCTCTGCCTGTCCCGGAGCGGATCCCAGGGGTGCGTTTCTCTGCACAGCGTGTGTGAGCCCTCAGGGGAAGGGACCTGCTGCCGGGATACCCTGTGATTGGCCTGGGTGTAGGTGCATCACACCCAGCCTGCCTAAAAGGTGCAAGTCTGGTCCTGACCCATCCTGCAGACGGGCCAAGCTCCTTCAATTTGAGAGCCTGAGGGGTCTCGTGTCACTTCTGAGCAGTATCCGCCATGTGAGGATCCCAGCAAAGTCTGCAGGACACCGGCTGTGACATCCCGGTGACAGGCTGGAAGCATTGCAGTGTTCCCCTCTCTTTATAGGTAAACTGAGGCACAGGAATTTGTCTAGAATGTCAAAAATATGTCACCCTTGCAACACCTCCAAAAAGCAGGTCTTGCTGGAAAGCTACAAATCAGACAAGCTATGTCATTGCCCATCCCAAAAATGGGAACTAAGCAAGTTAGTGATGAATCATCAAATAAGGCAGAATTTCCCAGAGCTCCTGGCTTGTCTCTGAGCAGCCAGTACGCTTTGTGGGATCCAGGACTGCCGCTTTCTGCTCCCAGGTTGCTGTGTGACACTAGGCACATCATTCCTCTCCTGTCCCTCTGGTCTGTGCATGCTTGGCAAACAGGGAAAGTCTGGAGGATGTGGAGCATCCAGGGAGCCCCTGAATCTGGGAAAGCCATCCCTAGACACGAGCGCTGCATCGGCTGTGGGCTGGCAGCTGCCTGGCCCATCTCTTGGTCATGCAGAGGATGCCAAACCTTGAGACAGGACCGTTGGGCATGAAGTCAGCGTCAGGGACTGGAGCAGTGCCCATCTGCAGGTACCTGCTGGAGATGGCCTTAGCTCCAGAGGATGCCAGGGGTTGCACCAGGAGTGTCATCCCCCATCTCCTTGCCAAACCCAGGGCACTCAGGGCGTGTCTGCCACCCGGGCAGCCCCACCACTGCTCTGCCATGGACAAGGTGATGGCTGGAGGGGACGGGGGGGACATTACCTACCTTGTCTGAGTGTTTCCTCTGCTGCCCAGGGAATCCCAGGTGCTAAAAGTCACCGTGCTCCTGCCTGCCACCCACAGTGTGCATCTAGCAAACAGCAAGCACATGGCAGAGGAGGCTGCCCAGCATGGCCCCGTGGTCCTCTCTCCTAACCTTATCCAGACTGCCACTTGCAAACACAGGGCAGGCAGCGCTGTGCAAACCATCTGTCCCAGGGTGTGCTGTTCTCTCCCAATTGCAAGGGTCTGCCTGTTCCAGGAGATATTCCCCCCCTGCTGGTGTCTGAACAATTAAGTCTTTTAAATACACAAATAAATAACTAATCTCTTCTTTGTGCATTATCACCCTCGGGGGCCTGGGGGAGAATCTGCTCTTTGCCAGCCCAGGATCAGCCCTGGCTTAATTACCAGCAGGCTGGGGCACAGGTTCTTTCAGGATCCTATCACTCCTTTTGCACGAAACATGCTCTGAAATCTGCCTTCATGAGTGCTCAGCCAAAAAAATCCCTTGCTCCCAAATCCAGCCTTCAGTTCCTAGTGGTCTTAGTGCCTGCAACCTCCCGGGGACCTGAGCTGGGGAGTCAGGCAGAGCTCAGCGGCCAGAGCTTCCCCAGCCCTTGAGCCCTGGGCTCAGGCTGGGCTTGCCTGTACACTGGTGGCCTTCCCTTACCCCTGCCCTGCCACAGGTGACATGCCCAGTGCCTGGCTTGCTGTTGGGCAGCCTGTTGGGTGGATACCTTTTTCTGTAGTCTTCTTTCAATGGACTGCAGTGATTGTGGAGGTGGACAGAGGACGGAAAAAGAGGTTTGCAGCTCTTTGCTCCCCAGTTCAGCCACATTTTGATGAACCCGCCTGAGGTTCAGTGTTGATGATGATGGAGCTGCTCTGGCCAGTTTTCTGATGAGCCTGAGCCTCATCACCCTCTGAAAGGACCTTTTCTGTGTCCCCTCTTGCTCCCACAGCTGTATACAGTTTCCATTTCCTTTTTTTTTTCTGAGTCTTTATCTTCCGCTTACTGAATTTCAGAGACTTCTTCCAGGTGATTTGATTAGACAGACAGTTTTTTATTGTAGTGAAAGAGCTCCAGAAGATGTCTCGAGAATTTTCTGTCCTTTCTAGCCTGGTCTCTGATCCCAACAGACATTAGCCACATGGGGCAGAGTAGGCAACACCCCAGGAATCTCCCTCATACCAGTGACACCCTCCAAAAGCAAACAGCTTGAAGGAAAATGGGTCTGATGCAAGGAACTCGGATCAATCCAGGCCTGTCCAGCCCCACACTACAAAAGGCTGGTGCCACCTTCATCTCACCAGACTAGATGAAGGAGTCTTCTCCTGGGCTGCATTCCGTGCCTAGGGCAGCCCAGGAATGAAAAAGAGAGCAAGAAAACTTGTGGAGGTTGTTACAACACAGAAACTGGGAATCGCTGACCCCACTCCAGGGGGTAGAATAGCTGTGGCAACTCCTGTCCCTCTAGAGCAGACACTGTGTGGTGGGATGGCCCGTTCCATACATCTGGTGTCCCTCCAGGGGAGCTCTGGGGCCTGGGCAGTATTTACCACTGCAGACGAGGCTTTCTTCAGGCTTCCTTCCACGGCAGCTTCCGGCTTTCGTGAGCCAGACGTTGCAAGTTGAGTGCCCTGTATTGCCCTTCAGGAGGGTATCAGCAGCCCAGCTTGGATTTGCTCTGTAGGAGGCAGGGTTTTCATCTGGGTGCATTTCAGTGATGCGGAGCCCTGCCAAGCAGTGCATGAGAGCAGCAATTTGCCCATGATAGCATGAAAGGAAATGTGACACACTAAACAAAGTTGCTCCCTGGGTTGGAAAGGAACCCAAAGGTTTCCAGAAGTTCATTCACCTCCAATTAACAGCTTAGAAAACTGCAAACAGTTGCATTTTGCTCCAAAGATACTTAAAAAAGAGCAGAAAACTCTGCCTACCTCTTCTGCCTTTTTCTAGCCCAGTGCTGCCGTAGCTGGAAAGATGATGTTAGTGGAAAATACTTGTTCCTGGAGCTGGCCCAGAACAGGTTTGCAAAAGTATGTTGCAAGACCGAACCAGTTCTTCACAGGGAACAATGAACGTTGCTTCCCTGAGTTACATATTAGTTGGGAGCAGCAAAAATTTGAGCAGGCGAATGGAAGTAGTCTGACAAAATCTTTGGCTAGTGGGAGTCAGTCAATATTTACTGAACTGCAGCATGTGGAGACAAACCGAAGAAGGAGCCTTCAAAAAGTTTGTCCTGTAGTGAAACCCAGGTAACTCCCTGTAGCATGGGCTGAGCTTTTATGAAATACCTGCCTAAGGATGAGGAGAAAACGGATGGGCAGCACAGTGCTGCTTGACCAAGCAGCGCAGGGATGGTTCATGCATGGTGTTCTCCAGCCACAGCTCCACGGCTCAATGCTGGCTGTGCCTGTGGTGGTGAATGGCTCAAGTTGCCATAAATGCAGGTGCTGCAGACAAGCTCAGCTTTGGCAGGGATGGGCAAACTCCCTTCTGCAGCACAAGGAGACTGGTTTCCTTCAAGGGCCAGCAGCTCCATGCAGGGTTGGAGCATTTTGGGTTTGGGTCTCAGCTGTGGGACACATGGCTGCAGGAGTGAAGCTGCTCTCCAAGTGCTCTCCTCCCAAGTCTGAGTGTAGGAAGAGCTTCCTTGACCAAGTGAAAACTCAGAGCAATTTATATTGAACTCTCAGGACATCTCCTTGGGGAGGAATGGTAAAAACAGCACACCCTTCCCTCCCCCCACCGAAAGACACTGATTGATAGACACTGAGTGGTTGTACCTCTTCATACATCTGGGAAAGGAGCCCAGACACCATGGCTGGACAGGAATAACACTGATTTAGGAAAGGGTCCTTCCCCCAGCACTCCTTCCTTGCTGAGCCCTGGCTGGTGTTGCTGATCCTCTGGAAAGCATCCCACAGAGGACAACGCGTCAGAGCATCCCAGCGCGTGGCGGGTTAGCGTATGCTCCCCTCTGCTGAAAGAAACTCCCACACTCCGCAGGGCCCTTCACATCCCCGACCAGGGGAAGCTCAGCCCACCCTCGCCACAGTGGAGAGGGGATCCAGCACCCCCTGCCCAACTTTGTGCTGTGAACATCATCAAGCTCTGGCTGGCATATGGCTTTGGTGGGTACACGGCTGTTGAAAGCTTTTCTGCAATATCTGCAAATGCTCCCCAGGAGCAGCCAGCAGCCGGAGATGCTCCTGTGCCATCCCGTCTGTGAGAGCTGCGCAGCAGGAGTGGGGGGGTGGAAGCACCCAGGTCTGACCTGCACAGCAGCATCCACCGGTGCTGGCAGGCACCGCTGTAAAACCATTGCAACAGATTTAGCAGGCGAGAGCTGGCTTAGACTTGCACCTACACCGTGAGCAGCTGAAGGGTGCTCCCCGGGGACAGCTTATCTGCCCGCTCCTCTGCCGACCTGATGCAATCGGCCATGCACAGCGCTGCTTGCCTTGGGCAGTGGCTCCTGCCCCAGCACGAGCGACGAGCAAACAGATGTGTTGAGCTGAGGTTGTTACAGCTGAAGAATATGCTGGCAGTGCTGGTTATACTGACCTGCGATTTCCAGCCACCCCTTCCCTACACTGGAGTTCAAAGACCCGGCTTAAGGCTGCGTTTGGGGGTGGAAAGCAAGCAGAGCTGGAAGGTGGGTTGCTGGCTTATCCCAGTCCCAGGCACTGTGCAAAACTCACTGTAATCCATGGGCACACCAGCCCAACGTGGGACCCTAAGGGCTGGTCCAGGCATGGGGGCAGGTGGGGTGCAGACCAGACCCCACGCTCGACACCCCACACCCCCAAACCCTGCAGATCCAGCTAGGGCTGGGGAGCACCCATAGCAGCCAGAAAAACCAGACAGACCTTCAACCTCCCCTCCCCACCAAGCAGGGGGTTGAACTCCTGCAATAAATTATGGCTGTAACCACTAGGGAAAGCCAGAGTCAATTATCAGCACTGGGCAGAGGGAGGGGCTGCAGCTTTTCCCAGCCAGGATTTCAACTGGGAGCCATCAGGGCCATCACTGTTCCAGGACCTCAGTCCCTCAGGCTGAGATGCCACCGAGTCTTGCCATAGCAGAGGCAGTGCCATGTACACCCAGTGCCTTTCATAGGGCAAGCCTGGTGACCTGCTTCCCATTTACCTGCAGGGCCCAGCTCAGCAGTAATCGCTGATCTCCTCAGAAGAGCAGAGAGTGCTGCTTGCAGCAGAAGAGGCTGTTGATTATGTGCCACTTGGGGTTTATGGCTCCTACCGCTGTTGGAGATGGCAAAAGTATGCTAGGAGCCCAGTCTGCTGCCCTAAGTGATCCCCGTGATGTGCCAGCATCAGCTGGCTGTTGGTCTTTCCTGATCTCAGCCATACATCAAGAGCCCACAACCCTGAGGAGCTTCTCCCCAGGTGCTTTCCCGGCAGACCCTTTCCCAAAATACCGACTATCCCATAGGGACACATATACACAGGCATGTGGGATGCCCTTCTGAGTCCCTTGACCCCTCCCAAATCAGGCAGAACATACTCCAGACCTGCATCTTCCCTTAAATCCCCTGGCTTAATGCTTCCAGCTTGTAACTAAGTGTGGAAGGCCCAAGCTCTCATCTCCCTCCCTTCCTCCTTGTTTTGTACCTTGTCCAGGGATACCTTTGTACCCTTGTCCAGGGATAGTCTTGGGGGCTTCAACCACCATTTTTGTTGCCTGCATCCACCAGGGACTTTCTGAGCTACTTTCAGCTCTGCAAATAGTTGTCCTTCCCATACCTGTGCTCCGCTTTATACTTTGCCAGGGTAAAGGACATCAAAGAACTGGAGTACGTGCCTCTAGGGCTGGCTGGCATGGGCCGAAACCACACAGCACCCATTAGCATCAGGCTGCCTTAACTATTAAGGGATTAAAATCAACTTTTATCTGTGTGGGGAGGGTATATGGATGGACGGATGGATGGATAGATAGATAGATAGATAGATAGATAGATAGATAGATAGTAGGACACAGCTTCCCCTGACAGCTCTTTTCTTGACAGGCTGTGCTGTAACTCCCCCCCCCCCCGCCCACCCATAGCCACTCACACTGACTGAGGGTATCTCCAAGCAGTACCTCAGGCTTTCTTAAAAAAAATAGTTTAATATTACCCCCCCCCCAACAATTCCAATTCTTCATCACACGTGCATCCTTGGAGGATGACAGTTGAATCTGCCAGTCTGCAGAATGGTCCCAAGGATTTTGGTTTAAAATGGAGCAAGTCTTTCCAGGCCCTGAATCAGGGGAGAAGTGCTGCGAACAGGACACCACAAGGACTGGTCAAGTATAAAAAGTTGTAAACTCTAAAGTAAATAACTATCTATAAGAGCTGCCCAGGAGGTTGTGGTTGATGGTGCAGCACCATGGGGCAGTCAGGACCAGTGGTCCCCTCTGTGGGCACCACAGGAGCTACAGGCACCTGTGGTCCACGTTTCATCTGGAGAGGGATGCGAGGTACCAAGGCTTGGCAGGGCAGACGGGCAGAAGGCACCTCCTCCTGCGGACCCTCTCCAGGGCTCTCCTCCTTGCCTCCGGAGATCAACCATCACCAGGAGAGCTGCACCAGGGCATCACTGCCTGTCAACCTAGGAAAGGCTGAGCCTTACTGGCTTGTGTGCATTCAGTGCAGAGTTATGTGCTGTTCTATTACACATGCACTCAGCTCGAGGGCTATGGAATTCAGTTGGAAGGGACTTTCCTTGCACTAACACAGATACACCAATAAGTATTTGGGTCCCCCCTCCTCAGGTTAGTGCAGATTCCAACCAGGGCTGAGCCATGGCAGGGCTGCAGATAATGCAGCATCCCCTGGCAAGAGCTTGCGAGGACAAGAGGGAGGTGGAGGAGCTGAATTTCTCCAACTGCCTTCACGGAGCCCTGCAGCTGCAGACTGGCACATGCTGGAAAGACCATTGCTGGACCAGAGAGGTTGAGTAACCCAGGGATGGAATTTAGACTAGATAGTTTAAACTTTGAGGCTCAGAAGCTTCAAAGGAAACTCCTGGTTAAATGAGTACCCAGGGAAGCACTTGCTGGGCAGGCTGAGAGTTGCCCTGGTCCTTCCATAGGGGTTAACCAACACTCCTACATCGACACAGGTTGCCCAGAGCACAGCTGACCTGCTGCCCTTGCCAGAGTTTCAGGCTGTGGCCCACCCCAACCCATGGCTGGGGACCTGAGCCCCGATGCTGGCCCAGTCCCACCCCCAGGGTTCTCCAGCAAGGAAAGGGCTGGAAAGTTTTGTAACCTCTAATGGGGTCCAAGCAGGTCTCAGAACCAAGAAAACTGAGATGGGGGGCACATTTTCAACCACTTCTCACTGGTATCCTGGGAGCCCCCACACCCCAGCAGTTTGGGGGTTCGTGGCAGGACTGGGGATTCAGGCTGAGTTAAAACCAGGCTGCACCAGCCAGCTCAGGAGCAGGGTGGAATTCATGGTATTTCCTTCCCAGGGTTGCTTACAGTAGAGGCTGGGAAGGAGATTGACATCTCTGAAGCCCCTGAACCTTTGGTGTTCTTGGTGGGCTGGATGCTGCAAACCCGGTAACGCAGGGAATGGGAGTTTTCCCATCCCCGACGCTGCTGCATGCAGAGGAGCAGATCTTTAAATATCCTGGGTCAGAGCATTGGAAGTAAACAGTTTCCTTTTTGGTGTTGACTTCTGTTACAACTTGATATTCCGGTTGAGTGGAAGAAAAAAAAAAAGAAGAAAAAACACAACTACTTTTATTGCTGCAACACCCGGCTCTGGCTGGGGGAACTCCTAGCCCTCTCCGGGACTGCACACGCGTGCCCGGGGCAGCTCTGAGTGACTGCATGGCCGGAGGCGTTTTCTCCCCTGGAAACACCCAGGTCATAGCAGTACCACGTCTGAGTGAGAACTAACCAGATATACTGTCTCTGACATGGTTTGGGTGAAAGCTCTGCTTCAGCATTCTCTCTCATCACTTAGCAAGGTTAAGGGGCAAAGCTGGGGCATGTTTGCTCACATCTGCCTCTGCAGCTTTCCTGTGCCCTCCTCGGCGGTAGCACAGTGCAAGTCTGAGCTGGTTCGATAGCTTCCGTGTGCCTAACACCTAGTGTGAAAATAGGAAAGATGTGGGTTTTTTGGTAGGGTTTCAAACTCACTGCTAGCATTGAGAGTCCTCTGAAGGTTATTACTCTCATTACTGCTCATTAAGGACAGGGAAGGGCTATTGCTGGCTTTGAGTAGGGGATGAGCAATTGCAGTTCATCCCGGTGGGATGTCATCTGCTCCTTACGGTGCAAGGAAGCACCAGCAGCATTTCAGGGTGCACACTGAACTGGCGGCCTGGCTAATATCCAGACACAGACATGAAGCAGACAACCCAACAGAGACTCGGGATATCAGCCCCCGTGGCCCCCTGAGCCCTCAGCCGTGTTTCCAGGAAGGAGTGGTGGGAGTGCTCAGGGGAATATATGTGCGCTTATGGACACCAGTGGTCACCTGCTTCCTGCCACAGTTCAATAATTTATACCCCAGAGGAGAGGGGTTACTGTTAGTGCAATTCCCAGCAGCAGCTTCAGAAATCTGCGGATTATACCAGGGGTGAATCCAGTTGATGCGAAGTGGGATAAAACACAATTTAACATCCTCCGAGAGAGGTATGCAACACGGGTGTGCACTATCTTTGGGCAGTTTCAACTTTTGGTAAAGCCCAGGAATGAAGAAGCTGTTGCAGGTGCCCTGTAGCAGGGTGTCATCCGGCAGCAGAGCCTGCTCGGCGGGTTTGGGGGGGGGGGGGGGCTGACCTTTGAGATGCAGGAGTAACATTTCCTCTTTGAACTGCTCTGCAGAGATAATGAATTTTCTAATGGATTTCCTGTTCTTTTTATAGAACAGGGGAAGCTGGCAGATTGCATCTAAGCTTGCTTTAGTGAGAGCCAGATGTAATTATATTTGCTGGATAACCTGATATTTTCTTAAAACATGGTTTTCTTTGGTTTGATCCAAAGCATCACACCGGGATTCAAACAAGCTTCAGTGGGAGTAGAGAGGAATATTGGGGAGCAGTCAAACAGTGCTTTGCAGGTGCATGGGAATGACCCAAAGACATGAACTGCCCTATGGTAAGATCAAAGGTCCATCTAGCCCAGTGCTGTCTCCAGCAGTGGCAGGAGGAGACGGCACATGAGCCCAGCCCTTGCTGCCATCTGGTCCCCATGTACTTCTCCAGCATCCACCACTGTTACGTTACAGAAGTTAGAGGACACATCCCTCTCTGTTGCTTCTGCTGTCTCTTTTTTGATCTGTTGTCCATCAGCCCATTTTGAACCCACACATACCCCCTGCTTCTGCTGCCTCCCATGTCAGCGGGATGTAGAAATTCACTGATCCCACGGCACAGAGGCAGAATTTCACTTTTCAGCAGCCCTGCAGGGTTTTGCTGGGCCACAGTAGGGCATACATTTTGTGTCAACTCCTAATGAAACCCTTGTCAACAGTCTCCAGGCTACCCTGCATCTCTGTTTCCCTAAGTCGCTCCAGCTGAGCCTCTCTCACTTCAGGAGAATGATTCCCCAGTGCTGGGAGCTCTTTGCATTGCATGCAGAAATGCAAAATCCACCCAACTTCCCGGCAGTAATCAGGCATTTATACCCCGTGCAACAAAGTGGAGAGTTCCCATTCTGTTGCTGGACTTCCATCTGCATGTTGATCTTTGAGCTGTTAATCTAGATTTCCCTTCAGTTAATATTTCTCTCCCTTTACCTCACTGTCCCCCTACAGATCTGGGCAGCAAATGGCAAGATCCAGCTGATAAATCCCCCCTCCTCCTCTCAGCAAGTTTTGCTGATCCCTGGGCTATTGCCTTTACCCTCACCTGGGCAGGCTCCATCCTCTTGCCAGGCACTTTCCTGTGCCACCCATGTGCTCCTCACACCTCAAGAGAGGTGTCCACTGAGCACATCTGCAGACCTGAGACCTTCACCCAAGGCACATGGCCAGCACCCAAACAAACCTGCAGCACCAGCCCCATTCTTCCTCCTCCCGATGTCCTGAGTGAGGCCCCCTGCATGGTGGCCCCTGGATGCCACACCATTATCCACCTCAAACACCTTATAACGCAGCCTCCCCTCTCTACCAGCAGGCACAAAACAACAGACATGAGACCAGAGCAGCAACGTGAAAGTCCCTTGGGAAATTTTTGCTTTAATTAAACTTAATATTCTTGTTATAAATGACCAGTCTGGAATCCCATTCGATTCTTGGCCTCAGTGACTTCTTAACATATTAACATTTCATTGACCATCTCCGTATCCTTGATCGTGAGACATGGAGAGCAGGACACCTGCTCCCTCTCTCCAGGCCATTTGGTACTTCTAGTACTCCTGTCACATACCTTTGGACAGCAAGCCCGGGCTGAGCAGCCTCTTGCCACAGCAGAGCTGTTTGCAGCAGAGAACATTTCCATGTGCCTTCTCCAGACTGTGCAGCTTTAGGATGCCTGTCTGCAACCAGATCTGCAGGCTGGGATCTGATGATGTTCTTCATGTTACTCCGTGATTTCGCCCTCGTGAGTCCTAATGTTTGTCTGCTCTTCTGACTGCAGCTGCCCCCCAAGCAGGAGTTTTAGGTGAGCATCCTCTGCCCGTTGCAGCTAAATCAATAGAGACTGCTGCCTAGTGCCAAGTCAGGGTTGCAAAAACAAGCAAAGCCTTGCATGACATGATGAATGGCTGAGGAACAAACGGAGGTTTACTGGGTCCAGTGCCAGATCATACACCTTGTACACCCCATTCACGAACTTGGCACTGGCTGGCAGGGGACACACATGTCTGCACCACCCAGGAAACAAAACTCACGGCCAGGTTGAGCCTGGGGCAAAGGCATTGCTTGAATACTTGTAATCCAGCTGTGTCAGCTGCCAGGGTGGGACCTGCCTTCTCAAGTTCTCCCAACACTGGTGGAGAGGATCTCCAGGTGCATGGGACTGGTCAGCCTTGGACACATACTGGTGGGAGCCTGGCAGCGGTGCCAAGGTGGGCCCAAGCTCCCTAGTTAATCATGTTAGCCAAATTGTGGTAGCAAAAATCCTTCCACTTGAAGGCTTTGGGCCACAGGCACCTTGGACCATACTCGCAGGCAAAGATGCTGATGTGGCACCAATTTCAAGTGCAAGGGAGTTCAGCCAGAGATGACCAGGAGGAGGTTAAATATTTCCCCACAGGGAATCAGCTCTTGGCCCTGAGCACAGTTCCCACAGCTAACAGCTTCATGGTCCTTGACAACAGCAAACACTCTTTTTTAACTGACCTGTTGGGCACCCGCTGGCCTGGAGCAGCAGGATCTGTTACCCTCTGCTTTTGCCACGTCTCCTCATGCTATGCAGAGCTTCCAGCGTGTCTGGCAAATTAGGGGGCTTGAAGGGATTGTGGCTCCAGGATGTTGCAGAGCCTGAAAGTGCAAACCAATTTGAAAAAGTGGGCAAAACAGGAGGAGTTGGGCATGTTGGCTGTATCAGTGACTGTCAAACAGTGGTCTGGAGCAACCTCTGGCTTGACTCTGAGCTGTTGTGAGCTGGGAGGTGGACATAAACCAGGAGAAGGGCTATTGTCTGCATGCCCCATTCCTTGTGCTTTCCTTCAGCTTTCCTTGGGAGCTGTTGGTAGATGTGGGATACTGGGTTAGAGAAACCTGAGGGCTTACATGAGCTTCCTCTCACCAGCAGTCGATGGAGGTTATCATACCCTGCCTGTTTGAAACCAAAGAGCGAACACATTGCAAATTCTCTCAGTGCACCCCCTGCCAGCCTCTCTTCCTCCCATGGCATTTGGAAGAGCAACGGGGCTGCCTCGGCTTCCCTGCAGAGGTGCAGACTACAAAGAGGAGCTTGGTGGGGTCTCCTCTTTCTGTGTTCCTCTTCTGCTTCTGATCAGTATGGACCACATCCTCATCCCGCAGTGGGTGTCAGGGCCTTTGAGCCAGTGCTTGCTCTGCTGGGGAATCTCACTGGGCTGATGAAAGTCTGCTATGGGATCCAGTCTCCATCAGCACTTCTGAAAAATCAGACTCTCATCAGTGTCTGAACCCAAAATTAGGAGCTGGACGTTATGGCCCTATTCATACCAACCCAGATCTTGCTGTCCAGACTGAGACCAGTTCCTCAGACTGAGCATTTGCATTTCAAATTTGTCTTTTAAAGGAAATCAGGCCTGCTGAAAATATAAAATTAAAGCAAAAACCATGCAGAAAGGATCCGTGCCTTCCTTGGTGAATTGCCTCTAGGCACACATTTATTAAAGGCAGAAATACAGAGTGGTGGAGATAACAAACCTGTCTGACTTGCCTGTGGTCCAGTTCTGGTCGCATGAATAGGCTGATGGTTCAGGTTTATGGGTGTCTCTTGCAGACATCAGTGCAAATGCAGAGATGCTGCAAAGCAACTTTGCGTCTGCAGGCCTGGAGGAACAGCCTTTCTTAAACACCCTCTGCTGGGGGAGAAAAAAAATGCTGCTTGCGATGCTGCTTTTTGCCTTGACCCTTGGGAGCAATAAATAAAGATTGTGAATGCTCCACCCTGAGCAAGGAGTGAACTCTAGTTTGCAGCCATGTCTCAGCCAGCCATCGTAATAGCTCGATGACAGGAA
Organism: Mycteria americana; assembly: GCF_035582795.1. NCBI lineage: Eukaryota > Metazoa > Chordata > Aves > Ciconiiformes > Ciconiidae > Mycteria > Mycteria americana. Next base: position 2,129,146 of record NC_134380.1, on the reverse strand, counting down.
AGTCCTGACCATGGGCGTCACATCTGGTCCTCCTAAGCTTTGGTGATGTGTGTTGCCTGTTCTGGTGGCCTCCTCTGATATAAAGTAGACTGGAACTACATTGTCCTGCTTCTCCTCTCCGTTGACTCTGGATGAACCACCTCTGGCCTCCTAGTTTCTACATCTGACCTGCAGTTTGCAGTCAGCAGTGTTCACACCTGGCTTTATTCACACTTTGTAGTCGGTTGGCTCGTCTCTGCTGACGTATCTTGCAGAAGCTACTGGGTGGAGCCAGCCTACTTAGGAGCTTTGCTTTTCCCAGTATGTGACGTTGGGTTGCTCATTGGGCAGGAGGGTGAGGCAGAGAGCTCGGACCTTCCTTGCTGGGCTCAGCTGCAAAATCCTGCTTTCTTTTTTTCTGGGATTACCTGGATGAAATACAAAGTTCACACTGGAGACTGGTACAGTATGTTTCACCTGTAGGGAAGAGACTTACTGGGATGAAATCCTCTAGGAGAGTACAAGAACACATTTATTTTTATGGCTAACCAACACACGTGGGTAGAGGGGAGGGGAGCCTTGCTGGGAAGGTCCTGGGCTGCCCTCAGCGGTTAAAGAAGAAGGACTTGAGGCTCTGCAGAAACTGTGACTTCTGTCTCTGCTTCTGCTTCTTCCGGATGATGGGGATCCAGACAAGGCCACAAACAAGGAGCATCAGTCCCAAGGATAGGAAAGCCGGGCCACACATTTTGTAAACATTTTTGTTCTTGATTTGGATGCAAGACAGGCTGGTGATGACTATCCCAAAGAGGAAGACGGCTGCTCCGACAGACACGACAATGACGGGCTTGTGGTATATGTCCCACTTGCTTCTGGATGCGCTGGTCCAGACAGACTCGCTCCGGGAGCTGATGCAGAGAGTGCTGGCCGTGTTACTGGTCAGCAGCTCCTTGGACTGAGGAGACTTCTCACTCCCGTCAGGGCTCTTGGGGGGAATTTCCATGGTGACGGGATCTGAGGAGGAGACCTGAGATGGACAAAAGAGAAAAAGTAGAGCAGGGCTAGTGATGGAGGATGGATTGGGTGCTTTCCATTTGGTCATTAATCAGTGTGAAGTAAAATGAAGGTGGAGAAGGCTTTGTGGGTCACTGCAGGGAGAGAAGAGCATGATACCTATGAGAGCAATGAAATGAAGGAATAGGCAAGAGGGTCCTGAAGGTAGGCTGGACTGAGGATGCCTACAGAGTCCCACTGCCCACCCATGGACAGTGGGACTCTCGCAGTCCCTGTCCTGAGACCTTCCAGCTCACCAGCTTCCAGCTCCCACAGGGATTCAGCGGTGGGATGACTAGGCGTCCATTGGGACCCATGACCCTGAGCCTCCCAGGGCCCTTGGCTGCTTTCAGGGGAGTATCAGGGTGCTGCAAGCAGGGCTGGTGATGCTGCCTGTGGGGAAGAGCTCTGTATCCTGGGACCTGCTTTCTCTCCCAGATCCCAATTACATCTCAGCACTTTGTGGCATGATCATGTCTCCCTCTTGCAGGCGGGGAAACTGAGGCACAGGTGTGCCATGTCAGGACTGCTCAATGGAAGAGCAGAAAGCACCCTCCCCCATGGGCTGAGCGCTTCCTTCAGACCCCTGGGGCTGGATGCTCCTCACTGCCACATCCAGCCTAGACATGTCAGCCTTGTGGTAGCTGCAGCACAGGAGCTTCTCATTTCCTATCTAAATGCACAGATGGGAGATGGGGAAATGCCTGTCACACAGGAAATATTTCTTCAGCTGTAAGATGGGGCAGGCTGCTGCGGGAGGGCTCTTGGGCTCAGTAGCAGGAGCGCACTGAAATGCTCTGCCTTGTGACGGCTGGGTCAGCAGTGTGGCTTTTTGAGGCATTATTTTTTCACCAACTCAAGGAAGAAATATATTTTCCCAGAAACAAAGTGCCTTTAGCACGGAGAAACCATTATGGTAAATGGGAAGGGTGGAGCATTATGTTAACCACTATTTCCTCAGGGCTCTGCTGAGGAGACAAAGGCAGGAGGCTGGATCAGGGAGTGCTCCTGATGCATGGTCTGACCTGCTGCTGGGAAGCCCAACAGAGATGAACCCATACAGGTACCAGGCCTGAGGAGGGTGGGAGAGGCTGGGGACCTGGATGCTTCACACCCAGGAATCAGATTTTTTTTGCAAAGTGAACTCCTGGCTGAGCTGCCAGGTTTTCTCCCAGGGGGTCAGCGGTGTCAGGAGGGATGGGACTGACTAGTCCTCTGCCAGGTGTTTGGGCTCTCCCCGCCCTTGGGGCATGGGGATGCTCTGCAGCAGGAGTGTGACAGCAGTGCCAGCCCGGAGTGGCCCAGGACCCTGCATCGCCCTTCTGCCAGCACCACAAAGCAGAGCCACTGGTGATTGCTGCCAGCCCCAAAGCTGTCCCTGTGGGGCTCTCCCATTCACTCAAGCTCAAGCCACAACCACGCTGCCCTGGGCACAAGCGCCCCGTGGGGCTCAGATGGATGGGCAGTGACACCAGAGCTCTGTGCCCACTCCGCTGCCAAGCACATCTGTTCCTAAGCACTACGCAAGCCTTGAGCCTAAGTGGGCTTTGATCTGAACAGTTCATTTAAAACCCTGCCTTGGCCTTTGTTGGGCGCACACAGCACCGTGGGCTGCGTGTTTGCTCAGTTCAGCCCTGGCTGCACCCAGACCCACTGCTGGCCCGTGGGATGGCTCACCAGGAGGTGCACACCATGGGTGATACCGGACTGGATTTGCATTCTGCATATGCCATGGGAAGGCCTGTGGCTGCAGCGGGCAGCAATGAGGTGTAGATGAAATGACCATGAAGCCTGGCAGCCCCAGCTTGTTTCCCGTTGCTGCTAATCAATGTGAGAGCATGTACCATGTAAGTGCAGCTGCACAGAGGCTGCAAAGCTGGCACAGCTCCAGAGGCACTGTCTTAAGGAAACCTGCCCGCATTTGGGCCATACTGGGCCCAGTGCCCACCTAGGGATGCTGATGGCTGGGTGCCAGCCAACACCTCCCTTATTTTTTCATCTGTGTCCCCTGCCAAGGTTTGTGGTTTATTCTGAAAAGAGACAGATGTAATTTTTCAGTTTAGTCCCTGCAACACAGATGCTGTTGCAGAAATGCATATCTGGTGGTATCGACGTATTTTGTGATGTTTCAGGTTTGCCAAACTTGGACCAACAAGCAAAAAGTAAAAGCCAAGAGCAACAGACATGATTTACAACCCTCCCATCTGCAGCTTTCACCCCTGTCTGGACAGATGGGGGCATTTCTACCAGCCTGATATATCTGCTACAGCACTTGATCAGGGATGATCAAGCACTTGACAAGGCAGATAGGTTTGGTCATAGTAGCAAGCTTTAGTTTCTCTGCTTCTCTTCCTTTTAAGTTACTAACCCCATCTCTGCAAACTGGACTATTGCTGTGGAGCATGCTGGCCCCTTGGCTTTGCAGAAGCATGAGCTGCCATGACATGTTATTTTGATGGCTACAGCCGTGTTAGACATGCAGGTGATTGGGTACAACTTCCTCTGCTTTCAGCTTCTGTGATGCAGCTCACCTCACCACTGCTGTAAGTTGTGGCTCCAGGCAGCCACAGGCTCCTTAGACAAAAACCAAATACTGACAGCAATGTCCAGTGTTCTGGGGAGACAGTGAGGCTGGCTCTGCGTGGGCCAAAACCTTTGCTCTGCTTCCACCTATGCAACCTGCCCAAGAGTCAGCCCAGTCCTCCAAAAAACCCCCACCAGCTGCAGTTTTGTGGAGATGTGTTCAGATCCTGGAAAACTTCTTGCTTGGCTGGTGGGTGCAGCCTGTCCACCAGCTCCCTTCCTCATCGCATTGCCGGGTTGTGATCCCCCTCTTCTAGCTCAAATCTTTTACAAGGCTCTTCCTGAAATTCCATCCCAGGTAGTTGTGGCATTTCTTGTCTTTGTTCTTGTAACATCTATTGTGGAGAGGTTTTATGATCAAGCCACTGTATAATTTTAATTTGGCTTTGTGGTTGGAAATTTGCTTTCTTCTCTGGAATAATGCCCAGATCTCATATCGCAGCAGCCTAATGCAGTCTGCTCTGCCCCATCTTTCAGGCACCCCGCTCCCTGCTTGCCCATGTGCTGCCACCCTCCCTCCGCATCTGGAGCTCTGAGCTCTGCAGAGCAACTTCCTCATCATTTTGCAGAGCATTAATGTCAGGCTCCTGCAGAAACCATCATCTTCCTTTCAGGTCTGCATTTACACTAGAATGGATTTTTTTCCCCCCTTTTTATTTCCTGCCATAACCATCCCTCTCACCACAATTCCCAGACACTGATCAATTTTCTGACACTTCCTAGCAGAACATGCTTTTTTGGTCACACTTTTCTCTACATTTGGTCTTCTTCCTCTAATTTATGTACTCTGCTTTGTATTTCTGCCTGTGCTTTTGCATGAGGCTCTGTGTATTTTCCCCACTGTTAGCTAGTAAAGGATTTCACTCCCTGCAAGTGTCCGGGAGTTTGTTTGCAAGCACTGCATGTATCTGCAGCTCTTGGGAGAGCTAATGTGATTTCAGTTCCTGCTCTGCCCATGCTCCATCCCTAATTCATCACAGATGTGCTCATATTTGAAGATGCCATGGTTGTACTGAGCAGCTTGGCAGGATAATGCTATCAGATTTCTCCCAGTTTTTTTAATCATTATTGTTGTAAGGAGAGCATCAGCAGATGACCATTTGCTGGCTTGAAAATACCTCCAGAGCACATCTCAGATTTCATGTTTGGCATTGTGCTGCTGCTGCCTCTGAAACCTTGAGCAGCTGTTGTCAGTGGAGCTAACATTGGGGTCTTTCTTTTCCCCCTCCATAAGGAAGAGCCTCATGTGATTCTGTTTCTCCTCCCTTTACTCTGCCAGTGCTTTGTGTAGTGATGTTTGGGTTCTAAGCTGGGAGATCCAGTGGGGCCCACCTGCTGGGGACCTGCTGGCAAAGCAGCACAGCACACACTTGGGTACCTCCTGGACCTCGGGGACATTACATGGTGGTGCGGAGGAGAGAGCTTTGGACTGAGCAGAACACCTAAAGGCTCTGCCCTGGGTCCCTCAGCCCATCCTGGCTGTGGATGGGGCTCCTCACCTACCAGCTCCCAGCAGCGGCAGCCTTCAGGACTGGCATCCCAGCCCCGGACCTGGGATGCTGCAAATAACCTACAGATGTGGCTAGAGTTGTGCTAAAAGTGGGGCAACAGTCCTATCTGAAGACCTTGTTCCCAAGCACAGGCCTGTGTCCTCCCGGCCATGCAAGGGCTGGATTTGCTTTTCCAATCCAGTCCTCAGCCTGACCATCTCCTTTTTATCTGGGGAGGCAGCCCTGATTCTTCAGGAGCTTCTTACATGCTCCTCTTAAGTCCTCACTGCAAGCAGTTTCTGCCACTTCTTCCTTCCACTTTGCATGGCTTCCCCAGCTCAGACAGTCTTGCCCCAGGCACTGGTGTCCATCTCCATCTGGCTCTTCCTCATGAAGACCCCTCTCAGCATCCCAAAGTGGAGCTGGTCTTTGCCCTAGGACTAAGCAGGTGCCATCCCATGGGAGCACTGGTGGTGCAGGCGAGCATGGACCTGCCCCGGGCACAGAGCCGTGGGTGTTGGTGGTAGTGATGCTGTGGTGGTAGCTGCAGCACTTGGGGTCTCTGCCCTGTGTTTTACCACGCAAATCACTGGGGGAAATTCTAAGCATTTTGCAAACCAACAGCCAAATGTTGCTGGAAATCCAGGCTAAGCCTATGGATATATTTTGCCTTCCTCCCTGCTGTCAAGCCACCTCCCTGAAGAAAGCTCCCCACCCCACCAGGGGTGGTACAGGCAGCAACAGAAGCTCCTGCTCTCCTAAGCCTGGTTCACCTCCAGCCTCACACCCCTCTGGGAATCAACTGTCATGGAAAAGAAAATTTTGAGGAAAAGACAAAGTGAGCTCTGCACTCCATGGATGTGGCTTGTTCTGATTTATGCCAGGGGGGAAGCAAAAAGACCTGGCTCGAGGACCAGGCCTGGATTGGCTTTTCCTGAGGGCTCAGACTCTGCCAGCCATCCCCAAGCAGATGAAGCAAGTGAGCTCTGGTCTGCCCGGCACCAGTACAACCACTGGGTTTGAGTGAATGGCAGCTCTGGTGCTATGGAGCAGTTGAGTGGGTCACCTGAACATGTGCACGTGCTTCTGCCTCCCGTCCCCGACCTGGCCATCTGAGGTCTAGATACTGCCCCACCAAATCCTTGGGCTGTCCCACAGAGGGGGACCCCCAGACCCTCCCCACTGTCCCATGGCTCTCTCAAGTTTCCAGTGGCCTCCAGATGGCTTGGGATGGTCCCCTAGCAAACGGCAGCATCAGGTACTCTGCAAAGTCTTGGGGTAAGACCCAAAGGATTCATTTGTCCTTCAGCCAGAAGATGTGTCCTGCCACCCCAATGGGTGGGCAGCAAAGTCCTCACTGGTGGGTCCCAACTGTGAGGAAACTGTAATGTTGGGGAATGGAGGAAAACTGAGAAGTGCTTTTTAGGGGATGGCTTTTCTGGTCATGGCTTTTCCTGCTGCTCTGGGGTGTCTCAGTCTGACTCTTTAATCAGTCCTGATGTTTAACCTCAGTACAGGACCCCCCCAGATGACAATCATGGGTCCATGTTTGCTGGGAGAAGGGGTTAGCTGCTCTAGAGGACTCTAGAGGACATGTGTGACCATGGGATGGGTGGGAAAGGAGGCTGCTGCACTGACTGACATGTGCATGCCTGCACTTTTCAGAAACTTTTTGTTAAATGCTTAGCGCTGGTCCAATTTAATTGAGTGCTATCAATCAGGTACAAAGTGAATAGGAGTGAGATGCATATTCATTGAGCCAGCATGCCTGATGTGCCCAAGAAAGCAGGTAAGCTGGGGACTGGGGGCTGCTTCCTGGTGGAGGTGGGGGACCTGCCTTGCCTGCAGCCATCCCACGACAAGCTCAAGCCCCGCAGCCGCACGCCTGCCTCGAGGGATGGGCATGCAGGGAGGTGCTGATGGGGGGCAGCACCCCATTCCCTGTGTGGGCGTTGGGGCAGGGAATCTTCTGGGAAGGGACCGAGCACCGAGAGCGCACTCACCATGCTGTGCCTCTGTCGTCCCAGCTGTTACTGGCGGGTAGCGGCTCGCTGCGGGAGGTGAGGCAGCCGCTTGCACTAAACATCCCCTGAGCACGCCACGGAGGAACCCAGCCACTGGCTCCTGCGGGCACAGGAGGAGCGGCTCGGAGTATCCAGCTTTCAGTCGCCGTGTGTCAGCCCAAAGAGGGCCCAATCCTGCTGGCTGAATGGGCTCTGCTCTGGGAGAAGACAGGGAGAATTGTGTCAGTGCCAGGCATGAGTGCTAAAGCCCCATCCTCTCTGCTTCTGTCCCCACGCCCCTGCTCGCCCCAGAGTGAGGAGGAGGCTGGCAGCAGCTATGTGGGCAGCCGTCACTGCAGACAGGCTAGCTCTGCTCTGATACCAGGGGTGGAGAAATAACGCAACATGCCAGGGGATTTCACATCACCTACAAGCCTCACCAGATCTTGGATGTAAATTGAGATGGAGCCAGTGTCCATTTGCTGGTGTAGTGGAGCTGGCTTGGGCCCAGCCACCTGCATCCCCAGGGAGCAGCTTTCCAGCATCGCCCAGAGTTTAGACGGTCCCAGCAACATGCTCAGGGTCTTGCTGAGCAAAGAACACCTGCAAGTCCCTTTTTGGGGCTCAGCAAGAGGATGACCCCCCGCCTTGCCGTGCTGTATCCCCTCTCCCTTTCCACCACCCCAGAGCCAAACCCATGGAAATCCATCCTACTTACATGGTGGGTGGCGAGGGATGGCTGCCCACCTCACCAGCAGTGGGACAGGCTGCAGCAGAAGGTCCCGCTTTCCTAAGCCAGGCTCACCCCGAGCCCCACATCTCTCTG